>NC_092205.1:92533813-92620940 GCF_043381705.1 Parasteatoda tepidariorum
ACTTATCACCAACTTAGAATAATTGATAATATGTAGTGATGAACTAAGACTAAGCAAATTAGTATGAAAAATTAAGAATAAAATTTGTTCTGCTTAACCAAAATATTTTTCCATCGCATTTCTCTTTTCTTTATCGAAGAGAAGAAATTAAAATACATTTGTTTGGAATTGAAAACGTTTCTGAATAAATAAAAGAGATTTTCATTATAAAAAATTGTCTTCGAAGATTAAATTTCTGGTTTTCACAGTTTGTAGAGCATATTTTTAAAACGATAATAATATTTCAAGTCCTATTACTTTTATTATTTTCATGAATTGTGCTTAATAATTTAGCAGTCAAAATAAAATAACCTCGCCTCCACGTTTGGCGTTCCCTGGGCAACATTGTGATAATAAACAAAGAATATATAAATTTTATTCTTTTTTATCATAGTGGCTAAGAAGGTTATGAAAAAAGTGGAACTTTGAAAGGAGAACTGTATTCTCATACTATGTATGGGAGTTATCAATAATTTATTGCAAATAATAACGAAAAAATATCAATTACTACTAATCATGATTACAAACAATCACAGTTTTTCTAATACTAGTAAGAACCATAATTACTATTGTAATTGAAAGGCTAAAGACGCATTAAAATACTTTTCATCCACAATATCTTGCTTATTGTTATTGTTCCACACAATTAATTTCCTAAAGAAAATTATTGAAGCAAAGAATAACATTCAAATCGAAAAGAATGTTTCATTTTTAGAAGAGAATAAATGAAAAACAAACAATATAAAAATTTTAGTTCTGATAATACTGATAATAATTATCGTTTTGATCCGAAAATAAGCTTCATTGTGTAAAATTCCTGCACAATGCCCGTTGTGAGCTTAGGATCATTATGTTTAAAGATTTCCAATATCGTGATTAGCGGCAGGATAGAGTCAATAGGGGAAACATTGCACATAGGCCACCTTAATTTTACAGACCAACTGGTGTCCAATGAACTGTAGCAGGTGGGATTAAAGCTGCTACCACTGCATTACACAAACTCTTGATAATTGCTATGAATACGTAAAAAACTGCTTGGGAAATGATTAAAGAATCACATAAAATGGCTTGAGAATCCACATGGCTTGGAAATTTTAATAATTTTATTACGTAAAGAATTATAAATTTTAAGAACCAAATAAAATTATTTTGGAGCCTTTATGCCTAGGTAAATAGTTGGGGGACCTGCGCAGCTTGGAAAACATAAGAATGTGTTAGGTATCTACAAGACTTAGGAATCTATATGGCAGGAAACATGCTAAATATTTAAGGGTCATATTAAGTTAGGGAAATAGGGAACAATGGGAAAATGTGTTGAGAGCCGCCTATATGTTTAGGAACCATAAAAAATAACTAAATGACTTACTTTGTTAGGGAAGCGTCCGAAATAACTTAACCTATATCGCTTATAAGCCATATAAAATAACTTAGTGCTTACAAAATGACTTAGAAATTTATGCAGCTAGGAAATCATGTAAAAGGGCTTATGAACATTTTATTTCAAACTATAGGGTCCGCATAAAATAATTAGGGGTTCCCTATGGCATGAGAAAACACAAGAATGGTTTGGTATACCATATGGCCTTTTATCCGTGAAGAAAACTGTTTAAAATATATGTCTTGTGAGTCACGAAGGAAGTCATGTAAAAATATATGGCTTTGGAACAACAGAAAATGGCTTTGGAACATATAGGGCAGGATACGTTTTTATAATGTGTAAGTTAATTATATTATTTGGGAACCATATAGCATAGTTAGGGGTTTACTTAGCATGGGAAATACAAAATAGGTTTTAAAGTTATGAAAAAAATATCTTGAAAACCATATAAAATAGCTTGGGAATATATAATTAGAATACAATCGATACACCTATATCTTGTAAACTAGTATCTGCTATTTATTTATTTTCCGTACTGTTTGGAGCAGCATGTTCTCATTTGAACCTTGTGCCACTAAACCCTACATTCAATCAATCAATCCACTATTTATTTTATAAATCTTAGCCATAAGAGAAATCTGCATGGAAAGCAAAAATAAAGCAAAACATTATCCAGTGTTACACTACCATGCTATACATTTTCAACTAAAAAAAGCTGAATTTATGTACAAAATTATAGCTGCATTTATTTGCTGTATAAAATTATAATTGCAAGGTAATTTAAAACCTACATTACAACATGTGTTCTTAAGTTTAATTTCTATTGATAAAATCCACTAAATTTTGTTTGACTTTTTAGTTCGAAATGCAAACAAAAAGGGAAAGGGATTTTATTACTTTCTCTAAAACGTAAGTGGCTTCGAAAATCAATTCGAGATCATTTTCCCCATAAAATGCGTTATCAAGTTTGAAATGTTCTGAAATATTTTGGGAAACAGGGAAAGTGGATCTCAAAGAAAACCTCGTTAAATAGAAAGTTCACTTCGCTATTTGGAAGTTATTTTACGAAGAAATTTCCAAAATATTCTTAGTTCCAAGAAAAAAATTCGCAAAATAGAGAAATTCGCACAATGGAAGTTCGTTGAATAGAAGTCCGACTGCATATATTTATACAGGATTATTCATAATTCCCTCCGCCTGTAAACGTCATTTTTCTTCACTACAACTGACTTCAGTGGTACATGCATGTTACTGCCATCTACCGGCAACTGCTTAAATTAAAAATTGAATACATTCGAAATAATTCATACGTTATTTTTTGCCGTATTCGTCTTCGTTTTTTTACTATAACGCTTCGAAACCCCGGAGGGAATTATGAATAACCCTGTATGTATATACATATATAAGCGTCACAAATCTAGCTATACTTGAAAGTAATACCTAACACTAAAACAACTAATTCACAAACAAAAAATTGCAAACCAATTAAGGTTGGGGAATTGCTAAAGTTTTTAGCTATTTGGTAGTTGCAACTATCATTTCGGAAAAAAAAAATTAGTTCAGGGCCTTAATTGTTGGTATCTACATCAAATACTAAATTCAATGCAAAAGTAAATATACATCAAAAATGTTACAATCAAAAGAAAATTTTAAAATTTTTTTTATTTCATATTTATAGAANATATTAATAAATATAAATATACCCACTATAAAAAGAAATCTTAAAATTTGTATTTGATTAACTTAGGAAGATTTTTTTCCCTGTACTGTACACTTTTAAAAATATTTTTTCTATACCCTATTTGTAACCAAAATTTAAGAATATTGCAATTTTTAAAAATTATTGTGACGTTCTTTCAGTAACAAAACAAAAAAATTACTTTAAAATTTCCATAAAACTTGTATGAAATTTAGTGCTCGAGGTATTTTATATAACGGGCACTCTGAGATTAGATTTCTAGAATCAAGCTCTAAATAGATAGATTTTTTTTTTTTAAAGGGAACTTTTTTAAGTAGGGCTTGCCAAAACTTTTAATTCGTGGCATAATTAAAAGCGGCATTTCTAAAAGCCCTAAAGCAGAAAGCGTCATTAGCTGCGTCGTACGTCGCAAAGCAATCAATTTCTCCGTAGAACAATTTATGCCCAAGGCGCTATGTAAGTTTTATACACTGGGGTAATAACTTTTGATCTATTATGCAGGCATTCACATATAATTTAATATAAAATTAAGTTGTTGTTTTTTATCCAATTTTAGTTTTTTTTTTTTCCCTAAAAATCCATTTATAAAAAATGGAAATAATTGAATATAACTAGTGAGAAGTTTCAGTCTATTTTTAACAATTATAGAACAACAATTATAGAATATTAACAGTCTATTTTTATAGGCAAAAATACTTCAGGGCCGTTTTTATGAACTAGAAAGAAAAAAAAGCTGGTAGTAAAACCATTTCTAATCAAGCTTGTTTTAAGTAGAAATAAAGAGCCTACGAAATTTATTTAAATCCAAAATGTGTAATTATTAAAATCTAAAATGTATAAACAGGAAGAGATTCTGAGAGGTGAAAATAGTAAGTCCTGTGATAATGAACATTCACTTAATATCTGATAGAATTTGTCTTTTACTATTTTTCATTTGCTTGCAGATTTTTTATTTTTATAAGCTTTTTTATAAGGTTAAAATAAATAGATCTATAGAAATTCACAGTATTATTTTCAAACTAATCTCTTATTCCGATTTTATTTTCAAAAAAAAAATAATAATAAAATGGATAAATAGATGAAACAAAACTTACGTTTATGTTTGTTACATATAGAATTCAGCCATTAATCAATCTAATTTTATTTAAAAAAAAAAAAATAATAATAATGAGAGTGATGATTTGAAGGAATTTTTTTTCCCCCAAATAATTTAAAATTATGTTTTACTTAAGTAAACAATTACTTTTAATTTTACCTTTTTATTGTTAAAAAATTTACAATGCATTCAAATTGAATGTTGTTGCATTTTTTTATTATTTTCTTAAACCAATAAATTGTTTTCAATTTTAAAAAAAAATGTAAACAAAGCTTACACGTTTTTCTTTCTTTTTTTTATCAATACTTTTAAAATTTGGTATAAAGTCGATCCATTTTTATTGTATTAATTTTAAAAAAATAAGGAATGTTATTGATGTTTTGAAAGCATTTTTTTATAATTAAAATTTTTGGACTGATGGTAGACCGAAAAGGATTGTGGTTGAATGAATTGTGAAAACGATGAATAGAAAAAAAAAATTTTTTTTGGTTAATGTTGGGCACTTGGTTGGGTCTCTTTCCCATAGGCCTCTGAAATGCCAGAATTGCTTACTCTCTTATCGTTACCCAGTGGGCACCTATGGCTAAGTCACGGCGGTGGAGTAGCGTCGCCCACGTCATACAACCACGAAACCCGTTTATAGGACAGATTACATTCACACAGAAGACGTAGAACACAAAGAGAGAAAGAAACATCCATGCTCTGAGCGGGATTCGAACCCGCAACCAGAATAGAACAATGTGAAAAGCACATTTCGCATATGTGGCAAAAATCGATAAGGGGAAAAAAATCTCATTTTCGAAAAGAGAAAAAGTACTTTTTAAAAACACTCAATGAAAAAAAAAACCCCTTTAAGAGCTTTTTAAAAAACGAAAATAAGCACCTTTAAGCACTTTTTAAAAATGATATGCACCCTGCTTTTAGTAGGATTCGAAGTAAAATAATGGATTTTTTTTTTTTTTAAATTCAAGTTTGAAGCAAAATGTGAAAATTAAAACTAAAAAGTAATTACACAAACTTGCTTGAAAAAAAATAATTTTAATAACTATAATATATGTTTCATAATTTGTAAATGAATACAAAGTAAAATTTACACAATTGATAACTCTAAACAAAGGACAATTTAAAAAGAATTTTGATAAATATTAAAAAAAGAAAGTTTAACAACCCATGTGAAAAAAATATATAAATTGTCAAATGAATAAAAAATAAACAAATAAATGTCAAATATTCCTTAATTACAAACTATTTCCAACAACTGTACAGACATCAGTTTTCGTCCAACATTTCACAATAACTATAAATTTAAAATAAATTATAATTGCTTTCCACAATAACAACAAATAAAATTTAATTGTTTTTCCTTCGATATAAAATTATGCAAATTTTCAAAATAAATTCATAAGTACAAATAAGATACCTAGTAACACACTCGTAACCAACATGAGATATTTCTTCGTTTTAAATAGAATATAGCATTTCTTAACTTACTGGTGGCTTTGACATTTACATTTTTTCTGCTTTCACACGTACAAAACATCTTATTCGAAGCAGAAAAAGAAAAGTTATATTTTTTTACGTTCAAGAAGGTAGAAAGAAATGTAGTAGGTAGAAAATTGAGTGAAGTCAGGGATCTGTTAAGAAGAAATTTGGGTCCGTTAATGAACCTTTCACAAAATATCTTTTCATAAAAATAAACCCTTCACAAAATAATTTATCTTTTAATCTGACCCTTCACAGATTTGTTTATCTTCATTATTGTTTTGTTAATCGAATAAAATTTGTCATTCGAATTGTTTTTCTAATCGAATAAAATCGGGAAAAGAAAGACAGCTCAAGACAAACTAAGTTTCCTTAAGTTTAAATTTCAAATGTAGTATTCTAAGAAAATGTTTCTTTTACAAACATCGTGTGCGCAATCCTTATTAATATTAAATCATAATTTTTTTATGAAAAAATAATTGATCAATTTATATTTATTCATAAAATTAATTAATAGAATATTATGTAAATAAAAATTAATTTCTGGCTATTTTTTAAATAAAATATTACAAATTTAAGAATTATTTAAGTTTACTTAATGCGTAACATATTAAAAGTGATACATTACTAAGTTATTTAAAATATGTCAATTGAAATTATTAAAAATGTGAGTGATTTTGTTTCCATTATTCGTCCGAAATGAATATTCTGTGTTGAGCAGTAAATGCTAAATATCAAATATTTGTATGTTGCATCTATAATTTAGTAGCAGCAATTGTTGAGCAGAATCTTGTATCTATTTACAATTTAAAAACTTCTTGAAAAGGATTTTAGCAATTTTTGCAATAACAGGACCCTATTTGCACAAATTCACAAAAGCAGGACCCTGGTTGAAAGAATGTGACTTAACGCTTATTTTATATTCACAAACTATGAATAGTTTTTTCACAATTTTTCAAAAACAGGACCTTTTACAAAATGTCTGCACAGACCCCTGAAAGTTTTTTACCACATGACTATTTGGGAGGGGGGAACTACAACCCACAAACAGAACTGCCCGTGGGTTAAAAATAAGAAAGATCAATGGGAAACGAAAAGCGCATTTTAAAAATGCAAAAAGCAAGTCACTCACTCTTTATAGCTTTTTGGCACCTTCTACAGAAATTTAACTATACAGTTTAATTTATTACAGTGATCTCCCTAAAATTATCTTCCATCTCCATTCAAGAGGGGAAAAAAACTTACAACAAAAATTGAGAATTCATAATGTATGTAAGAAGCAAAAATTTTTTAAGATGCAAAATTGCATGATGCATTTATAAATAGATAAAAATTAAATTGCTTTGTAACGAAACAAAATGAAGCTCTATCCAAATTAACTAGCCAGTTACTAATTACGTCTATCACATTTTTTAAGTTCAACTGTTCTGGTTTTTCACTAAATATAAACAACTGAGTTAATTTCAAAATTCAAGAATCATTTTTTTAAAAGAATGGCATTTAATCTTGGAGTCATAGCTGAATTATAAAAACATATTTGACTTGAAAATAATAAACTGTACACATCTTATAACATTACACTGTAACAGATTTGTAAAGATTTTGTTATAGGAAAAGAAAAAAAAACAAATCAGGATGTTAAATTGAATTTTAAACTTTAGCCCAGCAAACTCAACACAAGAAAAGTTTTTCAATTTTCATCACGAAACATGTCTATAGTTTTCAAAAAAAATTTATAATAATAATAAAAAATTCGCATTGACTTATATTTTTCATAAAATAAATCATTACAAAATAATATTTTATACTTTTTAGATAAAATTAAGAGACTTAAATACAATTAATAAGCATTATGAATACTTTAATTTAAAAACCATTATTTTTGAAAACATAAATTTTAAGATTTTCTCCAAAATACATTTAATTAATTTCACTACAGTACTTTTTCTCTAAATTTCTTAGAAAGCATAATGTACAGAAATGAGTTAAATGCATAAGTACAAGTTTTATTATCAATAGAATTATTTAAAAAAAAAAAATTTAAATTAACTTACGATATAGCAATTTAACAAAAGATCTAATATCAATTGATTTAACTGCCAAGATTATACTTTCTATAAATTTTTAATTTGATTCACATTAAAGCTTTGAAAAGAGTTAAAACTTTTAAAATAAATAAACGTTTAAGTAACATATGTGCAAAAACACGTAATAAGCAATAAACTATCTGAAAATTATGCCTTTTCAAGTTTCTAGGGATTGCTTTTCGGATTTTTCTTCATATTGACACAACATTCAGCTTTATATGAAAATGTTAATTGACATTTATTTCATTTGTAGAGCACACTTTTATTCTAAAATATCACATGCAACATTTTACAAAAGTTATTAAAGACTCAGTTTAAAAGTACAAACAGACAAAGAGAGCAGAAATTACTGACAGCAATCTACAAAGAGTATGAAAAACACTTCATATTTAAAAAGTGAAACACACATATCAACATTCTAACTTTATTAATTTTAATTCTATCTTTGATTGAATCAGAATAATGGTTTTTATCAGAACAGTGGTGTAAGCGTTGCAATTGGGAAGGGGAGTACTTTAACATTCCTAAAGAATATATAATATTTTAAAACATTAGTAGTATAAATTCATCTCATAACATCTGTAACAAATTGTAAATCACTAGTTTGATTATTTGAACAAAGCAAAAATAGCAGAAAAAGAATCTTCTAATATTGATAAAGCAGTTACAGGAGTAAATTCATCTCTTTCAGGGCTTTAAAAAACATTAACTTACAATTTTTTTAAATTATTATTATCGTTACTTTAGTAGATTAAACATGCCTAATTATCAATCAAATTATATGTACAAACATATACATCCTTGAATGCCATATGAAACTAATATTGTTTGCAAGGGAATCTTAAAAAAAAAAATCAGGTAAGGCAAATGTTCCTGTTGGTTTTTGCAAAAAATAGAATAAGCTTTCTCTTTTGAGGAAATCTGTCTTTGAGTCTGGCAGAATTTACACAAAAATTGTTTAATACTTTTATGCAGCATTCAAAAAAGTTTGTAAATTTGGTTGTGAAATTATGAAAAAACGGTTAAGCTATTTAATTTTTATACATTAATTTTGTTGGAATAATTAATTTGGGAGTAAGCCCAAAATTGATTTTCACCAATTCAGTAAAACCGTAGATTTTGAAACAAATCTTTAGACAGAATCTATTTTGCAAGTCTTGGTGTTTATATGGTTCCTACAATACTTATAATTCATTCATAAAAACTATGTTTTTGACAAATATTATCATTTCAAATGTAACTCATATTAACAACATAACAGGTACTATCAATAAAAAAATAAGGGAAAACAATCTTAATTTTTTAAAGCAACAGCATACACAAACCGGCTACAATTAATTTTAGTCCTACTCTTTATAATCAAAGTCCTAATTATCCGATAATCACTAATTTGAGTTTCACTGTTTATGATGCATGCACAATTCCGATGAAATAGAACAATTTATACCAGATTAGTAATTGAAATGAATAATGCTAGAGGTAAACATTTACCTTTGCAATAACCAAAACTTTTTAATTACATATAAGTACACAATTCAATAAATAATTATACAGCCGTCAAAAACTTAATTGCTCAAAAGTGTAAAATGTAAGGGAACATAAAATCCATCATGCGTATGATTTTTTGACAAAAATATTTCTCAAGTGCATGTTCAATTCAATCTTATTAAAAAAGGAATTTCATCTAAATATGTGTTTTTCAAACGACGTTATTTTATAAGGGGGATTGCTACATTTTTTAACACCAAAATACGCTGAATACAAATACTTAGTCAAAGCTGGTATCAGCTACGATTATCAGTACACCTCAGTATCTAGTCACTATTTACTCCTCAAAAAAGATCTTGTAGTAAATTTTCTCTTACTAGTTAAATAAATAAACCTCAAATAAATTTTTAATTTTTAATGTACTAAAAGCAATATAGTGTGTATTTGTAAGCTTTTTTAGTTTAAAAAAATACATAAGGTTTTAAAGTTAAAATAAACACTGATAAGCTGTAATTCGTAATTGGAAATTTTTATATTTAAATATTTTTTTAAAAAATTCGAGTAATCTTAATTTAATATGTAAAGATAAATTCATACTTTACATTGAAATACAAAAATTAAATAATTTCAAAATCAATAATACAATTTATTCCAAACATCAAATAATCATTTTTCACATGGTTAAACATTAAAAAACTCATTCTATCAAAATTAAATATCTTAAACTCTAAAAATATTGATCCAATCTTTTAAAAATTATAAAACCAATGGAAAACAAAAGCATCATCATTATTTATGCCAAGTAAAATATAATAGACTAGATAATATTTCTTATAAAATAACAACACAAAAACATTAAAAATATATATATATATATCAAAATGCGTGAAGGGAAAAAAGTTTTTTCTCCACAAGTAATTGACATTGGAAGTATATTCAGATTCAATTTGAGAACAAACTTGTGCCTTCCACATAGAAAAAACATTTTTTAACCGAGGAATGAAAAAAAAGGGGAGGACAGGTAGAAAGTCTATAATTATAATTCCGTCGTCATACAGGAAGTGAGTGCTTGCACCCTCTTTGCGTTGCAGCTACGGCATAGAATGTGGTCATCTAATGGATAACAGCTTCCCTCTGCTTCCGAGGACAATCTTAACCCACAGTCCTAGAGTAAAGAAAGAGTAGAAATTAATTCCTAATTAAATTTACTATTGTTAGAATTTATCAGAGGAGTAAAAATAATTTTTTTTTGGGGGGGGGGATTATCAGCTAGCCAAGAAAAGTAGGAAACCCATCATATGGAGACAGACTGGTAAAGAAAACCAGCTTAAACTTTACGACATTAGGTCAGAGACAGGAGGAATAGGCTTATGTGCCAGTCAGGCTTAAGTCAGAACCAGGATGTATATGATTTTCATGAATAGATTTTTCTTTTAAAAAACTCACTGGTTTGAATCAGGCAGGGGTGATCGTGAGCCCAAGCCAAAATTCCGGAAAATTTCTTGAGTTAAAAAAAAAGTCTAAATTGAAAAAAATCTAAACAAGTTTATTTTTCCTTTTTCTCAATATTTCTTAGTTTACTTAAAATATATTTACAATTTTACACAACCCTATGNGGGGGGAATGTTTTATGAGGGCTCTTTAAATTAGCACGTGATATTTATTTACAGTAAGTAAGGGAGTTTTTTTTTATCTCTCGCTACTTTCGATTTTCGGATTAGTTTTTAGTGGATAATTAGATCTTGTAGGCTTTAATTTTTTTTCTTTTTACCGTTAGAATGTCGAAGCATCGAAAATTTTTAACTGAGTTGGAAATAGAGGAAATTATGCAAAATATTTAAACTTATTAATATTTATATTACATTTAAACAAGAAATAACTTAAGTAAATAAAGTATCCATAGAAATATATATAAAGCATATGTCACTTAAATACTCTACAGAACAATATTAAACAACGCGCTGATATTTCGGCAATTTCATGGAATTAGGCTTAACATCAAAAAACCCTCCGGCCCTGGGGAGACACTCGCTAGAGAGACTGCCGGCCTCAGCGGTAAGCGCGCTTTCGCGCTTTGCGTCGCGAAAGGGTTAAGTCAGAACCAGGCTGTATATGATTTTCTTGAATAGATTTTTCTTTTAAAAAACTCACTGGTTTGAATCAGGCAGGGGTGATCCGTGAGCCCAAGCCAAAATTCCGGAAAATTTCTTGAGTTAAAAAAAAGTTTAAATTGAAAAAAATTTAAACAAGTTTATTTTTCCTTTTTCTCAATATTTCTTAGTTTACTTAAAATATATTAACAATTTTACACATACCTACGATGACCTGGAGAAGTAATTAAAATTTACAAATATGTCTTTTTTTCTTGAGTTTAAGATTATAACAACTATTTACTGATAAAAAAAGAATATTAATCATGATTATAAGCTTATAAAGTATTTCTCTGGCTCTCCCTTACAAACAAATAAAATAAACTGTTTTTAAGTTCCACCTTTGAAAATTTGATTTCCGGAAACTTTTGTGATCAATGATTTTTTGAAACAACCTTCGATCAACGGAAACTTCCGGATCACTGTTAGCGAAAAATACGGAAATCCGGATTTTTTCCGTAGCACAATCAGCCCTGATCAGGTATCTAAAGACTACAATCCAGAGCCATGGTGGCTCAGAGGATAGAGCGTTCTCCTTCCAATGAGGTAAGCCGGGTTCGAATCCCAGCAATAGCTGGTCGATACGAATTCCGCACTCGTTTCACAACGACAAATATCCTCAGTGGTAGGCGGATTATGAGTTCGAATCCCCTTTCCATCAGGCTAACCGTGAGTGATTTTTGTGGTTTTACTCACCGTGTAATGCAAATTTGAGTTAATTCCATTAAAAAGTCTTCCACGAAGGCAAATTTCTAATTATACTTGGTCCCGGAGTTCCCTTGTCTTCTGGATTGGGTCCAAAATTACAAGGCTACGGAGTTGAAATAAGTAGTAATAAACCCAGAATTGGGTTGACTGTTCAACGACGGTTATAAAATAAAATAATATCCACATTTTGAAAGTTCGCCTGTGAGCATTACTAATTCAGCTAATTTGACTAAACTTACACTGTACAACAAACTCTTGTACCTAAAGTATTTCACTCGCTGGCTAGATCTGAAATGAAACTTTAAGTTCATTCCAAAGCAACAGAGCTCAAAATTAGAAGTGGCAGTTCTCTAGATCTACAGTTGAAGTAAGGAATGCTGTTTTTGTTTTCTGATTTTCAATCAAGTGTTTTGGGCTGTGTTATTGTCATAAATACCATATTTTATCATATTTGTGACACATTCACTGTATTACAATTTTTGATTAAAATTCACTTACTTTCAGTTTGTTAGCATGATGAGCTATTGTATGGACAACAGGATCAACATACTTAAAAATGCCATACAAAACAATTAAAAATAGTACAAAAATTATTAAAATTATTTTTAAATTTCTAAGGTTGAAACAAAGAGTTTTTACCCAGTTTCTTAACATTTTTGCTGGCTAGGTTCGGACTTAGTGAAGCAATCAGAGCAGTCCTTGTTTAAATTATTAAATTTAAAAAAATTTAAGATAATCATGTTTTTGATAAAGATTTTAAGTAGTGAGAGTAAAAGCAAAATTTTACTAAAGAAGATAATTTTTTTAAAAAAACATTACTACTACACGTACTAAATGCTATTATATTAAAAAGCAATGCCAAGAACAGAGATAAAAATGTGTAGATAAATCTTAAATTTTTATTTACAGTCAGTATCAGTTTTCTTTAGTTGGAAGCAGAAAAATTTTATATTTTGAAAATTAAAAGTTACTGTAATAATTTTAAGAAAACAATAGATCCATGAAAATAGGATTCAAATTTTCTTGTTAGGCTAAATTAAGCCTTACCTATTGAAACGCAGTGCTATAAGCGAAAGCAGAGAGCACACCGCACTTTACTATACTCATAATTTTAATTAAGAAAGCATTTTGTTTTATTTATGTTGCCAATACATATTCTACTATCCTTTGTGTGCAAATTATATAATCTTTATATTGAATTAATATTAAGAAATATAAAAGAAAAATCAGTAAATCTATTTTTTCAAAGTCATTTTGTGTTTTATAAGAATAAACAAAGATTGTGTTTGATATTATATTTACAGGTGATGTGAAAGTGGGAACATCCATAACTACCTTCTATTTAAAAAAAAATTCATTAGTATTAACTACTCTATCAATAGACTGGCAAGATCTGACAACAAAGAGAACTGTATGGAAAAATACTCTTGAGAAAGCCAAGGCCTAGGCTGTCATGTCAATAATGATTATTACTGGAATGGGGGTCGGGATAGCCTGGTTGGTAGAGCATTGAACTTGTGTTTATGAGAACAGGAGTTCAGATCCAGACGACTAAAGTATCCTCGTGTATTAAATGGTGACTAGAGCATGCATAATCTGTCAGTGTCACAAAGTCCTCCAAGTTCTCTTAACAAATCAATAACTCTGGGGGTAGTAATCCAGGAGTTCTCTTGTCTTCAAGATTATATTCAAAATTAAACGGCTATGAAGTTGAAAATTGGTAGTCGTAAACTCAAATTTGGGTTGGGGGTGTTCAACAACGGTTATAAAATATTATTGGAATGCACTTTACAATAACAGAGCTCTTTAAGTAAAATCCTAATGTAAAAACTAAGAGAAACTCACTTTCATGGCAAATTTGAGCGAATCTATTAAGAAAAAAACTAGCCTAACAGCTAAACAGTTAACCTAAATATGTTAACATTGAGTTGATCCTTGCACAAGAGCAAGAATAAGATACCACAGATATTGTAAGTGGTATTACAAAAAATAGCCTGAATTGAAAGATACATATTCTTTAAAGAACTTTCTCAGAATTTTATAAAGATGTACAAATCCTCCAGAAAAAAGTAAGTACTTGATTAAATGACGAATGAACAAAAGTAGTTTAAATTTCCCCGATTATGAACTTTATTTTAATTAAATTCCCTGAAAATAAAATCATTTTTAGAGATTTTAATAAAATCTTTACAGATGTAATTATTTTTCACAAAATTAAGTTTTAGGCAAGTCATCAGCTAATATTCAAAAGGGATAGAATTTAAATAAAATTTTTTACCTCACATCTGTAGCAATGAACATGAAAACTGCGATCAAGAGCAACCACTCTGACAGTTTCATCCTTTCCAGGTTCGGGCATAATCGGCAAGTTGCAAACACAACACCGAGGTGCGAATTTTCTGAAATAAAAATAGATTTTTAATAACTTTGTTTCCATGGTTGTCATTAGAAATTCAAAATATTGCATATAAATAAACTTTTCTAAAATCACTGGATGTAATGCAATACACTGAAAATAAAATCCAACATTCATTTGTTATGAAATATCAATTTTATAAGAAATGAGATAAATGTAAATAACTCTGCATGTACTTTACTTAGTTTTTTTGCTGTGAGATAAATTCAGTGAACAATGTTAACATGGTAATACGGGCAAACTGTGTCACCAAATTAGTATTTCTAAGGTTATCTAAAACCAAATATTTATTTTGGTTATAGCTATGGTTTTAAAAGTGTTACTATCAAACTAGATAATTTTAAATTAACGGCAGTTGATATAAAAAAAAGTTTCGTTAGCTGAAAAGCAAAATTAATGGATGGTAATGTATTGATTAGAATGCCAGTATTATTATTGATGCCACTGATAATTAATTTTTGTTGTGTTTACCAATTGAAGTAAAATAATAAGCTATATACTAAAAAAAGGACTACATCACCAAATTAGTATTTTGTTAATAGAATTCTTTTAAAACATGTTTTTATAAAGAGTAATTAAAAGAAAAAAAGTAACTAGGTATTGAAATGCAAAATTAATGGGAAAGTGGTATTAAATTGTTTCGGAGAAACATAATCAAGCATTGTTGGTCTCAATAATAGTATGGCGATTTTAATTTAATTAATATATGTATAGTAAATATATATATTTATAAGATGTACTACAACTCAAAATTTATGAAATAAAGGTATACTTACTCATTTAGGAAAAACGTAAGAAAATCCAAACTACTATTGGCACCAATGATGATTAATTAATGTTGGTAATATGCATTAATTGAAATAAAAAAAATAGCCTATGCACTCAAAAGCAAAGCTAATGGTGAAAAGCTACTTATTCATTTACAGGAACCATAGAAAATCGCCATACATAGATGACACATAATAAATTTTGATAATGCCTACTAATGGTATAATGCAACTGGTGCAGATTTAATAAGAATTCAACAAAAAATTTCTGTAGTTTCAGAAAATATATTTCCAGTAGTATAAAAAGTAGTGTATTAATACTTTAATGAAATAGAATTAAAAGACCTTTTTTCTACCTCTACAATATTTTAATTGCAACAGTATATCAAAAGTCAGATAGATAAAGGACCATGTTCTAAATTCCTTACAAAGGTCTTATAAGAATTTTATTTGATATTAAAAATGTAATTTCTAACAAATTTAATTTCTATAATATTTAATTTCTAACATAGTTAAAAAAAATTTCATCCATTTATTGCATGCAAGATAACTTGCACTTAGCAGAAAGAGCTTTGTGTGGCATAAAGAGTTTACTATTTCATACTTAGAAATTTGCTATTCAACAGAGGGAAATAAAATCAAACAAATGAAGACAAAAAAATTTAACTAAAGTTACAAAAAGCTCAAGATAAATATGAATTCAATTTATAAAATAAAAATTTTTTAAATTGTTATCATTTAAGAAGTCTATTCAAAAACAAAAAATACTTCTTTAAAGAGAGGTAGAAAAAAAAATTTGCTTAAATTATTTAATAAATGGAGATGAATCATTTTTTAAGTTATTAATGATCAGAAGGAAATAAATTATAATAATTTTTATGCATGAATTAACAGTTATAAAGCAACACTGAGATATGAATAGAAAATACTCACTTGTGAAAATCATCTATACAGTAAATTTGATTGGTAGCATCCACTGTAAATGGAATACCATCTAAACATTTTCCACAAACCACACAGGTGAAACAACTAGGATGGAATGGTTTTCCTGTAGCTCGTAATATCTAAAAATCAATTTTATTTTAACAATCATTATTGTAAATATGTAATATACAATCCTAAGATTAATAAGCTTTAATGCGGCACAAACATAATTTAGTGACATAAAAAATGCAGAATGTTTATTTTATTGAATTAACTTATTTGTATTGTATTATCGACGAAATAAGTATCACCTATCAAAATATAATGAAACAATTTCAGTTAAAAAAAAAAGTCGAGTAAAATTATTCACACTAATTGTTTAATATTAACATAAAAACATGATTAACACTATTACATAAAATGCATATATTTTGACAAAATTTTAATAGTACATGATAAGGACATACTAAATACCCAAGTTAAAATTGTAAATTTAATTAATAAATTTCGAACAAAACTATTTACTAAATTAAACATCCAACTGTTTTTCAATCAACATATATAAATTTAGATTTAACTTGATTGTTTTGAACCTAAAGTTTCTTGAAATATTACTAATTTCAGTTCACATCAAATAATCAACATTATATACAAATATTTACTTACACGATCAAGAATTCTGCCTCCACAAACACAGCATTTTTCTAATGTGTTCTGGAAAATAAAAAATAAATTTTAATTAAAAAAAAATTCAGAGAGAAGTAATGATATAGTGTGCAACAAAATTTAGAAACACTCTAAATTCTACATCATTATAATTAACCATACTTATCATTATCATAAATTTTCTTATTCATAATAATAAAAAAAAATTCCCCAATCATTTTACTGCAATTATAATAAATATACATGACAAGATTTGAAGTTAAAAAAATGCTACAGTTAAAATATTCAAATTTTACTTGCCTCAAAAATTTAGACTCAAAAGTACGTAAATTCAGATTTTTAACAAATAGTGCTAAATTAGAAAGTTGTCACATATTCAGCTGTCATTATGATTCCTTTTAAATTTCCACAATACAAAAGCCAGAACAGTTAATGCATGAAGAAATTTTTAGAATTAAGAAGATAAAATTCGAAAATAAGTCTATTACAAAAATCTTAGCCTAACAAAGTCTATCAAAGTAAGATAGATAAACATTTTCAGCCCATGGTAAGAATTACAAACCGTAATTATGTTGTAAGAAACTGTGAGACTCTCAAAAATCAAATAGGCCACATTGTTTTAAAAGATCTAATTTGTATTGGTTATCAAACTTATGAAACCGGATAAAGCAAAAAGTGCAAGATGGCCTAAATTTCTTACTCTTAAATTACATAGATAGCTATTATAATTAATAATTAGTGAGAAAGAAAAGTTTAGGTCCACAAATGAATTCATACGGCTCTAAACAATGTAATCTAAATGTAATAGGACAAGCAAATCGCATAAGCTAAGAAAGAGACTAAATGATGAATACAAGCAAGACAATACATAAATCTACATCTATAAAATAATGTCTAAGAGCTAAAATATATTGCAGTTTTAAGCTATCTTTATGACCTGGTCTAAATTTGCAAAAAATGTTTTGGTAATCATATTAGGAGCTGCATGTGAGAACAGGAAGCAGTACTCATTGGTACTGAAACCAAAAGAGGTCATTAAAAAAGTATGAATATTGATTTAGGAAACATGCATGATCTTGTCCTTTCAATTGAAAAAACTCTGATTAAATAAATGGTTAATCAAATCAATCATTAAATTTTGTGCTTATTTTCTCAGAATAAATATCGTCATTTGTATCTCAACTTTTGGGGTAGTTTAAACTAGTAAAAATGTGTTCCCTTTACTACTTTAATTTTTTAGATATTGTTTTTATGGACTATGGTATCAATTTATTATATATTCAGTAAAACCATTAGGAAAAAGTGTCTTATTTTAGAATTTATAACATTTTATGTGTGCACTTTAAAGAGATAAAAAATTCTTAAGACATTTTTCAAAAAAGGCATCTTAAGAGGATTAATGAACAAATTGTATAACTCTAACAAATATGAGAATAGGTATATTATGAAATTTAAATTAATTTATTTTGAAAATTTGCTTATTATTTTATTGAAATAATACTCATTTTAATAACTTCAGGGAGAAAACGGAAATGACTAATATTCTGCCACAGTTGCAAATCTTGATTTGTGCATTTTTTTTTTTCTCTGAATGAATGTTTTCTTTAACTCAAATATCCTCATTCTTAGTTCAGTATTGTAAGTTTAGCTGTGGAATGTTTATATAGATCTAAATGGGGAAAAAAATATTCCCATGTTGTAAATTTTCACATTACATATCACTCTGTTACAAAGGAACTAAGATTTTTCTTCAATTGTTCCGGAAATATAAGTTCTTGATTGCATGATTTATTTCCTTTGAAAATTTTTTAATATTTATACGCTTTGTGCAGAACCTTGCTTTAAATTTTAAAATCTTAAAATAATTTAAGTTTTAAAATTTTCGCAGATAATTCAGATAAGTATTTTTTTCCTTAAGAATGTTATAAAAGAAATATATAAATAGTCAAACTTGTTTACTATAAGCCTGAACTTAACAAGATCTTAGGTTAAATGAGTAAATTTCTAATAAATGATTTAATGGATAAAAAAGTCCATAGAAACCATGTTATTACAAGCAGAATACCAACTTAATGAAATAAATTTTAATATGTTTGAAATATATTTTATAGATATTGCTAAAGGAGAAAAAATAAGTATTAGGTGATCCATTAATTAGCCACTGTTCTTGATCAGATACTTGGGATGGGGTTACAGCTAACTAGACTCCCAAAATTCAACATTTTCTTTCAACATTCATCAAATTTAGATAATATAATTCTTTAAGTACTGACAAGACTTAGTAGTCCCACTAATATTATTTCCATACAGCATTGAAACGGAACAAAATATCAAATCAGAATTTGTTTGTCCCTGTAATAATAATTTCCCTTTATTATTACAACACATGATTATTTGAAGTTGAACATCACTTATAAAATTATTTAGTTGTTGATATTTCATTCAAGGACTCTATTTTGTGTCCCTCAATTTTCTATCTCGATCAATTTTGCAAGCAAGTCTTTCATACTTTTTTTCTTGGAATTTTTAACTAGTTATAAAACAAAGTATTAAATGATTAACATTAATTAATATTTTATAATGTTGGGTAAGTCCTAAATTAAAATTTTATGAAAAATTGGAAAATAATAATATCGAATAGTATAAAAATATTTTTCAAAGTGTATAATAGACTTTATTTAATCAGACAAAAAAAAAATAAAGCTTTACAAATTTTCGATAATTTTTGGTAATTAAAGGGTTAATTTGCTATTATTTGATTTAAATTTTATTTCAGGCTAAAAAAATTAGCTTTTAATTATTACACCTTGGCTACGATAGGAAAATCTAAACTAATAGAGAACTATAACAAGTTTAAAACTAACAACTCCAATTTGATTTTCTTACTAATTTTATGTTACTTTTGGTCTATTTATGGACTTTTTATAACAATAATAAACAATTAAGTAAGAATATGATAAGCATGTAAGTAAAAAAGTTGGTAATGTGTAATGAGAAATTGTGCTACTGAATTTTATTTCAGTAATAATATGTACTGAATAAAAACAAACTTTTTTTTTTTGAAATCAACAAAGAATGCATTTTCAAAAATATAATTAAAGTTTAAATTAAACCAACAATTCAATAGTTTAAAAATACTTGACAATGAATATTTTTTTACAAATATAAACTATCTCTACAAGCACCATTTCTATTTGTTTTTGGTCACACTAGCTTAATAAAAAATTATATGCAAGTTAGAAAAATCAGCATTAAATGAAATAAAAATGGCTAGAAAGTATTTTCATTTACGTCCTCTCATAAATATGTGAATTCCCCTAAATCATTCGTTCACTGATGTTGCACTACCAATAATGTGAATAATCAAAAGCTCACTAAATAGTATTTATTTATTATGATAAGTTTATTCTCATTTAAAAATGTCACTCCACACTTATTTTTAAGACAATAAATGAAAGTTAAAATTCTGTATAAGNCGTTCTCTGATGTTGCACTACCAATAATGTGAATAATCAAAAGCTCACTAAATAGTATTTATTTATTATGATAAGCTTATTCTCATTTAAAAATGTCATTAATCACACAATATCAGTCCACACTTATTTTTAAGACAATAAATGAAAGTTAAAATTCTGTATAAGTAACAGTTCCTCTTAATAAATAACAATTATTGTTTGAGAAAAATATTAAGAAATAGATTGTATGTAAAAGAAAAAATTAAATACCAAATAATCATCTTCACAAAAAGGTTTTCCATCTTTAGCATAAAAGGGTTTTCCTCTTAGTTCTTTGTCTAAAAAAAGAGGAAAAAAAATTTTAAAATAAAAAAACAATAAAACACAAACAAAAATATGGATGTTAATTCAAAAGAAATTTAACTATAATTTTAAGATAATTTTTTCCTGCATACAGACAGTGATAAGGTATGCTTTTGGAAACTTAATTATATGTTTTATATGTTCCTTAAAGTTGTCAAGCTTTCATGTAAAAAATAAAATAGATTCAATGTAAATTAATTCTTGCATTGAATAGTCATAAGACATAGACATAAATTCTTGCACTGAACCATGCATAATTTATTTAATTAATGCAAAAAGTAATTTCAATGCAGCTGTAATCAAGATATAATTATTTTCCTACTTGTGTGGTTATAATACTTGTTTTTACTTCAAAAATTTTATTTGTTCATAGGGCTGCATTCATATATTTACAAGCCATGAAATAAAGTTTCAATTCTACATTAACTACACTTATAGCATAGAAAAATAATAGAATACCAACTTAGTATAATTAAGTTATCCAAAAATATTTAAAATAAATACGAAAAGTCTATAAGTAAGAACATCTTTTTAATAGTGACATAAAATCTACTATAACTAAATAAATTTATATAGTTTTGCTTTATTATTTTTTAAATGCTTCACATAATGTAACTCTATGGTATTTAAAAATGACTTTTTTTTATAATTGCATAATTTAGTTTATACTAATTTTGTATAGTTAAAAAGAGTTTACTATATTCAGAGCATTCAATTACCTTCTAAACTATTGTAATTTCATAACAATGTTCACTGTAGTTCACAGTAGTTCAAATGAATAGCAGTAGAGATTTCAAGCATATTTTGTTTTCATTGCTTTTGATTGAATTCAATAAATAGAATACTAACATATTCATTTTGCTTCAGAAAACTAACTTTTGCTAAGATATTCATTTTACCCGTTGCACGCGCTAAGTGACTTACACTTAGTATTTTGATAATCACCACTCACAAGTCTTAAATGATATTTTTTTAAACTTGCAAGAAAAGTTTGATTTTATGAATTTAAGCATATTTATACATAACAGCGTATATAAATTAAAGGGTAATAAAATTAAGAAGGTAATAAAACACTTACAGCATACATGACATGTAAAGCAAGCTATGTGGTAGACATGTTCCATTGCGGTACAACCACTACCCTCACCCAATACTTTTTCACCACATTTATAACACATACCTGTAAAGAAAAGCAAAAATCAGAAAAAGAATTCTGATAAGCATATTCTTACCAATAAATAAACTGACTTCAAAAATCAGTAAGTCAGCAGCAGCGAAATATCAATAAGTCAGCATTACTTTTATCACAAAATGTTAAAGGAATTAACATTAAGAAGATAGCAAAATTAATGTGTCATAAGAAGCTTTAAAAATAGGAAAGAAGTAATAAAATCCTTGCCTTTTATATATATTTTTAAAATATTTGAAAAAAAAAATTTTTGATAACTAATATTAAAAATTCATAGCTTAAAATAGATTCTTGGATTAATTTTAAGATAGATATAGAAATCGTTCTCTAACAAAGAGCCGAATATTCCAATTAAAAGATTATATTCTGAAGTTAATGGATAATAATTCTTGGAAATAGATTCATTAAGGAAATAACAAAAAATCCCTTGTAATCTGTAAGGCCTCATCTGTAAAAATGAATTGAGATGGTTAAATTTTCCCTTTTTCATGACGTTCAATTAGGTTTAAGATTTTCTTGTAACCAATTCCTTTTCAGAGAACCTAAATAAGAAGCAGAACACAAGGCTTTTTCACAATATGTTTGCTAATGTAACTGCATCTGTAATGGCCAAACTCAAATACCCTCAATGCGGAATCCTTTTTATTAAAGAATTTGCAGTAATAAGCTGAATAAATATTAAAAGAAATCAACATTGGTGTAGTATGTTTACCAAAGAAAAGAGGTACATATATCTACCAAAAAAATTAATAAATAAATAATATGTACAGGTGGTCGTGGAGATAAGCAATTATTGAAATTAGTTATGTTTGGCCACTTTTTTGGATCTTTGTAAGATCCATGTAAAACTATATTGAGGCATACTTTAAATTTAAAGTTAAGTGGTGATAGAGCTGTTTATTAATAACATCAAGTTATTCCAGGTAAGTTGATCAATTAGTGTAATAAACTAAATCTGATGTAAAAGAGACATTACATGGAAACTTGGAACTAATGTGGATTGTGGAACTAACAATATTAACAAAAACAGAGCTAAAATACATACATTGAATTTGAATGTTAACATGCTAACAGAAATGATGAAAACAAATCAGCAAAAAAATATACAAAAATTCCTTTATTATCACTTAGCATTATCATTTACCTATAACAGGTATTTCTTCTTCCTCCTCCTCTTCTATTGAAAGCATGAGAATAAAAACAAAGTATGTTTTTCAAAACATTGTATACAAGGAAATTATTTAGTTCAGTTTGGTGCTTTTAAGATAAGAATTTTAAAAAAAATTAACATTAATGATGATAAAAATAGCTAATATGTGAAATATTATTTATCTGAAATATGCACACAAGCTGAATATTAAAGAAAATGAAAAAGAAATATTAGATGAGAAAAAAATACAGAAAGTTAAATTGTATAAACTACCCATTTTTCAGGAATCAAATTGCTTGCTTTACTGAAGGCTATGGATAACATAGGTATATTTATCTCAGTTGTTGCATTTGTCACTATAAGCTATTGCTAACTGTTTTGAATTTTATAAAATAATGAAAATATGCTATGTGACAATATTTTAAATTAGTTCTTTCAAAATTTAAATTATTTTGTAATTATGTGACAGGAAAAAGATAAATTTCCTCCTTCGCTCATAGTTATGGCAAAAATAAAAGTAGATTTTAGTCAAGGAAATTTACAAGAACTGCTTTTCAAATGTAATTCAAGTATGTTTATAGTTGAGAATATTCAAAGGAAGACAAATTGCAATTTCCTGATTTTCTCCAACAGAATTCAAAGACTTTTAAAGTTTTTCAAGTAACATGAGAACTCTGTATGGAAAAAAAATTCTAATTATTAAATTATTTCCTTATCTTTCTCATATATATTTAATTTAAGAACACAAAACATTAAAATATTTTTTTCTGAATACGTACATATTAATACAACAATTTTTAATTAAATGTATTATTATTACACCTGAAATAAGATTGAATTACGAAAATTTTCACTTTGAACAGATTTCGAATAGTGAATAATTAGCATAAAAAAGTATCTGGATATGCGTTATTTAATTTAACATCAAAAACTTCGGTAAAAATGCAGAGGCGAATCAAATCATTTTGTCCAAAAAAAAAAGTATATTTTTACATTTAAAAAAAAATTATCCAAGAAGACAGAGCTTTTAAAAAAAATCCATTGAATTCTAACTTATTATTAAAAGATATACGTAAGACAGTATATCTACCATAAAATTCTGGATCACTTGAGTTTTCCATGCTCTGAACCATCAAATCAGTAAGTCTGTCTACCTCAGCTACCTCCTTACCTCCCGGTCTATTGGGTGCACCTTTACCACGACCCGAAGCTGGATAATACGAGGAATACAAAGAAGTACTACCGCTACCCATACTGTAATTGGAACGATTGCTCATTTGACTGGGAGGTCGTGGAGTGATAGGCTCATAAATTGAACTAGTATCATAGGAACTCTGAAACAATATAGGATTAAAAAAAGTCATTATNACACATTGGTCAATTCCTACATCAAGTAGCATGGGAACTCTGAATGGAAAAAAAATTCTAACTATTACTTTGTTATCTTTATCATATATATTTCATTCAAGAACATAAAACATTAAAATATTTTTTTCTGAATATGTACATATTAATACAACAATTTCAAATTAAATGCATTATTATTACACCTGAATTAAGATTGAATTATGAAAATTTTCACTTTGAATAGATCTTGAATAGTGAATAATTAACATAAAAAAGCATCTGAACATGTTTTATTTAATTTAACATCAAAAATTTTGGTAAAATAGAATCAAATCAGTTTGTCCAAAAAAAAGGTATATTTTTACATTAAAAAGAAATTATCCAAGAAAAAACCTGCCAAGATTGGCAAAATAAAATAATGGAGATTTTACTAGTGACATTTTTCATTCTACGCGTAAAGTTTTGATACGTTGTGCATTATTGTGTAAGTCAAAAAGAGAAACTCAAAATTGAAAATAATATAAGCACTTATATTTAGCTAGTAAGTAAAAAATGTGTATATAAATCTTAATCTAAAGAAGATCTTTTTAAAAAAAAACCTATTATTTATAATTATTAAACTATTTTGTTTTATAACCGTCGTTGAACAGCCAACTCAATTTTGGGTTTATGACTACTAATGTGCAACTTTGTAGCCTTGTCATTTTGAACCCAATCCAGGAGACAATTTGCCTATCTCGGAGGACTTTTTGATGGAACTAACTCGTATTTGAGTAACATGAAGAGGAAAACCATGAGAACCTTCCATAGTTAGCCTGACTCTCTCTTAAGGAACTCTAACCCGTGATCTGTCTACCACTGAGGATATTTCACTTGAGCACTCTGTTCGGTGCAAGCCGGATGTGGAATTCACATCAAGCAGTCATCGCTAGGATTTGAACCCAATTCACCTTATTGGAAGGCGAAGGCTCTATCCCCAGAGCCATCCATGCTCGACTTAAACTATTAACGCTCAACATACTGCAGTACTGGTGATAGCACTATCTGTTGAGGAATAAGAGAAGTATTTTTGCCGTCAGTAGATATTTTATCACCAAACTATTACTTTCTTTTAAATTTCTTCAACAAACACAGAAAAATTTGATTACATACGGGTAAATAGAAGAGAGTTGTAAAATACAGGACTTGGCAAGCATGCAAGACAGAGCTTTAAATAAAAACTATTGAATTCTAACTTATTACAAGAAATACATGAGACAGTATATCTACCATAAAATTCTGGATCACTTGAGTTTTCCATGCTCTGAACCATCAAATCAGTAAGTCTGTCCACCTCAGCTACCTCTTTACCACCCGGTCTATTGGGTGCACCTTTACCACGACCCGAAGCCGGATAATACGAGGAATATAAAGAAGTACTACCGCTACCCATACTGTAATTGGAACGATTGCTCATTTGACTGGGAGGTCGTGGAGTGATAGGCTCATAAATTGAACTAGTATCATAGGAACTCTGAAACAATATAGGATTAAAAAAAATCATTATTCTCACTGCTGAATATTACCATAACAATTGTTAATTATATTACAATTACAATTAACATATACATATTACAATTAACATAAAGTGGGCTTTGGGCAGAATGTTCAAATTTATTACAAAAAGGATGTTTCTGAAATCACTTATAAGTAATGTTAAAGTTAGTTAAAATAATTATATTTGACGGATGCAATGTGAGCTTTAAAAATTCTACATACGCATTTTGCTTAGTAAAGAACATTAGAGAAAAAAATTCAACACTTCCAATCAAATAATCTAAATTGTTTTTTTATACTTACAAGGAGATCATATAGATTGAATAGATGAAAATACATCTCTTTCCTTTATAGAGCTTATAGCTCATTAATTTAACTTTTGAAACTAAAAGAACTTAAGTGAATATGTGCATTTGACACACTTTTTTACAAACTTTAAATAATGGAAATGAAGTTTCTAAGAAAGAGGCCACTTATATTAGATTTGTCATCTCATAAAAATGCAGTTGAAACAAGTATTTTTATTAGATAAATAGTCACTAAAATAATACAGCTGATAAAGTGCCCACTTTTTCACGAATTTTTAAAATGATGTATAACAATTAACCTTAAAACTTTGGGTACCAAGGCACTACTATGTTACATATTTAACAAGTTAAAATAAAATCACAGCTGCTAGGATGGTATAGTCCAATGGGGGACACATATATAAAATTTTCATAATTTTACAAAGGCATAAAACAAAATTTACAAAGACTGTGATTTGATGAATTTTATCAATATCCAAACATTGAAATGTGCTGGTCACATTATCAGAATGCCAGGCTAGCGTGACGAAAAAAGTTTTATTAGCCAAACCACACGAAAAAGAGGTTGTCCAAGATTCGGATAGATTGCCTGGAAAGAGACTTCATCATCTAACTGGAGTAGCCAGCAAGTAACCGAATGGAAAGCCAAGGCTAGGGATAGAGCAGCTTCGAATAAAGTTCTAAGGAAAGCCAACACACAGACACTATCATGCCATTGAGGGAGAAAGGAAGGAATAACATTCTACATAATCAGGGCACGTAGCCAAATCATTCAACAAAAAATAAGCACCTTTTAAGTACTTTTTAAGCACTCAAAAACTGATTTTAAGCTCTATATACATTAACAAAATGCAAAATAATTTTCAAAGACTTCACATGATCATGATAAAATAACTAGTTTTTGACAAAGAACTTAAACTTAATCATTGAATTTTATACCAGATATTTATGGTTGTAGCAAACTTAAAATCATAGGTCTAACAGAAAAGACATTTAAAAAATCTGAATTTATGAGCATTTTTTTTGTAATTAACAGGGATAGTAACATAATTTTTCTATCTGCAATAATTTAAAACTCTTCTTCGAGAGACTTGCTAATGATATACTTTATAAGAAATCTATTCACAGAAAGTAAACATTATGAAACAAAGAGAAATCTAATTAGTATGAGTTTTTAAAAAATGCCATGAAGTATAAAATAATCTACTTTCTTCGAAGCAGCCACAATGTTTTCTATTTTAAGAAGAAAAAAATTGTTACAAATTCATTTTTGAGGATTTCATCTGGAAGGTTTAAAAAAATTACATCTGTCATAATGTGTATTTGCAGCTTAATATTTGATAGTATCATTTCAAAGTTTGAAACTATAAAAAATAAGATAATTTTTTTATGTTCATTGATATTTCATGACAACTTTATAATCATCTTAAGCACTTGGTGGAGCAAATACATTTTTGTTTTTAACCCTCTTACAAAGCCACTTTAAAAATTTAATTGAATTTGAAAATAAAAAATAAATATTATAACAGATTGAAAACAGCCCCTGATGAAACCTTATATGTATCATCTTTTAAAATGTAAAAGAATTGGAATTAACTGCCTAGATCATGTTTTTACTAGCAATTAAACCAATAAAGTTTTCTAAGATGATGTTTGTGCTCCCATTGTTAAATGTGTGATAAGTGGATTCAATATATCCCTACACATTGGTCAATTCCTACACAAAATGGTCAATCTCTACACATTGACCATTTATCTAAATTCACTGAAGCAATGCATACCTGCCAAATTTGGAGAAATAAAATAACAGAAAATTTACTATTAGAGTTAAGTTTTGATACATCATGCATAATCATGTTAATCAAAAAGAGAAATTACAAATTGATAATAATATAAGCACTTACATTCAGCGAAGTAAAAAATAATAGGTATATAAATCTTGATCTAAAAAAGATTTTTTTCAAACCATTATTTATAATTAAACTATTTTATTTTAATTTTATAACCGTCGTTGAACAGTCGACCTAATTTTTAGGTTTACAACTACTAATATTCAACTCTGTATCCTTGTAACTTTGAACCCAATCCAGAAGACAAAGGAACTCCTGGACCAAGTATTGGGAGAAATCGGCCTTCATGGAGGACTTTTTTCATGGAACTATCCCACATTTGAGTTACATGGAAAGGAAGACCACGAGAACTTCCAACGGTTAGCACGACGGCAAAGGGACTCTAACCCATGATCCGTCTACCACTGAGGATATTTCATGTCAGCACTGTGGTCAGTGCAGCCCGGATGCAGATTCATATCAACACGCCATCGCGTGGATCGAACCCAGTTCACCTCATTGGAAGGTGAACGCTCTATCACCTGAGCCATCAGAGCTATAATTAAACTATTAACACTCAATATACTGCAGTACTAACAAGAGCACCATCTGTTGAGGAATAAGAGAAGTATTTTTGCCATTAGTGAATAGTTTATCGCCACTTCAACAAATATATAAAAATTTGAGAATATATGGTTAAACAGGAGATAATCATAAGATACGGGAGTCTTCGTTAAAAAACAGGAGACTTGGCAATACACAAGTGGTCAATTTACACTTGTTTCATTGTAAAAAACATAATTATACATACAACTGAAGAATTAGGCCTGTAAGATGAATAGGCTTGTGTTCCGTAAGTAGAGCTCCCTGGGGATGAAGGAGCTGGAAGGTTATCTGGAGGTGGAGGAGGATACTGCTGTGAAGGAGGTGGAGAATAAGAAACTTGAGGTGGAGGTGGTGGAGGAGGTGGTAAATCATCATCTGGTAGGTAATTGCTATAAATTGGATCACCTGAAACAAATATAATCAATTAGGCTCACATTAGGAATGCTAGTTGTACATTTTATTTTAACCTTTGAACAAGAAGATATTATGAAATTCAGTTCAATAAATTGGTATATTTTAGGAGATTTGATATTAATTCCTTAACAATCGGTTAATTTTCAAGAAAACGGTCATAAAAATGCCTATTTTGCCAAATACATGTATTAGATTAGTGCTGACATCTAGTTTAAAATAAACTAACTATCTACAATTACCTTAAAAATATTCTGATACTGCCATTTGGCATGTAAAATGAGAAATAAAATGTTTTCCGGGCAAAAGAAATGAATTAGTTTTATTCTTATCGCGCATTACTACTGAACACTCCAGCCCGAAGATTTCACGAGAGAGAGGACGAAACCTCACCCCATCATTTTCACGGGAGGGAGAAGGAAGGGGTTAACAAAAATGACATTTTCGTTTTTCTTTACAAATAAAGGCATGTCTAGATACTGGTAATGTGTCAAGCTACCTTTTTAGCAGTCAAATTTGACACTATGACATTCACAAAATATGACATGAAGAAAATATTAAATGCTATTTATACTTACCATTTACACATACAAATTTTTTCAAACCTAGCTGAACATAGTCAAGTAAAATTTCATTTAAAAGCATTCATTAGAATCATTTAAAAATAATGCTGTAAAAATTTAATTGCTGTAATAAAAATTGAATATTTAAATGCAATGCTATAAATAAAAATATTCATTCATGTATAATAAGCTAAAAAATATTTTTCAGATTATTATACATATTATAAATTTTATTAAAAATATCGAGATTTAAAAAACCATGTGGTTATCAGTTACAAAAAGTGTGAAATAATTGATCGGAAAAAAAAGTGGGATCATTGAGAGAGAAGTCACTACTAAATGCACTAATTGAATTTTGCATGTCATACTAATAATGTATAAAAAATACAGATATTTAAAAAAAAGATAATGAGAAAAATTGTAGCAATAATAGCCGATAAAAAAAATGGAACAGCCCCATGAATTTACGATGATAAAGACACAAATCAAAAAGTCACTACTAAAATTTGCGATTAAAATTTTGCATGTTGTAATAATATTGGAATTTAAAAAAGCATGAGAAAATCAATTCCATTAACCGCAAAAGAAAAAAAGATTAGCACAAATTTAAGATAGTATTGAGCTCATTGAAATGGAAGATATGAAATTTCTACATCGTAATATCATATTAAAAATTAACTTGATCTAATAGAAGTAAAATAAAAAAAGGGACAAATATACCACATTGATTAAACCATTTTTCTGCTACAAATTGGAATTACAACAAAATTTCTATAATTAATACCTAACTTTAAAAAAAGAAAAACAGTTTTAAAAAAACAAAACTAGAACTAAAAAAAAACAGTTTTTTCGAGCCATTTAGGAATTACTTTTTAGATTATCGGTGTGTTTCTGTTTGCCTCAGTATTTCATTAATTCTAGCTGAAGTTATGATTTTTTTTTTCTCTTTTGTTTTCTCAAAGGCTATCCAAAGTTGTATTTTTCTCTAACACATTTGTGTAAAAAAAAAAAAATTTTAAATAATTATCGGGCAAGAATGGAATTTTAAGAAGAACAAAAGAGGGAGCCGATATAAACGGTCTAAATCTTTTGGTAATGAAATTTAAATTTTAAATTATCAGAACTCCGAGAAAATTTTGTCAAAAGTTCAATGGTCTTGAGATAAAAGGAGTTCTGCAAATTAAAAGAAGATATCTGGTTGATACAAGTTATCTTTTAAATGGCTTGTTACTCACATATAATGATTACCAAGGTAGCAAAAGGATACATGCACTAGATATGCAAAGGATATACAAAAAGATATAGCACTGCATATTATATATCTTCCCCAGAATGTTTTTCATATAACTTTTCTTTTCATTTTTAAAAGCAAATAAACAAATAGAAAATTTTAAAAATGTTAAAATACCTTTCCAACTTGCTTTGAATAAAAATTTAAAAAATTAATTCAGAGAATGCAAGTAAATTATTCTTTTCTATTACTTGATTATACAAAGTTCTATACATAGGGTTTTATTCTATTTTTTTTACAATCATTGTATAACTTAATTTAAATTTCAATAATAATATTCAACTTAAAACTTGCACAACATAAAGATTTTATGTATCATTTTTAAATATTTTATGTTTGCAAAGTTTGCTGAGATTGGGCTAAATTTTCACAATAATAATCTATAAAGGGACTGCATTGAGGTTGCAGACAAATTTTGATTCATGAAGATAATGCTGCAGATTCACCCTGAAAATTCTGCTACGCCTATCGGTCACACGAGCATAGACTACATATTTTCCAATATATAATTGCTAAACTAATAAATTAAAAATCATCTATGATTCAAAAATTATTTCTTACTCATATTTGATGTATTTACACTAGAAGCTGCCTGAGGAGGTGGATGCATAGACGTGTGATACATCCCATTTGTCTTGGGTGTTATAGATCCATACATTTCTGATTTTGGTTTGGGTGGAACGACGGGAGCTACTTTTTTACTTCCAGGAGAATACTGCTGAGGAGCATAGTTTGAGATTTGCAGGTGACCCATGTCTCTAACTAACATGTCTTGATTAGATGTCATGATTTCTTTTAACCTACAAACAAAGGGTAAATTTTAGATACTAATCAGCATAGTTTCCAACACACATACGAAAAAATCCAGTAGACCTTACGAAATAATATAAATTTCATGATAATTGTTGCAAAATATACCAAATATTTCACACTTAGGGAATTTTATTAGTCATCAGAATAGAAAATCTTGAAATATTATGTATACTCATAATTTTGAACAGTAATAGGCATTTCATTCATTAAAGATAGTTCACTAAATTTTATATGAGCAAGGCTCACTTCCTCGTGTATTAGTGACACTTATTTAACTATACAAGCAAGCAATAATCTGCACAAAAATTCTATTTCAATATTTTCAATAGGGATTTTTTAAGGAAACTTACTCAATTTCAGGGAATTTTCTAAAATGTACAAAAACCAGGAGTATTTTTCTTAAACCAACAGACTAGGAGAAACTGGCAAAATCCAATAGTCTACTGGAAAATAGAAGGGCAGCTAAGAATCAATGTAACTTAATTTGATTTTTTTTTTTTTACGAGTACTTTCTGTTCTGATGTAAAAGGCGTATTGCAAACAAGTAAGGGTGGATACAAATTGTATTATACATTTGACCTTTTATTTGAAATTTTCTATGAAATTGAATTTTGGATGAATTCAACAATAAACTAGATAAATTGCATTTTTATATACTTTGTATTTATTTATTTTTTTAATCCACAAGTTTTATAAAGCTACCCCAAATTTGTACAAGCCTGTGTTTTCAAAACTCTGGGCTAATCTGATTCTGATATGTATTTTATTGAACAAATTCTGTAAATCAAATTTGACATTTAATATTATACATAATAATGGTTCCCATACATAATACCTTCAATAAATACTACGATGCAAGCTAATTAGTTTAATGGAAATGAAATAAAGAGAAATATAAATAAAGAGGAATATAAATATAAATAAAGAGAAAATGTAGTAATTGGATTTTATACACAAAACTATTGTCAAACATTCACCTTCAAAAGCAAAACAATAAATGCAAACAATATTATTTTTAAAACAAATTTAGAAATAGAAATACAAGTCAATTACTTCATTTTTCTAGAAAGCTAATTACTTGTAAAAATAAGCATCAATAATAATTTAAAATGATAGTTACAACACAAACAAGTGTAATCTCATTTAATTTAATAAGGTAAATAAATTTAATTTTTTATCATATGTTACAAAAAATTCATATTCTTTAACACATTGACTTACTAATTGACTTTCCCCCCTTAGTCAATTTTCAGCTTTCTAGCATGCCATCCATTGACAGAAAGAAACAGTAAGAAAAAGCTACCTTTTTCTTAGTGCTACCTTCTTTTTTATCCTTAAAGCTGCCAGTCTCACTTTGGCAGTGTAAAAACAAGCTTAAAAGCTGCCACTGGCAGATAAGCCAAATGATAAAGTTACAAGGCGATAGGTAAAGTTAGGTATAAGCAGATAGTTACAGAGTTTTGTTAAAAACTCTTGATAATATAAAAACAAGTATTATATGCAAAAATTATATGTAATTGAGCTGTTATTCAATACCATCATACAAATTAATAAATACAAAATATACTGTACCTATAATTGTTTTAAAATTCCAACACAATTTTAAATGCAACTAATATAATATTTCTAAACTATCAGCTTATATAGAAACAAAATAAAGAAAATATCATCTTAGATGGCATTAACCACCTAACTTAAATGGATACTTTTCCAGCAGCTAGGTATGGATAAATTCAACAATTTTTTATTTAATAATTTTTATTTAAATAATAAATAGTTCCATTTAATTGCACCTAGCTAACAGAAAAGTACCGTTAAATGTTACATTGAAAATAATGGAATGATTTCTGGACCATAATTTATGCCAAAATAATAAAATAATCCTCAAGTTTTGGCAACTGTGGCCCAGGAGAAATTATATATAATTTTAAAAAAAAATCACAGAAAGGAACCAACCTAAATGATATAATAAGCAGCCATCTAGGATAAATTTGTGCTTTTTTATATACATTTTTGGAAGTAGTTTAGTATCTACTATGCGAGTACTGATACCAGTACACAAATATCCACAAAATAATAATATTTTGCGTTTTTACACATAAAATAAATGTTTGACAAGCATCAGTAATAATTTTTAAAAGTACTATTTTGTTTAATTTTAGTAAGTAAATACGAATTTATTAAAGATTACTCTTTCTTAAATTCAAACATTATAAAAGTAAATAAGAACCATATTTTATCAGATTACTACACATTTTAAAATGCCATGAAAATAAAATGCTAAAATTACTGGCTTTTAGGATAGAAAAGACAGATAGAAAACTATATTTATGATTAAATTAATCATACTTTAATAATATTTATCGTGCTTGGTTGAAAATATTAATAAACAATGTTCTTATAGATAAAGCAACTGACATTCTATAGTGTAAACTTAGTACTTAACATTTAGCTAGATAGCAAATTTCTTCTAAATTAGCATCATTAATAATACTTTAAAATAATTTTGGGAAAGAGTGATTTTGAAAAATATATTGGATTGAATGTTTTGAGAGTGTGATAAATATATATTTTTTTATAAATCATACATCACAGAAAAATAATCAATTAAAAAGCTCTAATTGATACGTAACCAGCAACATAATTAAAGAACAATTCCATATTAGAATAAAAAAAGAAAATTTCAAATATTTATAGTTTGATAACTTAGTATTATTGTTTGCAACACAATTGAAATATTGTCACAACACGAATTTAAAGTGCCACGAAGAAATTTAAACTATCGGCTTATAGAATAAAAAAGTTCGATAGAAACTATTTTCCCAACACGAAATAAATCTCTCTTATAGTTAAATGCTTCCTGTTTGATTGAAAACAATAATTATGTGATTGTTCATGTAAAGGAAATGTTTGAAAAAGCGGAAGAAACTATTCTTAAAATTTTCATGCAATCTCAGTTGTTTACACAAATTTTAGTCTTATTAAATTCAGCCTGAACAAGTATTCAATTTTGTTTTAGAAACCAACAAACTAATTAAAAGCGAGTAAAGAATTTTTACTTATAAAATATGAGCTGTCTGCTACAATTGATTTAAAACTTCATACATACTTTTTGAAAATCAGTTGATATTCCGGATATAAAAAAAACGATCAAGACTAGTATTTCACACGATGATGTAACTTGGTTAATAATAATATTAGTAAGATGCGCGATAAAAATCAAACACTTCTACAGATCCTTGCTGTCAAATTGAAATCGGCATGAGTCATTCACAAAAATTTATCAGAATGTGAGGAATGACATACGATTAATTTTATATTAACAAAATCGATAGTTTTGTTTTTATATTGTAGCGAACGGAGAGAGGCATATTTTAAACAAAGTAATAAAATCTAGTTTCATACCAAACTGGGTGGCTTAGTTTTTTTATTTCCTTATTTACTTTTTTTTTTTTTTTTTGAAAATGAAACGGCAAGCGGCGCTGTTATCGGTCCGAGTTATTGAAATACTGAGCCCCAATTTGATTAAAATATCTTATTTCTTTAATTTAATCATTTAATTTCCGTTTGTATTCAAAATTTTTTGTTGTGTACTTTCTATTCTAAATATATATTTTGAAATGTCTAATTGAAATAATTTTGTTAGAAACCTTTTTTTGAAAAAGGTGCTTCTGAAAAAAAAAAAAAAAAAATACCGCTTGAAATTTATTCAATTACCGTCCTATACATATAATGTTTTATTAACCATTTGAACATTAGTCCCAGCTCTTAATGAACTTTGAGCTAGTACACCGATTTAAATTAAATGCCAGGGCTTCTCTGCTATATTAAAACAGTCTTTGCAACATTAAAACTGGTATTCTAATCCCTTTTTTTTTGTGCTACAGCGGACTGATCGTAAGGCACGATTCACAGTATCACTTTTTGCGGTCAGTCTGTGAGTGGGTGACCACTTTGATCAAGCCACGAAGGAACCGATGGTGTGGTATCGGTTCTCGTTAAACTGTTCAACCATAAAGTACTTGACTTTGCACACAAGCCATTGGTCAACCAAAGTATGGGAGCCATCCCTTCCGCAGAGGATCAAAATTGTGATGGTATGTCTTCGAATACTCAGATATGTTTCCCAGGCCGTCGCTAATAGCCCTTTGGACACCTCTATTGTGATGTAAACAAACAACTATCTAATCCTGTATTATTCTAATCCTATATTATTCTAATTTGTTCATACAACATACATGGCCTTTAACAAGCAGAAAATTTTATAATGAAATAAGCTTCTTTGAAAATTTCACTATCACATTATTCGCGATTGCAGCACTCAAATTCTGCAGTCATATAATTGCTGATATAACTTGCTGTTAAATGCAAAATAATTAATAACAACTATACAGGTATAAACATGCTGTAAAAAGTTTAATAATTTATATTCAATGTACAGTATTATGAAATATATCATACTGAACATAAATAAGTTAACTTGAGTTAATTTAATTTTAAAAATTAACTCTTTCTATCGATAGCAAAGTTCAAAGGGATTTAAATGTGTAAACACAAAGAACACCGCTATCTTTTTTGTGTAAAATCACTTCCAAGTTTTTAAGTAACGCAGATACAACGATGAAATACCTTTAGCGTATTTGAATTTTTAATCTAAGCAATGGAAATTTTTACATTTCAGTTTAAATTTAAGATTAAATTATTGCTTAAAAAATACTTGAATATGGATCCTGAGGAAAACCAGACAATGTTAACACTTGAGTTTTAATCACTTTATAGTTTTGTCAGTGTCTTTATTACTAACTGAGCAAAACAGTTACTACAGATGCTGTCAGAATTAGAGGGGGTGAGCTACACATACATATTTCTCATTTCAGCGGCATTATTAGCGTCCAGGTGGCAAAAGCAGCATATTTTAAATGTTGGTATTTATATTTAACTTTTTCTCAAGAACCCAATATGGAAACACTTATTTCAAAAAAAAAAAAAAAAAAAAAAAAAAAAAAAAAAAAAAAAAAAAAAAAANGAAACGCCCACTTTTTTAGAAAGCACTACTTTTTTATACAACTAAGAGACTCCGCTCACAATCCCATGTGACTCCTCCTCATTCTTCTTTTTTTCTTCTTCTTCTTCTTTTGAAGTCGATATTTTTCAAGAAAAAAAAATTACTTTGTTGAAAAATATATAATTATTATAACTATATATAATTATTACTCTCTCTCTCTCTAGTAACGTATAATCTCTCTTTCTGCATTCTTTNAAAACTATATGGAACTGAAAACTGCATTAAACATAGTTCTAAAGAAAAGTATCATAGAAATTTAAAAAAATATTTTTATTAAATAAAAGGGAAAAATACTAAGAAAACGGAAATTATCGTAGTACATTCCTATACAACTGAAAAGAGGAGGAGAGGGAAGGGAGAAGGGCTAAAAGCATGAAACCGGTCTCTCCCCAGATGGCGTATTCGAGTGTTGCGATCGCGAATGGATAGATAGTCTTTTTTTTATATCAAAAACGGGAAGAAAAAAAGAATTAAAAATGCCATAACTTTCAAATAAATATATGAGTAATAATAAAAAAACCACCTGATAAGTTTAAAAAATAAAAATAACTCTTTAAGTACGTCAAACTTCAACTCTTCAGCTGCATTCTAGCGGGCTGCAGAGCGCACCACAGGGTATTTTTTACAACAAATTTAACATTTCTCGAACTAATTATCAACTTAATTTTTTCATTCCATCTTACTCTACGTACATTTCTCTGCACACATCTTCCAAGTGTTTATAGTTTTTGTGCAAAACAAAACGTAAAGTTGAATACGTACAACAGAGGTGATCGTGGCACTGCACTGAGTCAAAAGCTAAATTGAGAGAAAAAAAGCTAAAGTTGCTTAGAATGCACTACTTTTTGTCGCAGTTGCTAATATGCTACTGATTGCTAATATGCTAATATATACTGCTGTAAAGAGTTAAAGAGATGAATGTACCACCTGTTTGAGATATGAAAATGACTAGTTGGAGACCAAGTTTTGCTAATAGTTCTTATGCCAAGTCTGACATCTGACCAGTGGTCGGAAGTAGAGCACTACAAGTAGTGAAACTACTGTAGTCGCAACTTTTTTTTTCGTAGTTTGTAGTGTAGTGTAGGGTACTACTTTTTTTTTTTTTTTAAATAGCGTAGTGAGTAGTGCGATACAAAAAAAAAGTAGTTTGTAGTGTTTCCTAGCAACTGCTTTTAATGTTAGTTTAGGAAGAAAAAAAAACACGGTTCTAACGCAACTACTTTTTTGAATTCGATGCGAACAAATTTTTGCCGGTTTGTCAATGGGTGCAATGAAAATGACCCTGTGGCTGCAGCTGAGCGTTAACAGAAATTACGTACTCAAAATTACGTATAACTAATATTTAAATTAACCATTACAAAAAAAAATAGATAATTAATCACTTTCGTCACTCTTTCACATGCAAATTCACACTCGTGAACCATTAATGTTGTTTAAAAGGAAAGGAACGTATTATTTTCGATGTACTACTTCGTTTCTTAGAGGAAATAAAAGAACATTAAACAATTAAAAAATTTTAAGTATTTGATAATTTCGCATTTCTTAAATGAAATATTTGCTGTCTAAAAAACCATAAAAAGTTGAAGGTTAAATGAACAAAATCGAAAAAAAAAAAGTTTTTGGAATTACAAACTGGCTCATGAGAACATAAATAAATATTTCTTAATTATTCCTTTATAAGTATTATGATTTATAGATGATAATTTTTTATTTAATACCATTTTTTACATAGGTATAAATTAAGTTCTCTAGCTCCACAAAGTTCATCTCCTTAAAGTAGTTACTGCAATTTAAAAGTAATTTGTAATCACTACATTAAAAAAAAAGTAGTTGTAGTTAATTAAATTGTAAAAAAAGGTTCTGGTAGTTGTAGTACAAAAAATATTGCAGTTTTTCTGACTATTGCATCTGACATTAAACATTATTTATTTCATTTCGCTTATAATATTTTACCTTTCTTGGAAAATTTCTCTTTTTCATTTTAAGAAGCAAAAAAGTTTTAAAAAAAAGTGCTTTAAAGCTAAAAAAAATAAATAAATGAAGAAGCGTTTATCGGTCGAAACATCTTGTTAAATTTCTTCATCCTTAATCTGATTAATTCTAAGAGATTAGGAATGCTGATAGAAAGTCGGACAGCGCAAGTTGTGTGAGGACTCAGTTTCAGAATAACATTCGCAAACATGACATCGAAGGAGGATATGGCTATTTTGAACAGCGTGTTTAACCCTTTAACGCCACTGGGAGAGTGTGCTTTTGAGGACATTGTAGACGAAGAGTTAAGAGGTAAGTATTTCTAATTATGATCGTCGGGTTTTATACTTCGTATCCATGCTGTTGTTAAAATATGCAACAACAACAAAAAAAGATTTCGAACAATTCAAGTAAGCCGTTAAGGCCATATCTGCTTGAATGGATGAAATAATTTAAACTTTAGATATCTGAAAAACACATGATTCAATTGTACACAGCTGGAATATATCTGGAATAAAGCGATTTTTTTTCAATGATTATTTACCTAAAATTGTCGTCAGGCTAACCGAAGAACGTTTTCATCTCAATGTAACACGAATGTGAATTATTTTATTTTATAACCGTCGTTGAACAGCCGACCCAATTTCGGGTTTACGACTACTAATGTTCATTTATAATAATTGAACTAACCGGGTTCGAATTCAACGAGGGCTGTCGTGGCTCAGGGGATAGAGCGCTCGCCTTCCAATGAGGTTAACCGGCTTCGAATCCCAGCGATGACTGATCAATACGGATTCCGCACCCGGCTCACACCGACCACAGTGCTAGCTTAAAATATCCTCATAAGTAGACGGATCATGGGTTAGAGTTCACTTGCCATCAGGCTAACCGTGGGATGTTTTCGTGTTTTTCCTCTCCATGTAACGCAAATGCGGGTTAGTTCTATCAAAAAGTCCAACATAAAGGCAAATTTCTCTCAATACTTGATCCAGGAGTTCTCTTGTCTTCTGGATTAGGTTCAAAAATTACAAGGCTACTGAGTTGAACATTAGTAGGCGAAAAACCATGGTAGGGTCAGCTGTTCAACGACTGTTATAAGATATAAAAATAAAATTGCTTGATAAAAGTGTACTCTTACTAGGCAACCGAGTTTAACATTGCTAACAGCAAATTCGATATGAATCACGGTTTAACGTTGGTTATAACATAAAGTAAAATTGATGGGTGCGTTTTTTTTTTTTTTTTTTTTTTTTTTTTTTAAACATTAGCAAGGAAAATATTCTTTTTTCTTCTTCTTTTTATCCCGAATGAACACAGGAAAAAATGTTCATCATAATTAATTTTAGCATAAAATTATATTTCTATTACTGTAACTCTATAATCTTTTATTCCTCTTATGTGTGAATTTCCTTTATTGTTTAAATAGTTTAACGTGTTCATTAGTTTAATTTGTTCCATTAATAAATAATTCCTAAACCTGTGTGTTTTTATGAGCGAGAACCGAAAATACTGTATAAATAAAAACCTATTTATATATTTTTTTTATCGGTGGGAAAACATATTAAACTACTATAATGTTTGAAAACTTAAGTTGTTGGATAATTTTAAAGTTACAGGATAATTTTACAGGATAAAACAGGACAGCTTCATGCTAAACCATCCCCCGCAGAAACTTGTTTTCCATAAAAATAATATTTTAGCTCTTCTCAAACAAAAATAAAAATCTACTGGTCAATTTTTCATAGTTAATAAAAACTAAAAGATAAAATTGTTCGATGTCCAAAACTTGAAACAGCTTTTAGATTAGGAATAACTAAACTATTTTTTAAGACCCTTGATTTCGTAGAAAAAATTTAACGACGGCAATATGATAGGAACGCGTAAAAAATTTAAGGATATTCTCATGCTCTGGCCTTGAAATTCATTAGTTCAAATGCAGGATTACATCACATCGTGGTTCAAATAGTGTGAAAACAAAGACAGCCTTAGAAATTACGTCACTCAACGAAACAAGAACTCATAATAAACAATTCAGTGCTTTGTCGTAAAGGGGGTAATATAATCCACTAAAAGAACGATAATAATTCACTTATGTCTGGATGTTTACCAATGTTAATCACAATTGTGAATTCTTGTAGGAAATATGTCTGTAGAACTTGCCAAGTCTTCTCCATTTTACCATGACTTAAAAAAACTAGACATTTTTAACACCAGAAAGACGGAAACTTAGTGTATACCTATATTGCCCAAAAGCAGTCAAAATGACTGGATGGTAAAAGAATAACTAATGTGCAAAGAAATTTGTTGAAAATTAATTTTTAGTATTTTTTATATTATTTACAGTTGTATGACAAGTTATTATTAAATATCAACAATAAAAAAAATTATGTGTTGTACAAAAAGTCACAAAATTCTAAGAAATTGTGTCATCATTGTTTTTCTAATTAAAATTAAAAAGCAATCAAAACGATTTCCTTGGGCAATCTAGTGTTAAGACAGCTAAATCTGAAATATGCTTTATACTTCCTTTTGCGCTTATATTTTATTTTTCACATTTTTTTATAACAGTCGTTGAACAGCTGACACAATTTTCAGTTTACGACAATCAATGTTCGAATCCGTATCTTTGTAATTCAGAACCCAATCCAGAAGACAAGGGAACTCCTGTATCAAGTGTTGGGAGAAAATTGCCTTCGTGGAGGACGATTTGCTGGAACTGACCCTCATTTGCGTTACATAGAGAAGAAAACCACGAAAGCCGCCCACGAATAGCCTGACGTCAAGGGGACGTTAGCCCATGATCTGTCCACCACTGAGGATATTTTGTATTAGCATTTGGGTTGGTGCGAGTCAGGTGCAGAATTGGTATCGACCAGCTATCGCTGCGATTCGAACCCGGGTCACCTGATTTAGGAGGAGATGGCTCTATCTCCTGAGTCGCTACTGCTCTTTTTGCTTTTAAAAAACATATATTATTCTGGAGGAAGAGGACAAGAACTTTAGCAATAGCCAAAAATCCATCTATATGTATATAGTATAAATAGCGTTGCTATGAATGGCTCTTAATATAGCGAGAGAATAAGGAAGAAAAAACGAGGAAAGAAAGAAATCGAGTACTCAAATCAATGAGTCATTTATCAGAAAAGTTGCTTTAGTAAATTGGCGAATAAGTTTATGAATAAATAAAAAAAAAATTATAAGCTTTGATATGACAGTCGACAAGAATATTTAGTTATTTTGCTTTCATTTGTAACAATTTCGAGCAATTTTGATGAATTTCTTAAAACTTATTTATCCTTTTGTAAAGTTATGAAAGGGATAAAATATATACTTAAAATACATAACATTTTATTTTATATATAGATTTGAAATTATTCACTTATAATTTCGTAATATTTAAGTGCAAGAATTGTAAGTGTAATTTTTTATTATAAAAAAATTTTCAACTTAGCTTCCTTAGAACCAGAATTATCAGTATAACATTAGAACTATGTATAGTAATAAGGTAGAGCTACGTACAGCATTAAGCTACTAAGTTCATGTGCATGTTCTTCATGTACAAAGAAAAGAAATTTTTTTTTTCTTACACTGAATGAAACTTGTTTTAATAAACGGATTTTCATTAATTAAATACCATTATGAATGGTTTAATCGGTTAAGCTCATATGCTAATAATTTAAAGCTAACTATTACTTACGTTACGAAATCAGACAAAAAAGCGTACTTTCACCGAATTTTGCTTTTTTCTTTACCCGACGAATTTGGATTTTTGAAAGGAGCTATAACGAGTAGCTACAATCTGCAAAGTATCATCCCACCACTTTAATCAGGAGTATGGTTAAAATTTTGGATCCTACTACTGATCCTACTTTTTGCGTATTTTGCAACATTTCTGGATCACCATATTTCACCACCTCACCATATCGAAAACTCTTTACACACAATTATGAAATTCGTTTATTCAAAAATAATTCCGTGCAAAAATGAATCAACAAAAAATAAATTAGTTAATTAATTATTTAAAATAAATAAGTGAATAAATAAAAAATTAAAACAGTATTTATTATTTTTCATGATTTTTTTCTTAATGGTTGAAAAATTTTAAATTTTAAGGTACACTAATTTTTAAATCATTTAAAAGTATGCAATCGTAAATTACAAAATACAAAATTTGAACGAGATGGGTTGAACAGTTTTCTAAAAAAATTAAAATATTAAAAAAAAAATACGACTTTTTCAAAATTAAATTTCATAACAAAAATATAAACACTGTACTGACAGACGCGTTACTTAGACAAATGAAGATCAAGGGAAGAAAACGGTTTTTTTGTCCATTTTTCACAAAAATGACGATTGGATCGCCTTCTGTTACATTTTGTAGCTTGATGACAAATTAATAAAGTTGAAAATCCGTTTCCTTGAGAGTTATTACACAGTGAAGAAAGGCCGTGTTGAGAAAAAACGGAACATCTTCGATTTGAAATTCAATCTCCCCCCTCCTCAGAATCAGCTTTCATGTACATAAACCATCACCCCCCCCCTTGTACAAGTACAAAGTAATAGTTACTTTGAATGATATTATTCGTATANTTCCGGTTTAAGGACGCTTGTTATTGTTTACATTAGGCCACCCATCCATTGTTTAAGAAATAACTAGGAGTGTCCATTCCACCCACAAGGTAGATGGGGACATGTTCCCCCCAAATTTAAAAAGTCTTCTTCCACCATTTTCGTAAACAAGAAAAATAAACACAATTTTTTTTTGTTTAAGCAACAATTATTTAACTGTCTCTCACCTATCTTCATTAGATTCAACGTATAGAATGTTTTGTAAAACTTTGTTTTCGAAGACAAAATGAACATGGTAAATAAAGAATAATGAAAAAAAATTTTTTAATAATAAATCTTTTAAAATTACAATGCAAAACTAACACACAAAGTGGTTGTTCTATTTTAAAGTTACATATTAGTTTAGCAAACACTTAGATTCACGATTTAATGGAATTAAACATTTATTTAAATTTAACTAGATATATTTTTTAATTTATTTATATGCAAAGATTAATTTGAAGTTGGAAAAGTATGAAATGTGAAAAGTTCGTATAGGCAAACTTATAACTTATTTTAGTATATTAACTAATTTTAAAATCTTTCATATCTATGTTTAATTAATTAAAATATTATTTAATTAATTTAGGCACAGTTTTTTTCCATTGGTTTTGTCTCATGCTTTATTTTTTCTTTACGTTTTTTTCCCCATAGCTGCTTTACCAGTGCTTTTTTCTCTTACCCATAAGAAAACATGACAGATTTATTTTTTTTAAATTTAATTTTTTTTTTAAATTTCATTTCATTTTATTTTATCAGTTTACCTTTGTTGCTTAGTGCCCTCTCCGCAGTACAATTTTTAACAGCTAATATTAATAATTTATAAAATCCGGAAAAGTTCAAGGGAACAAGAGAGTTGGTTGATTAAGTGGTGAAGTGATTATATATAACTTTTCAAAATTCACAGATCTCTCTGTTTCGCTTCTAACTCTTCCCTTCTATANGCACGACCTCTTGGACATGGGCCCAGCGCCCTACCGACCAGGCTATCCCGGCCCCTTCTATAACATTTGAGAAAATCTTTTTCTTATCCTTTACGTCATCAAGTTTGGCATTACTTTCCAATGCTTCGTAAACTGGTACCAAGGAATTTAATCGCTTTACCAAAATTGATGAGTTTAACGGGTAATGTACGCAAAATGCATGAAATCCGTCTTCTTTGAAAGGAGACTCGTTAACACTGCAGTCAAAGAAATAAAGATAAAGTAAAAGAAATAAGGCTTTGAGAAATCCAAAGTTTTTCGGGTACAATAATTTGTAATAAAACTGATTAAAACAATATTCCCTCAAATAAATTAAATTAAGATTAATATGTTTTAGTTCAATCAACTAATTAGTGATTACATACGTACTGCTCGTGCATTATGAAAATTTTGAGTTGACGGTATATTAAACTTGGCTAACACAAATGCTCCCCACAAAAAAAAACTGCATCCTACTGAAAAAGATTTTGAAATCTAACTCATCGCCAAAAAATATTCTCATTCCTCTCAAGCTAAACCATTCAATTCACTGTAAAAGCATTTACCTTATTTGTAATTTCATATGATTGTATTGTTGTGTATTATTGACCATCTCCTAAATTTTACAAATTATCATCTCTTAAATAATAAAAAAAATTTCTTCAATCTAATTTACTGTTTTAAAACTACAAAATCATAAAATATTTTTTAAAAAGCATGCTCCCCAAAAGACAGCTGTAATGATTCAGTACCCTCCTTGTGGGCAACCCTGAAAATAACTATAATTATGCTTTTTTTTTTCCTTCTGTGGTTTAAAAAAAACTGTTGATTTACAGATGCATTTTGAAATTACAATTTAAACATACTATGTTTTCCAGAATTTTGTAATGAGGTCTTTTCACTAATATTCACATTAATAAGCAATTTACTTACCTCTGCTTTTATAGAGCGTAATTATCCTTATACAAAAACGCAAATAATCCACCTAAACTGTGTCTATGGGTGAAATGTAACCATGGCAACTAATGTGAAAAGAACTCATATCAAAGAAATTGGAACCACGTGTAACATATACCACTAAGTAAACAATGTATCTTGTAGAAGAATAATTCAGTTCACTTCTATGCTTTTTGCTCACAAAAACATTACTGATAATTGCGCAGTAAAATTTAAGACCTAGACAGAGCCATCTTAAGATGAACAACTAAAAAATAATTCATTAAACAAAAAAAAACAACAAAAAAAACTGGACGAAACTCTACACTTTGAAGAGAGATACGATTCTTAATGGGATTCGGCGAGGTCACGAATTCGGTCCTTGACAATCGGACGTTTCACGCGGAAATTAAGACAGCTCAACTCTTCTCATAAAAGAATGAAAAATTACCGCCTCTCAAAAGCAGACGATAGTTTATTCTTAATCTTAATTAGTTGTTTTAAGCAGCTGTAGAAGGCCTACGTATAATAAGCAGTAGATGTACTAGTGTTGATATGGAAGAAACATAAAACTTGTCATTTTTTCACGAAACACCAATTTAAACTGACACATCTATTCAGGTGACGTAGGAAAAACATTAAAGTGTTCAGTTACTTCTCTCAAAAGCTTATTTTGGATTTTTAGGGTGAAATTTTGTTCTTAATTTAATGCTGTTTATGTTCTAATTTTTTAAAATTTTATTTACAAGGCTGTAGTGTGGTACATTTAACAGTTGTGTGTGGCAGGGACTCTTTTCTCAGGTAGTGTAAAATGGGGAAATGGATACCTAATAAAGGGTCTACTTAAAATAAAGACACCCCACACAGAATCAGTAGAATAAAAAAGTTATGTTAATAATTGTAATGAATTATTTCTCGTTTTATTAATTATTTCTCGTTATTAATTAATTCATTCATTTATTAATAATTTTTCATCGTCTCATTTTATTATAATTATTCATTATTTTTATTTATTTACTTTTTAAGAAGTCAAGCCAAGAAAATTTCAAACCCATGTTATACATACGATGCTCCTTAATCACTGCTCTTGATATATAATTTTAGAAACTTTGTTAAAAATAAAGTAAAACAAATTAGTGGTAGCAAATTAGTATTTAAAGAACAAAAACGAATCACTATTGAGAAAAGGGTGCTGAAACAGTAAAATTTGTTTGATTATAGTAAGAAACGTAGAAAAGTTGAAAGGCGAGTATTAAAAATACCTCTAAAATTAAATCCGCAACTGGTTTTAAAATTTTTCATTTCGCCTTCCTCAGTAAGATTTTGGCAGCGTTCTCGTTTCTTCCTCAATCATGTTTTTTTTTCCTCCTTTTTTTGAAAAAGTTTTTTAAAAAATGTAAAAAAAACCGTGATTACGGAACGTCCAATATTTATTTTCATGTTTTGCGTTTTAAGGCGTTGTAGGAGTCTAATTTTTTCGGGGGGGGGGGGAAATNCACAAGACAGTCACGCTAGTTTTCTAAATTTTACTCATAACAAAATAATTTTCTTAAAATCGCAAAACATGTGTAAGATTAATCTCTTGTATTTAACTTCAATAAATTTAAATCGGTAATGATTGATGAAAATTTTCTCTGTTTTTTAGAATTATTGATTAGGACTGTTGATTTATAATTATTGGGGGGGGGGCACATATACCCACCCTCCGCCTCGACCAGTGGCGCCCTCGTTTGTGTTAATTTCGATTACTTAAATTTTTAGTAAAAATATAAGTGTAAGACATTTAGAAAGTGTAACACATTTTCTCTATTAATAACGATTTCTTACATTACTTTCCCAATAAAATATACACTCTCCATTATTTATTAACACTTTATTTATTAACCTTTTATTTATTAATTATTTATTGACCGTTATTTATTAACCTTCAAACACAGGATTTTGAACAAATACCCTTACAAGGTGACTCTTCAATAACTTAAAACTTAACAGTTGACATACAGCGCAAATATTGGGTTTTATGCTTCTTTTTTTTCCTTCACTTTCTTAACAAATGCGTCAAATGTCAGTCATGTAGTGTTCAAAAAAAAAAGTTGAAGCATAGAGAACAATAATGTTAAAATGGAAAAGAAACAATGATAATAGTAATAGAAAATTTGAAAGTTATTACCAAGTTTAACTTATAGATCAAACATGATTTATAATTATAATAAAAATGTAATGTTAAAAGTTTTGCTTCGTAGATAGTATAAAAGGATTTTTTTCTTAACGTTTACACTTCGTTTGCGGTTTATTGTTATTCTCACTTCTGCTTGTTTTTCGTTCGAAATGTGTGTTTAAGTTCTTTTTTGTGGCTTAGGAACTTACGTGGCTTAAGTTTTAAAACCTATAATACTAAATCACGATATTTTTCCTTCGACAAATCGGCTTCTCACTGTCCGAAAGAGACTACAAATCTATCAAACAGACGATAAATTTTCCACGAATTGCGCAACAGCAAGCGTTTTCTTTCTTCTTATTTCCTCAGAGATAAATAGAACATTCATGATTTTTTACTTCATTGCATTAAAATTATTCAACTTTTTTTTTATTTTATTCTTCATGGCGTGTTAGCTCTGCAGTCTTCAGCAAAATAGAATATTTCATTTGCATGCCGATAATAACTTTATAAAACAATTAAATGCAGAAAAGGGGAGAGGTAACACACTCAGGTCTCTAAACGACGAGTTGAATGAAATAACATTTTCATAAATATAAAAAAACTTACCTTTTCCAAAAATTTGCGATCTCGACTTTAGTCAGTAAAGATGTAAACTAATATAATTTTAACAAAAGAAAAACCCAAATTATTTTCTGATACATTTTTATTTTATAACCGTCGTTGAACAGCCACCCTAATTTTGAGCTTATGGCTACTAATGTTCAACGCTGTAGCCTTGTAATTTTGAACCCAATCCAGAAGGGTACTCTAGGATCAATTATTGGGAGATATTTTGCTATCGTGGAGTACTTTTTGATGAAACTAACAAGCATTTGCGTTACATGGAGAGGAAGACCACGAAAACCTCGCACGGTTAACCTGACATGGGGACTAACCCATGATCAGTTTACTACTGAGGATGTTTTACGTCAGCACTATTTATTGGCCTGCAGGAAAATTGCGATTCAAATTATAAAACAAACCCTCGAGGACATTTTAGCCCCAGATCAACTGACCCCTGTCATGAATCAACAATAGAACATGTCATCGTTATTTTATACTGATCAACTTTTAGACTTACATTTTGAAATTTTATTTACTTGTGATTTTAGACTTCACATCGACTTCTATTCAGACTTTTACTTTTAGACATTTACACTTAGGACTTTTAGCTCTCATTGATTTTAGTTAGTTTTGAGATTTTATTTTCATCTCTTGTTTCCTTATTATTATAATCATTTAATTCTCGACATTTACACCGGCGCTTTTTGCTTTCATTTTAAAAACATGTTTTTAATTGTCAAAATTTTTTGCTAATTCATTTGTAACTGATTACCACCACTGTCACTTGGCAAAATTTTAGAGTAATTTTAGTTTTTAGTGTAATTTTTTAATGTAATAATTTAACTTTTTTTGTTCGTAAATCCCCCTGGGCTGGGTCGGAGTTCAACCTATCTTTAACTACAGCATCAAGCCACAAAATTATAGAATTATATAAATCAAAGTGCGATTTCAGTGTCCGTGACGTATTCAAATAAGAAGGCTACTTATTGGTTAATTTTATTTTATAACCGTCGTTGAACAGCTGACCAGATTTTTGTGTTTAAGATTACTCCAGCCGCAACCTTGAAATTTTGAGCCCAAACAAGGGAACTTACGGATCAGGTATCGAGAGAAATTTGCCTTCGTAAAGAACCTGATGAAATTAACGTTATTATGAAATTTGCGTTATATCGAGTGGAAAACAACGAAATCCTCCCATGGTTCACCCGACTGCAAGGAGACTCTAACCCATGATCCGTTTACCACTGAGGATATTTTACGTTAGCACTGTGGTCGGTGCGAGCCGAGTGCGAAATTCGATTCGACCAGCCATCGCTGGGATTCGAACATAGTTCACCTCATTGGGAGACGACCGTTCTATCCCCTGAGCCACCACGGCTCATGCATTTTTATTTGTAAAATAAGTAATCAACAATAGACTTAAAGAGGAAATCAGTCACTTCCTGAGCTATTTTATTTCCGCTCGTTATGGAGAGGAGCAGAGCCCGATTAAGCGTACGCAGGGCTCTAGGCCATTCAAAATTTTGGGGCCCTTAGATTCTCGTATATTTTTATTTATTCAAATATAAATGTATTTATATATCTTTTCATTTAAGAAAGCATATTTAAAATTAAAATAAATAAAATTTTAATGAGTAATAAATAAATATGATTAACCTTATATAAAAAAAAAAAATTATCGTATTTTATTAATATATATTTGAAATTTTTTTTTTTTAAAATAATTATTTTTCTTAATTTTTTAAAATTTATTTTCAAAAAATCCATTTTAAGGGCACCCCAGTTTGGTTCAATATGAGTCCTATAAGAACATAAACCAAGGAAATAATATTGGGACGTCTAGATTTTTTAATATTGGTCCTAGAATGGCCTACATTGGCCAATATAGAACCTGTAATGGCTAAATAATGCATTTAAAATATAGGGTGAATAATTGTAATATAATTGCTGTAAACACATCGCTCTTGTTATTTTAAATTAGTAACATACATGTTTGTTATTGGCGATCGCAACGCTCGAATACGCCATCTGGGGAGAGACAGGTTTCATGCCTTTGGCCCTTCTCCCTTTCCTCTCCTCCTCTTTTCAGTTGTATAGGAATGTGCTACGATATTTTCCCTTTTTATTTAATAAAAATATTTTTTAAAATTTCCGTGGTGCTTTTCTTTAGAACTATGTTTAATGTAGTTTTCAGTTCCATATAGTTTTCCAACTTAAAAGATTTTAATCTATATGAAAATCAAGAGAGAAACTAACGTACTTCCTTCCTCTATGACTCTCCACACGCTATTTTGGAAAGCATGCGAAGTGTTGCCATAGGTAGAGAGTTCTGCTCTATGCCACCTGCAGCCCATTTCGATAGCCAATTATTAACAGTATCTGGCAGAAAGATATTAGTGCCAGAGTTTTGTCACAGGTAGCTCGAAAAAATTCTTCCACAGGGCCCACCGTTTACTGACAGCAGATGCTTGACTTCGATGTCTTTACGATCAGTCCACTGCGGTACTACACGTATTTAAATTACCTAGGAGAAAAGTCTTATTGTTTCTATCCTATTATAATCACTCATAAGCAAATCTAGAGAGTAGGACCAATAAGAACCCAAAGATATTCCACGCCAGTTGAAGGTTGATAACTCGTAATACAGCTCAGCAGCTAATTCTGAAAAAGTTTTAACATCTGTTAAGCTTTCGTCGAACTTTTACGAGTCAAAGTCATTGTAAACAGTTCACGAATTAAATCAATGTGGAGCCATAAAGCGAAGCGATGAGCCGACTGCTGCTAATTCCTAGAACAATTCAGCAACCAATTTTAAACATTCTAACATCTGTAGAGTTTTTGCTAAACTCTTATAAGTCAATGTCACTTTGTTGAGTTCGCGAATAATGTTAATATGAAGCTATGACCAGCACTCCGGTGGCGCAGTCGGTTAAGACGTCGCTCACAAGGCTGCTTGGAGAGCTGGGGGTTGTGAGCTCGATCCCGATAGCCTACAAAACAACCGGAACTGAAGTGCATCGGCAATAAGGTGCACTTTAAAACTGTCGCGTCTGCACTCACGTTGGTTGAGGTTTGGGGAAAGGGGTACCAGCTCAAGCATAGTCCATGTCATCTGATCATGAGCCCTAAATATAGGTTCTTGGCCAGGATTGTGTGATTCGGAGTCATGAAGCAATGAAGTTGCGGCTGCCAACTATTAGCAGCTGATTCTCAGTATTCTAACATTTGTTAAGTTCTTATCTGACATTTACGAATCAGTGCCATTGTTAATAGTTTCGAATTGACACACAATCGGCTGTTTGCATTGGAGCCACTGTCTAAGAAACATAATTTACTTATTGATGACATGGAAGCGAATGGGACTAGCACTGACGATTAAATACTAAAGAATTAAAATATTTATTTGCAGATGAAGAAGAGTTAACGCCTATTGTGGAGGCGGCTAAAGAACTTGAGGTAAATGGAGTAAAAGCTGCAGAATGTGGAAAATTAGACGAGGCGATAGAAGTTTTCAGCAGCGCGATACAAACAGCGCCAGCCAGACCATCTGGGTACAACAATAGAGCTCAAGCTTATCGGCTCAAATTCGATAATGCAGGTATTTTGTTTTACTGTAAGTTTAATTCATTATTTATTTATTTTGGACATTTGATGTAGTTCGAGAAATATCACTGAAAACAGCAGGGGCTTCACAAATAAAGAGCAAACAGGCTGGTTTTTAAAGGCAACTCGTTTGTGCTAAACTGCAGGCTGATAAGCAACTTTAGCACACACAAGTAAAAAGAAGTTGCCGTTGCTTGCACAGGTGCAAACGACAAATTAAAATTTATTTTTGACATACATATTTATATATTTTTTTTAAATATTATTCGAATCCTATTGTATAAAGTTATCCCGGAGTGTTTCAACTTACTTGAGGGGCTGTTAGCAAAATTAACGGAGATTTTTGTCTGTATTAAACAGTGACAGAAAAAAAAAAGAGTATTTCACTTTTCTCTATCATCAAAGTAATTTTGAAATTCATTCTTACCAAGTTTCAAAATTAGTTACCAAGTTCATCAACAGAGAACGCAATTGAGAAAAGCTGTAAAACTATGTACAACCTGAATAAAACGGATTTAAAAATCTTACAAACATCAAACAAATACAAGAAACGTTAAATAATACTGTTTTTCATTTTCGTTCCAGCTGCTCTCAAGGATTTGAACAGAGCCATCGAGTTGAGCGGAGGCAAAGGTCGAACAGCGTGTCTTGCCTATTGTCAGCGAGCTTTTATCCACCGTTTTCAGAACAGGGAAAAGGAGGCCATTGCTGATTTCACGAAAGCCAAAGACCTAGGGAGTGATTTAGCACGATCAATGCTGGTTCAGATGAATCCTTATGCAGCACTCTGTAACCAAATGCTCCGAAAGGTCATGCAAGAATACCAAACAGGAACTAATCAGTGAGCTGAAGAACCACTGGTACATTGTCGCTCGCAAAGTGTTGTAAGAAAGTCTCCAACAATATAAATAACTGTTTCAAAAAAATTAATCTTTTTATCATATATATTTTTTGATTGCTGATATAAAATCATCCACACAAATGATTTGAGGCAAGAATGTATATTGTTGACTTACTTAAAGCTATTTTATTTCTGATATTCAACCAACGACTAAAAATATTCTGTTTTAACAAAATCTGCTTTATCCGATTTCTCTCTTAATAGCTTTTCACAAATATCCTAAGTTTAAATTGTAATCTGATATGTGATTTTTGCTGTTCTGAGATTTTGCCGTTACAAAATATCTTCACTGGTAAACGAATCAACAGTTCGAATCTCATTATCCTCAAACTAACTGCAGAACCCTTATTTGTAAGGCAAATAGGGGTTAGTTCACTTAAAAAAATCCTTATAAGAGGATAAGCTATAGTCTTATTTACTTAAGAAATGCAAAGCTACGTACATAAAAATATATATTGCTAATCATAACGCATATTGTTGAATCATCCATAATAATCATAGAGTTTCAAAAATTCTATACTTAAAGGGACGGAGTATTTACAATTCTTAACAATGAAAAGTTTTTTTAGACGTACTGAGCTTGATTCAATTTAGTTATTTAATGCTCATACATTTTGAAAAAGAATTCGTTTTCAGACACAATTTATTTCCTTCGTAGCTAACAAGAGTCAAAGATAAAATTTTCATCATTATTCTTGATCTAGTTAATTTAGGTCTGTATAGTGATCTCATAATACTGCATATTGTAATCTTAAAATATTAATTTGCAATATCTAACATTGAAATCTTACAAGTTGATAAAAAATACAGCACGGCCTAAAAAATGGATTTTGAACGAAGAATTCGTTTTAGACGAAATTCTAAAATTCCTTAGTGGTTTAGACATTATTCTTCAGTGAATACTTCATTTAATCAATGGATTAATCAAGAACACGCTCGTGAAAAATGTCAAAGCAGAAACAGTTCAATTAACTCAAATTTTATTTAACTATGGATTTATTTATATGAATTACAAATCGCACCATTATTCTATTAAAAATCTATAATTTTTTTAAAATGATAAAAACCATACATAAATATGAAGTTGTTTATACAGAGAATATGTAGTATATATATTTTTGGAATCAAAATAAGCTACTGCAAATGAGGAATATTGATAAGCCAAGTTCCATAAAGAGAAAAGCAGGCCAGTTCTCCTACCAGTCGCCGATAAGTTTTGTCGGTAAAAAATGCTTGAAAATGACGCCTGACAAGACAATTTAAGGATTTTTACGTACTTTACGTCACTTTGTTACACATTTTACTGGCAATTGGTACCGGTTTTGTCTGGTACGAGAATTGGGCTGATTAGCTTTAAATTGAGGGGTAAAGCAAAACACAAAACTAATCGGAAATAAAGTGGCCCACAAGTCTCAACAGCTTTGAACAATAAAACCATATTTTTTAATTCTTTATTTTAGTTCACGTTTTATGCTGTTACTTTAGTGAAATTAGTTTGGCTAGTGTACGAAATATCATCTTTAAAATGAAGTCTTTAAAACAGGTTAATTAAATCAAATTTTTATGAGACATGCTTTTATTTTACACGAATAAAAAAAAAATCAGGTAATAGCAAATTAACACAGACCGCCATGGGAGCAATGTTCAAGAATCGTGGTTGAATAAGTACTAGAGGCGCCGTTATCAGCTAATATTATGCCTAGATAGGCCCTATATAGAATTGTTCGATATATTGTATCGATAGCCCGAACCCATGTTGATTTGTCCGATTTACCCTACATTTTCAAATCACTATTTTGCCTGGGAAGTATAAAATAGTTCGAACCTATTTAGGTTCATTTGGGCAAAATCAGGCTATCCAAATTTTGACCCTTACTTGGGCCAAGAAAAATTGTTGCTACGGTAGTTAAGTCTAGTTTCTTCCTTTTTTTCTTTAAACTTGCAACGAGATCTTTAATTATTTTTTTTTTCCTTTCAAAAGAGACTTGAAGGTGAACTATAGCATGTTCAAATACTACAGTACTTTGGATAGAATGTGTACTAAAAGACCAAAAATATATTTCTTACAGAAACCCAATCCAACAAATCTGTTTCCATTAAAATGTGTAAGCTAAGCTGAGAATGGAAAACGAGCAAATAAATTTTCGTGTATAAACAGTCGTGTAAAATCATTTTGCAATCAGAGCTTGGAAGAGGTTTATAAGTAAAGAATATCCTTAACCCTGTCACAGGAAGATAGTAAGTAAATGTAAAGAATATTGTACAAAATGTCATATGAACTCGTACACGCGAAATATTTCTGTATCGGAAAAACCATTTTTGTCATTGACGAAAAGCCTCAATCAGCCCCTGCCTGAAACCTAATAATTTTTGCAGCTCATTTATTATATTTGCAGTCAATTATCCTCAGAGAAAAATCATCTTCAGCAGAATCGCAAAATACTTTTTTTTTTTTGTTGAAAAAAAGGTGGATTCAATTTTAAATTTTTGCTAAAAGAACGATCTTAGAAACAAGTTTTCGTTAAACGGCCGTTTATTTACTAAAGATGAATTATTATTTTCTGATGTTTTCAAGACTTCATTAAAAAGGATGTCTTTTTTATTGCTTGAATCACACAAGATGTCAAGTTCCATTTGTAACGCATTGGACGAATGAAACAAGTACCTAAATTTGCTGAATGTCAAACAAAATTTCCCAAATTACTGAGCAGTGTAAAATTTTTGGGTGGTCACATTGCGAAAATTAATTTTGTATATTAAATAACAAAATTTTAAAAATCTAAATTAAAAAAATATGTTTGAAATGTAAATGAAATTTGCGCTTATTTTTGTGACTTTTGGGCCAGCAAGAAGAAAGACTTTATATAAGAGCTTCTTTGCAAAATTTGATTAATATAATTAAAGGCTGTAGTTCGAAAATGATTTTTTTTTCTTTAAAAAACAAAGAAATTAACGTACAGTAATTAATGTTGAAAAATAAGTCTACAGCACACATCATTTTAAATTATTTTCACCTTTAATTAATCTAAATCTAAACTTCAGTGAAATTTAAATGCATTACATTTGAGCCCTGAGCAATCCTCTTCAGTTTGCTCTTTAGTTAAGAAGACGTATAACCCAATTCTCGAAACCAGGTAACTGTTTCCAAGTTCAATCACATTTATATAAGACAAGTACAGTTGGTTTTACAAAGCAGTCATAACTTTCATATGAAATAAATTGAGAAAAAGACTGATTGAAACTAGAGTTAAATGACAAGAAAGGAGCCAGGTGGCTATGCAACTAACTCTTAACGAAATTGCAAACGAGATGGTAAAATTAAATGGTGGTAAGATGAAAAACAAAATGAAATGAAGAAAGGGCGTACTAAACAGGATGGCATTGTAATTTATACACATTGGATTGGGGAAAAAAAAGTATTTATTTCCTACAGCGAACAGTACTAATGATGCTCAAAGCGCTTTATATATGCTAGTTTCTGCATCAGCTTACAAGTTTCCACTGTACTGACTTGAATCACTTCCAAAATTAAGAGGCTTTTAACTGACGAAATCTCGATTGATTTTATAAATTTATTTTTAGTTTTGATGGACATTTTTTTCATTCACACAGCTTATAACTTACCCATAGTTAATTTACTTAAATTACCAGGTAGTTAATTTACTTTTATCATTAAAATTTTCGAGCTTATTCATCAATAAATATTTTTCGATTAGTTTATTCTTGCCATTTCGTTGGTGCTGCTTTTTTAACATCTTAAAACTTTAATTTGCGACGTGAAAATTTTAGTGATTCCTATGCATTAAAATCACGAAAGTTGAATTGTTTGATTAGGAACATAAATAGAAAATAAATATTTTTCTATTATTTTATTTTGCCATTTCGTTGGTGCCGCTTTTTTAACATCTTAGACCTTAATTTGCGACGTGAAAATTTTAGTGATTCCTATGCATTAAAATTACGAAAGCAGGGTGGCCACTCAAATCAGATTTCAAATTTCCCTGATTTTTCCAGGTTTTCCAGATAAAAATCTTAAAATTTCCAGGTTTTTGTTTTGTTTTTTTCATAAAGTGTAGGCAATTGGGCAAGATTTTTTATTTAATTTTTAATGTTTTGGTACAAAATTTTGAATCAAGAATCATTAATGCAACAATTGTAAAGATTTGTCGACCAAACATTAGCGATTGTAAAAAAATGTGACTGGTTGGTTTGCTGAGAAAAATTAATTCATAGATTTCTTTGAATGGGAGCAGAAAAACTTTCAGAAAATGANGTCAGTTGTCCTGGCCAGTGCTGTGTAACATTCGAAGCCAAAACTTAAGGTTTCCGTTTTAATGAGTGAAAATTACAGGGTGTCACGAAAGTCATTTCGTGAATTACTCCACACTAAAGAATTAGAAAGAAAATTTAATTCTTTAAAAAACTATTTTTTTTTCTTGACTGAGCTTGGAAACCGAACCAACGTGGTAAGTTCGTTCATTTAATATGCATAAAAATGACACTGAGATACATTAACGCTCTGAAAGTTTCTTACGTGTGTCATTTTTACACAAGTTTAGCTGGACGAAAACATACCACTTAGTAACAAGAATTGGGCCAAAAATGTGTGGATTTATTATTTAGTGCTGAATAAAAAAATAATTTTGTGCTAATGTTTCAAAAAATTGCAACAACAATGGTATTCAAAAAAAAATCATGGCAACATATAAAATGTATCATTTATCTCAATAGAAGGATCAATAAAATGCAAAACTTAATAATACACATTGAAACTGTTCAATGCTTTTATTTATGCATATTTAATGTTTTTTTATTTATGAAAATAAACAAAGTTATTGGATTTTTAAAATAAAACTGAAATTTTTAAATGATAATTCTCATAACTTATTTTTTTTAATCATAGTATATTTCACAGGTTTAAAATAGGCGCATTTAATGAATATAATAAGAGAAATACATTAACCCTTTCAGTCCAGTTCAATGTTGCACTATGTTAATGTGTAATTATGTAATATGTTGTATAATTGAGCTGCCTAATCATACAAAGAAATTTCTTCATTATACCTAAGGCTACATTGTTAAGAACTCGCTTTATATGTATTTCTTTAAATGACCAGCACGATATTTCCTCTATCGACCTGCACCATATTTCTTTAATCGATGTATACTATATTTCCTTAAAAATTTCTAAAAAGTAGTAAAATATAAGGGGGAAATTATTAAAAAATACCAGCTATACCAATGAGTTTTTAAGTTTCTTTGAAAGCATAAATAAATGAAGGATGTTCTGAATTTTATGTATTTCTTTAAACAGGCACATAAAGTTTTTTTTTTAAAACTAGCTTCAATAACAATAAATTGAGATCAGAATAAAAAGTGTTGTACGACCAGAATATAAAATAAACTACTAAAATGATTAAATAAAAAATCGGATAATAAAAGAAAATTTTTGAATTAATGTATATAATAATTATAATTACAACTCAAAAATATTTCTACGGGTATCAGCTACATTTTAGATTTTCAAATTCATGACCAATTCAAAGAACTTTTCATGACTTAACGAAGTTATTATTTTCACCGACAAAAATAGAATAATTAATTTAAAAAGCATTATAATAACATTAATTGAAATGATAGGTATAACCAAAACCGTTATACTCTGCATGTTCATATTTATTGATTTTAAATTTAAAAAACAGAGTAAAGAAAGAGTTGAAGCAATGAAATAGCTGAAAAAAATACAAGAGCAATTTTTTTCTGCAGAATTGTATTCTAAAGATAATTTTCTTGCTCATCGGAAAGGAAAGAAATAATCCTGATTTTTCTGTTCTCATTTCGGAGTAAAAAAATATTCACCAATGCTGGCTTGCTTAAGCTAGAATTTTAAATTGATAAAATAAAAAAAATAATAAAAACCCTGAAATCACAATATTTTATTCGCACAATATTTTATTATCACAAAAGATAATTCGAGCTAGAAATGTTTTTTCTTTCATTTTTTGAAAGAACACCATAATTTTTAAAGAACATGATAAAGACATAAAATAAAGTATTTTATGTCTTTGGCAGGTGGGTAGATACCCTGCATATAATAATTATAATTATAACTCAAAAATATTTCTACTATATCAGGCAATGGTTTCTCTTTGTCTCTCACTTTGGTTATTGTTAATTAGTCACTGTACTTGTATCAAAGGCTATGTGCATAAAAAGGACTGAAAGAGTTAAAATCAAACATTTCAGCAAATGCGTAGCGTTTTCACTGAAATACTTTTCCAGTTCAAAATGAAACATAGAATACATTAGGATAAACTTTTCGCTAATAAAAATTTTGTTTAAATCTTATATCATTAATAAAGATAAGAAAACCATACGAATTAAATGAAAAATAGTTCTTAAAAGCTAATATAATGTAGATTTAAAACAACACTTGAAACATTATACTTGTTTTAAAATAACTTACGTTAAAGAATATTTTTAAAAATAGTTAAATTAACTATGTATGGATTACATCAGCTATTCAGATCAATACAACAGCAACATTGTATAACACATGNAACAGAGTAAAGAAAGAGTTGAAGCAATAAAATAGCTGAAAAAAATACAAGAGCAATTTTTTTTTGCAGAATTATATTCTAAAGATAATTTTCTTGCTCAACGGAAAGGAAAGAAATACTCCTGATTTTTCTGTTCTCATTTCGGAGTAAAAAAATATTCACCAATGCTGGCTTGCTTAAGCTAGAATTTTAAATTGATAAAAAAAAAATAATAAAAACCCTGAAATCACAATATTTTAAAAGATAATTCGAGCTAGAAATGTTTTTTCTTTCATTTTTTGAAAGAACACCATAATTTTTAAAGAACATGATAAAGACATAAAATAAAGTATTTTATGTCTTTATCTTGTATTTTATTTTAATAAAGTATGACTGTGAGTGGGGATTTTGCTACAAATTCAGATATTCGGAACACCATGAAATTGGGAGAAGGGTTAATTCCATTTTAAAAATCAGATTTTTCTGCGACCTAAATCCATAACTTTCCATGATTTTTTTTTTAGAAAATAGTTAAAATCATGACAAATTTTGTTTAATACCGAAATTCATCACTTTCCAGGTGGGCAGATACCCTGTATATAATAATTATAACTCAAAAATATTTCTACTATATCAGGCAGTGGTTTCTCTTTGTCTCTCACTTTGGTTATTGTTAATTAGTCACTGTACTTGTATCAAAGGCTATGTGCATAAAAAGGACTGAAAGAGTTAAAATCAAACATTTCAGCAAATGCGTAGCGTTTTCACTGAAATACTTTTCCAGTTCAAAATGAAACATAGAATACATTAGGATAAACTTTTCGCTAATAAAAATTTTGTTTAAATCTTATATCATTAATAAAGATAAGAAAACCATACGAATTAAATGAAAAATAGTTCTTAAAAGCTAATATAATGTAGATTTAAAACAACACTTGAAACATTATACTTGTTTTAAAATAACTTACGTTAAAGAATATTTTTAAAAATAGTTAAATTAACTATGTATGGATTACATCAGCTATTCAGATCAATACAACAGCAACATTGTATAACACATGTAAGGAAAAAAAAAACTATTAGAAAATAAATTTTATAACCATCGAAAGTTAATAGATAAAATCATTGTTTACAGTGATGTTTAATATAGTGTTCAGTATTTCAATGCCTATCATAAGATACCTATAAAAAAAGTTTTTATCTCTAAGAGTTCAGATTTTCATATGCATATACACATAAGAATTTACATAAAATCAAGAAAATAACAGTCTTAGAAGCAATTATTCATAAATGGATTAAATTTTTCAAAATTAAACTTGTTAAAAAATTATATTAAAAGAATTTTTTTATCATAAATAAATGCGAAAAAATTCCAAATTATATAAAACTGTTAGTGTTTTAAAATTTTAGAAAGAAAAAAAATGATCTTTGATTCTGGTAGGGTAATCATACTTTAAAAGTTCAAAATTAATGTAAAATATCATATACATTAATTAATTTGACTTAATTAATTTGACTTTGTTATACTAATTCATTTTAAAATAAAAATTCAAATTATAATAAATAATTGCTTCATTATAATTAATTTGAAACAAAATTTCATTTCACATAATAATAAACCACAGCATTAATACAATTCCTTTTGTCTTAAAATTAAAAAATAAGTACTATATAATTTGAATTCACAAAAACACTGGAGACAAACTGCATTAACAACTGTCTGAGAAAAGGGGAGGACAGAATTTTCCCAAATAAAAAAACATAAAATATCACTAAGTGTACCAATAATTCTATAACATTTTGAGCTAATTTTTAAGATTATCTTTAAAGATACATAGTTTAAAAAAGTTTATATCATAAAGTCACTGCAAAATAATCTATTAAAAATTCATCTCACCTTTAAGAAAAGTTTTTTTTATTAGATGCCACATCTTTTCTAAATGCATAAGGTCATTCTTTCTAAGCTTTATTCTCATAATATTATGCACAATTTAGATATGAAAAAGCTCCATAAAATAGGTTAAAGTATTAATATATTACATTTTGAAACTGGGCAGCTCTCATCAACTATTTCTGGTATGGCAACCACAAAACAAAAAGAATGACATTTTTTGAAATCTACAATTTTTTTTTGAAATGATGACTACATTACAGATAGAGCAAAAATGAAAGGTTGATCTAGGTTTAACCGATTAAAATTGGGTATTATCAATCTTAGTCGATTTAAGCACAAAGAATCTGTAATGTTTCTATATTTTTCAACTTGGGTCTAACCAATTTCAGAAGACAAAATCCCAGAGCCAATATCAACAATATACATTATATCAGGCAAGTATATGCCATGCAAAGGTCCTAAATCTTAGGAAGAAAAAAAAATATCAGTGAAAGGAATACCAGGCAACAGCTCTTAACCTTAAAAAACATCAGTGTAGGGAATCTTAATATTGCATGAGACTTATAGGCACTGAGCAAGGGTTATTTACGTATTATATAATAATGTATTATCTAATAAGTATTATATGTGGCTTCAGCCAATTAGATTTGGTTACACCAAATTTTAATGTCAAAGGTGCCAGTATAGAAGATTTTTTCGGCTTTAATCAACTAGGACTGGTATCATCACTTTAACTGGTAAAACCTAGGTTTAGTTGCAATTGTTGCTTTATCTGCATGAACTATAATGTCATGTATGTCGGAATTTACAAAATACTATTTTTTATAGGTTTAGTTAAATAAAAAGATAGCACCACACCCTAAGTAATTAAATAACTAATACTTTATCGTTAAACGGGATTCACACCAGCAGTTAGCACAAAAATCAAACGACTTTTTTGTACTTTCTCACTCAGTTCATTGTTATGTATATATTCTATAGTATCATTCTTTATTATAAATTTCATTACCATTTCACAGGCATAATTATAAAATTTCGTTTCTTTTTTACAAACATTACATTTTTTTAATAGTTTACTTTTATGCACATATACTAGATTTGATTATCACACTTAATTTACAGTGTGGTATGTAACAAAAACTGTAATACAGACACTTAATGGGCAGTTTGGATTAGAAGGGGAAAATTGCACTTAGAAATAGCAACATTTACAAATGTAACAGTGCAAGAAAATACATTAAAATAGAATTTAAAAAAAAATAATAAAATGACTAGACCAAAATATAAGTAAATCTACAACCGTTACTGAAAAAAATTTAAGAGATTGAAAAATTATAAAAAAAGAAATACGTGAGCATTATATATTTCAATTCATTAATTGTCTTAGCTTAATTAAATATGAAACTGAAATTCTTAATCCAAACAAACTTTATGCTCTTCGAAATATTTTTGAATAATTAGTAAGATAAAAAAATTGGTTTAAAAGCTTTTTCAATGTACTGTAACAGGAGAATTAGAATTTTATGAATGACATTTAAAACTCCTTTTTTTAAGAAAATAATTCAACCCAGTAATTAATTTGCAGGCTTATTTATTTTTAGGGGCCAACAATAGCTAACATATTGATAGTTGAGATAGATTTGGGTTAGCTGATGCAATATTTTGAAATTTGATAAATGGGGGAAAAAAGTAGAGAAAAAAAAACTATTACATTTTTAAAATATTATTTTATTATATATTTGATTGAATAAGTATTTTAAACAAAGCATGCATTTTAAAATAATCACATCAGTTTCATGTTCAATCTCTTAATTCTTCAGGAAAGGTCATAACGAAAACAATTTTTTAAAAAGTGAAAAAAAAAGAAGAGAATTATAATCTTATCGAGATTCGCACTTTTCTTATAAGTAAACAATGTAAAATATCACAGACTACACAAGCATGGAATACATTTGATGGTTTCAAATTATATAAATGCAAGTTTAATGCATGTTTTTTTTACACATAAGCAGTCAATTTGCTTTTTTTTTTTTTGAAGAAAAAGAAAGGCAGTGATACGCTTGAGAAATGTTTTCAACATTCTCCAAAGAATATAAAAAGGTGCACAAGAGAAATAAGCAAAGCAACTGTGTAAAGAAGAAATAAAATATGAGGCACAATTACATTATAATAAAGAATGGCAAACTTAACTCTCCTTGCATCGAACCATAGGTGAATCTAGAACAACAACCCCTAATAACTTTATAAGGAAACAATTATGCAATTGATACTATAGATTCGACTCATAAGAAAATAACTATAATTCTGAAGGCTGAAATTTTTTTAAATAAAAAGGAGATAAGGCTTAAGTTTTTCAATAAAAAGATGATAAAATTTTTATCTTTAAATAAAGAAAATTGTTTGCTCTTTATATATAATAATAATATTAACTATATTTAATATTATATTAATTATATTTATATATATAATTGGCAAATTAAAAGAAAAACCTAATTTATTTGAACTTTTCTTTAATTAGAAGTTTTCCCATTCTCATTCAATTTATAAATAGAAAAAAAAATATATTATTTAATTGAATAATAGATTACTTAGCTGTATAGAGGGTATCTGCTACATTTTAGATTTTCAAATTCATGACTTTCCCCGACTAATTCCAAGAATTTTTCAAGACTTAACGAAGTTACTATTTTCTTCGACAAAAACACAAGAATAAATTTTAAAAAGCATTATAATTACATTCTTTGAAATGATAGGTATAACCAAAACTGTTATACTCTGTATAATAATAGATTTTAAATTTAAAAAAAAAACAGAGTAAAGAAGGAGTTGAAGCAATAAAATAGCTGGAAAAAATACAAAAGCAAATAAATTTTTTTATTTTTTTTATTTCTGCAGAATTGCATTCTAAAGATGCTTTTCTTAGAAAGGAAAGAAAAACTCCTAATTTTTCCATTCTCATTTCGGAATAAAAAAAAATTGCCAATGACTGACTTGCTCCAGCTAGAATTCTAAATTGATAAAATTAAAATAAATAAATAACAAAAATTCTAAAATCACAGAAGTTCCAAAAATAATTTGTGCTAGAAATGATGTTCTTTCTTTCATTTTTTGAAAGAACATCATAATTTTTAAAGAAAACATTTCGTATTTTAATAAAATATGACTGAGTAGGGATTTTGTTACAAATTCAGATATTCGGAACACCATGAAATTGGGGGAGGTGAAATGGAATTTCAAAAATTAGATTTTTCGTTGACCTAAAACCATGACTTTCCATGATTTTTTTAAAAAAAAATAGCAAAAATCATAACAAATTTTGTTCAATACTGAAATTCAAGACTTTCCAGGTGTGCAAATACCCCATATATACAATTTAATAGGGGAGAAAATAAGAAAAGGGGGACTTTTTCTCTCATTAGCTGTTTTAATAATGGCCAATGCAGAAAAAGAAAAAACTTTTGTTCAGCTATATTTTTTTTCTTCTTATACTCTAAAATTATTTGTTCTACCTGAATCAGTCTGAAAAGATTTTTTAAGAGAGAAATCCATCAAAATACTGAAAACTTTGATCCCCGATTTGACTGAAAAACAATTCACCACATTGAGTTATAAAACGAGAATATTTAATAATATAAAACAATGACATAAAATTTAAAATTCTGGGAAAGATGTCAAATCTTGTTAAAATAAAAATTGCAAAATAATAAAACAAGTGATGGAAGATTAACCGTAACCTTTCCAACCAACCTTTGTAACATAACAAGCAAGTTTCATTTTTACCACACTATATAACTATTTCTTTGACACCAGTTTTTGACCCAAAAAATTTCAACCGGAACTTAAAATGGTGATAAATATTTAAAATGAAGGGAAACTAAACTTTATGAAGAAAAAAAAATCCAATCATAAGTCTTATTAAATTCTAGAAATCAACTATATTTGCTCAATTTTTCTTCAAACCATGACATACGCCAATGGCCACATTTGTTGTAGGATCAATGAATATGTCTTAAAATCAAAATTATTCATTAAATAATTGGATAAAATGGTACAAAGTTTTTTTTTAAAACAAGAAAAACCAGTATATAGTAGGCATTGTTTTACTAAGTGCTTAACACAAAAAATATTCAAGATTTAAAATTTAAAAAAAAAAAAATTATTTTTGGAGCTACTTGGATTGCTGAAGCAGAACTTTTCTACCCACTCAGAATAATCCTATAACCTATACGTCAGGAACCATCTGCTCTAAGATGAACTTAGCTCTAATATTCATAAACATTAAGAAGACTAAAATAAAACACGTAATAGAACATGAAGCATAAATCTGTTCAAAATTCCTTCACCAAAGGAATTCATGTTCTTAGTAATGGTTTGCATGAAAATAACCCCAAATTAATTTAAACCACTAAAAATTATTAGGTTATTTAACATTATATATAACATTATACAGAGTATATAACATTTAACATTATACGTGAAATACAAATTAGTTTTAAAAATGAAAGTTTTTCATTGTCTAACAAAATTTTCCCACGAAATGAATATATTTTATAAAAAAATTATTTCACATTTTTGCTAATAAAGAATATTAAAAGTAAATAGAAAAAAAATCCCAGCTTTACAAATATGATTATTAAATAGTCTACTCCAATTATGTTGAACTGAACAGTTTTCTATAACTTATATTTGTAAATTGTAAGTAACAGGCACTAGAAATCTATTATAGCGGCATTCTCTTGTGCACTATTTTAGAAATAATTTCACATAAAAATCAACAATTAAAAAATTGGCACTTCTAAGATTTATCTTAGCACAGGAACTAATTAAAAAATGATATAATCAAAGCACTTCTCAGTGCCACACTTATGAGAACTTAAGAAATTTGAATTTAAAAGACACTTCTAAAAACAAATAACAATGAAAAAAAAACATTAAAAATAATAATCTTTAGCATTTATAAAACATTGGATAAGTAAAATAATTTATTCTAAACGAAAAAAAATTACTTAATTACACAAATATATATTTGGCACTAATTCTGTAAAATTGTACTGATTTTGATTACAAAAATTTAAATTTTAACTTTCATGTTTTAAATGAAACAAAAGTTTAGACAAGTACACCAAATACTCACACATATCTTCAAACTGGTTGGGTGACGATCATTTATAAAAAGATTTAAAACATCCAATGATGGTTTAAAATTAGGAATAATTTGCAAATAGTTATTTAATGTGCAACGAAATTGACATCATATAAATCTGTGCATAGGCCACATATAACATTGTCTTTGTGATTTGAGAATCTTTATGGAGTCTATAGCTGCCAGAAAATACACCCAAACAGCAGATGAATATTTGAAATAAAGCATGCATTTAAAAAGACATCTATAGCAAACACAACTGTCAAAAAACACCTTTCTCACCATATAAGCATATACAGGGCTGTGTTATTTGAGTTCCCAATTTATTTTACTTATAACACAATCTCAAAATATACTATAAAAAATTAACAGATAATTAAAATACATTTACAAGAAAATACCACAATTATCAATCACAATCCAATTTAATGATTTTACAATGTGTTGTCAATTTTTTGGAAGATATTTCCCAGACTTTTATGCCGAAATTCTTGGAATCCATTTTTTTTTCTAAAATTTAATCAGTAAAATACTAAACAGTATAATATCAACCACAAAAATTTAAACTAAGCTCTAAGCGCACACACTTAAATTATATTATGACTTTTTCAACAATTAACATTTTTAAATCGTCTTACAATACCTCTAAAAGAGAAATTTAAAACACGAACAATCGAAACACATTAAAAAAAAATGTAATTAGGTATAAAATATTTGTAATTAAGTAAATAAAATAAATTATATAATGAATACTAAAGTGAAGTTATTGACTATTTAAATTTCACATGCATTTTAGTTTTTTTCTATTAATTATTTTCTTATTTTTATCATGCGCATTTACTAATTAATATAAAAAATACTATTTTCTACTTAATAAGTGCAAATTAAATTTATTATTTTCAAACACATAAAACAATTTAGAAAAATGTCTTCATTTACAAAATTAGATTTAACAACGATTATACAAGAGAGTGAAATACCTTTTTTTCTTAACAATAAAAAATTTAAGATTTCAAATTATATTTCCTCAAGAATTAAAATTTCTGTGACCTAGAAATTGATATATTCTTAACTTTTCCACTGGCCCTAAGTTTAATCACACTCAAGACATTACATTAGTAATATGTAATGGATTAGAAGCAGAAAAAATATTTACATTAAATTTTAAATGTAAGTGTAAAAAAAAAAAAAATTCTAAATATATTATTTTTCACCAATTTATAACTTTATTAAAAATCAGTTTTTTCACCAAAATCTAAATTTGTGGCCAAACATTTTCCATACCTTAAATATTACTAACTTATATAAAATGTACATTTACATGCTTAAGTATTACTTAAAGGTTACTAACCCACATTTGGATTAAAGGAAAAAAATATACATTCATCGCCAAACTTAAAAATTTTATAAAGCAATAGCTGGTGAGGTTCCATTATTCGAATATTTCAGTAAAAAAGAATGTTAAATGACACATTGAAAACACTCAGGTTTTGAAATTTATGTTTGTATTAAATTTTCTAGATGGAACATTAATTGATGTTATTGAATTTTAAAATAAATTTCTTTTAATTAAATGTTATTTTAATATCTTTTAGATCGTTATTATTTTAATATCTTAGAATAAAAATGCTTTAATTAACAGTTTTTCTTATACTGCAATACAAATTTAACAAGGTTTGCATTGTTAGATAAAGATATAGTACAATAATTTACAATTCCAAGTTCTCAAATATATTAAATAAACAAACTTTTTGAAAGTAACTTTTACAGATTCAAACACAATTTATTTTCTACTACCTCGGCAGACAGTGGTTCACAGCTTGTTTATTGCATTGTATTGTTGCCAATAGATAAAGTGAAGTAAGTGAATATTAGTGAAATGCAAAGTATTGCAATTGTTTTGATGCAACGTAAATTTCTTATTTGATATACATAAAATGGTCATTAATATGAAACTAAGTAGCAAGCATATTAAAATTTTTGTTATGTCTCAGATATGTTATTTAATGTTTTTATAAAGTAAAATTAATTAAAATAATAGTTAATAAAGAGTTATGTATTCATATATCAATATTCTAAAAAGCTGGGATTTTTTATTTCAAATTAAGAAAGAAAAAAAATTTAAGAAAAGAGGAATAATCTTTATTGCATTACTTTAGCAATACTATTATAATCACGATTCTTTTTTCTATCGCAATTTGAATATTAATAAATCATTGGCAAACTTCTCAATGGAATCATAAACAAATGCTGAACAGAATAAATTTTTTAAATAAAATGTCTCAATTTATACAAAAAAAAAATTTATCTTATGAAGCATCTAAAGTAAATAACCCAAAAGATTAAATTTGCATAGTAAAAGAAAAATCAAAAAGAGGGGAGGGGGAAATTTTGCTTAAACGTAAGCAACACAAGTGAAAATACTGTAAGGAATTAACAAAACTCAGGTTTTATATTCAATAATTTTTTTCTAAGCTATATAAAAAGAAAAATATAAAAAAAATTCTCCCTACCAAGCAATCTTTACTTTAGTTATTTAAATAAAATTATTTATAAAAATTATTCGTTTGGCTTTAATGGGAAACTGTTTGAATAATAAATTAAGAACTTGAAAAAAAATTGAATTAAAAATAATGTATTTTAAGACATTGTATAGCTAAATATAATAGCCTGATGCAATTAGATATGTTCCATTATTATCAACATATACAAGCTAAACATTCAAAGGCAAACAAAAATAAAAATAATCATAAAAATATACTGAAAAATGATGTATTCCTTATAAAAACGATAATATATCTTTGTACAAGTTTGATATGATTTATAAACACAGCCCTGCATAAAATATTTTTTTAAAAAATCAACATTTCATACAAGCTTTTAAGTAAAAATTATATTTAGAATAAAAACATATCTTCTTGAACTGGGGACAATCTCAATATACATAACAGATTAGATGGAATCTTCCCACAAAAGATTTTCCAACAATATATAAATAGTTATATATTCATATAAGAATGGGAAGACTCCATTGAGAGGAAAACATGGCTGCTGCAGATACTGCTATAGGCAATGCCATCAGTTGAGAACAGGCACTGCCCTGCATGCAAAAATATAAACAGAGTCAACAATTCAACTAAAATCTATCTACAATGCATGATAATAAGATATATATTTATATATATATATATATGTATATATACATTTATTTACAAAATGGACTTGGAAAAAATCATATCCCAAATACCTTCCCAGCCACACATCTGCAACAGCTAGCCAGCAAGGATAAGACTTAAAACAATTCTTTAACCTTAAGGACAGCACTCCATACAGATATTAACATTATGGCAGTGATTAAATCTTCAAAATCAAAATAACAAGGCTGTCCCTGACCCTTTTATTTCCTCGTGACTAAATTTATTTCTGCTGCTATTTCCAAATCCAAAGTGTTGTTAAAGCATTATTCATAGGAACACTTTGGTCAACAACAAACAAATTAGTATACTTTGAAACATGCTAAAACTCACAATATAAAAATTCTTATCTAACAAAGTAAATCATCACACAGATAGAGGAGCATACATACATTCAAAGGTAATTTCTTTTTTTTTCCTTAAAAAAAAACAAGTCCTAAGTAGCATAACATTTAAGTGGAGCTGCTTTAAAAAAAGCAACATTTTTAAGTAACTAAGAGGCAGTATTTTTAATTATATATTCATAGATCAACAATATAGTTAATGAGATCAGGGACAGCATATATAAAGTTTTATTCCAATACAAACCCAATTGGCAGTGACTGCTATTTCATACCGCATTACAAATCACCATCATCTGCGACAGATTGGACTACCTTGAGATACTATATACTGGCGCGATAAACTATATATCCTCTTCGCTCAATTCAATAATATGCAAGACCATGCGATGGCTCAAGCACCGCTTCTATAGGTCAAATACATAACAAATTATGAAATTTCCAGCTTTACCAGCAATAGCGATGCATCAAAAGTACCCTGGATGTTCCATTATGCCATAATACTGTCCATTGTAAATGACTCCTATTTCTCTAAGGACCTCACCTCTTATAGTGGCCTTGATTGTCCAGTTATGAACATCCGTACTCTCCCTTTCTCTTTCTAGCCTATCCACATCAACTATCTTTGAGCTCAATCTCTCCAAAATGATGCCAATATCCTTGACACCAAGATGGCGATTTTGTTCCAACGAAAGTTGATCGACGAGTAACAAGTAACGTTCCGACAGCTGCTCCTCCTCGTTCGCCGTGTTCTCCGTGTCGGATTCTGATTCGTCTTGAGCTGGGATTTTTGATTCTTCTGCAACGTCCAAGAAGCGCACGTGTCCCTTACCGGTTTTGATCTTGGTAACGCCTCCAGAAGACGTGGCAGTGGATATAGCAATAGCAGTCCCCTCGGGCACTTCTTGAATGGGCGAGGTAGCGACGGACTTATTGACTTGAATTTGAGCACCTTTCTCGTGGAGAGCCGAACAGTGAAAGTCACAAAGAGAGTGATCGTGTTCTGGACTGTTGTCTTTGTCATCAGTCTGTGGAAGCATTCTTGATGAAGGCCTTGGACCTAGACCTTCGAGTGTGAGCTTAGAACGAGGAACACTGTTCCCCTCAGTCGTTGAAGTGGCACTGTCAGCAGTCTGAACATCACTCGAACACACTTCCACCCTCCAAAATGCCTCCTTATCTCCGTGTCGACTTCTACCGTCGGCTCCGGGCCTTCGCATGTCACGCTGATCCCAATGCAAAACTACCGTAATCCTTCCCTTATTATCCATTATTTTCCAAGAAGGCTGCTTGTCAATCAATTCCATGCTATTTATCGTCTCACAGACAATGCGAGGTATGGCAGTTATGGCTGCATAAAACAAATTCAAACATTTTAATAGCATATTTATTTGTACTGCAACAGTTCAAATAATACTTTTTGGGGGGGTTCAAAGCAGGGATGCACAATCTTTGTTATACATAGTAAAATTGCCCAATGCTACATTTATGTACAAAAGCTAAAAACCAGAAAATTAAAAAAAATTATTTAAAAGTTCCTTTTTGCTATTATTCAGGAAACGAATTCTGTTACTTAAGTCACAAATACAGTATCAGCATGATTCTTAGTTTTCACTTTTTATAACACGATAACAGAAGATTTTTAGGATTTGCCATTTTCCCAACAGCATATTATAAGTTATCTTTTAATTTTCTTAGTAACAGGAATTCAAATGAAATTATATTTTAAAAAAAATAAATAAATTTCATACCAGCTCTAAGTGCTTCAAGTCCAGGGGGTAGCCACCTTTCCCCTGGGCAAAGGAGAATAAATATAGTATCCCTGTCTATTGTTTGAAAATAAATATCATCTTCAACTTCTGTTCCATCACTCTCCAGTACTAGTTTAACATCTACACCAGGCAATCCTAGTCTGGATGATCCTACATTAGAAAAAGGATTCAGAAATGTCACATAAAAATAAGACTAACAATGTCATTCTAATAATTGTTTCTATAACACCAATCATATAGGGCATACTTAAGTCTCATTTGCTCTTTTTGTTATCGGAAAAGTATGAAACGCCGGCATTGTATATAATGCTGGATGTTCTTAGGCAAGGTATGAAATATGAGAAGTATTACATACTTTCTCAGGTATTGTATATAATACCCAGGCATTCTATAGAATTACAAATGCTACTTAGGCAAAGTATGAAAAAAAAAACGTCCTGATGAGGTCATTATGTAAATGATGTGCATTTCTCAAAAAAAAAAAAAAAAAAAAAAAAAAAAAAAAAAAAAAAAAAAAAAAAAAAAAAAAAAAAANAAATACGTAAAGAAAAATGAAAGCTGTACAAAACATAATTTATGCCTTTCTTATTAAGGGAAACCAATATTTCTAATAAAAAATTCACATTTAAGTCACAATTATTTTCAGTTTAGAAACAAATATTGCAAAAAATATCCATCTCATCATCTTTAATCATCATCTCATGGCCACAGAAGATTTTNAAGGGAAACAAAATTTTCTAATAAAAAATTCACATTTAAGTCACAATTATTTTCAGTTTAGAAACAAATGTTGCACAAAATATCCATCTCATCATCTTTAATCATCATCTCATGGCCACAGAAGATTTTCTACTTTGCCGGTTTTTCATTTGGCATTCTATAGAATGCCTAGAAAATGTGTGAAATATAAATCATTTCATACATTGCCCACTCAATTTCAGAGAAAAAAAGTCCCTGACTATTCCAAGTATACCCAATAAATTTCAATGAAAATCGAGACCATATTTTCATTAGAAAACGTAAAATTCTTTTATTGTGTAATGCAAAATATAAGATTTTCTGTGTAAAAATATAACATTAAATGAGGATGGAAACCTTTCAGTTTGACTAAAATGAGAAATTTTTATAAAAAACAATTGTAATAGATGTTAGAATTACTTAACTTGAATCTCAGTAAGTGATTACTGTTACTGACAATTTAAGACTGGTTACTTTTCAGGTATGATATAGAAATATTGCAGGTTTTTGTAATTTTGTAATATTGCAGGTAGGGAAAGAAAAAAAAACACCCTTTCATGACTATTCCCTGATTTTTTTGAGTTAAAATAAAATTACCTGACAATTCCAGGTTTTACCTGATGCGTGGGATCCCTGATCTATATGCTTTTTATATTCAACATATGATAAAACACAAAGCTGTGGTATTTATGAATAAGTGGTATGAAAGAATTCATTTCATCATTTATTTTAGAGAATTCATTTCGTCATTTATTTATTCAAGAATTCATCATTAGCATAGATTTTAAATTAAGATTCAAGTTAAAATTAAACACTTTAAACACATATGCTTTGATACAATATTTTGAAAAAAAATTCCTTCACACTTTTGCAAACATTGACATGATTAAGTTTTTTTTTTTTTTTTTAAATTACACAAATCACATATGTAAATACATAATTAAAATAAAATGACAAAAATAAAATATTTTTTTAAAAAATCATAAATTGTTGATTATTTGTTTGTTGAGTTGTTTTAAAAACTTTTTCGTCCATGTTTTTTGAGCTCATAAAGAAGCCATACGTATTAGATGAGATTTTACAACATCAAAGTAAAAGTTGCATTTGTATAAAAATGCAATGGTGATTAATTTACTATTTCCTTTATTTTGTACAGGATATTACACTTTTATTTTTAACGCTTACAATATGTATCAGTTTTCACTGTTTTGTTAGGGCCTGATTTTGAAATTGATTGCAGGCAAAGAATTGCCTGGTGGTCACGGGTCAAAACTTCAAACTAAATTTGCCAGTAGTTTATTCGCAAAAGGCTTTTAAATAATTTATAACATAAATTTAAGATACATTAGTAAATTTGAGGTTATATAGATTCAAATTGCTGTCATAATTCTAATACATAACTCTTAAGGAAAAATACCCACACAAAAAAGATATATATATTTGTCCTAGGCTTCTCAGACCTTGTGATAAATCAGACTCGTTGTGTAGGGGAGAGAAACTGTGGGAGTATAGTGTATCCTTTTGGTTTTTAATAAAATAATTTTCTATAAATTTCAAAATTTTTAATATATTACAATTTTTTTTTAAATTTTTGAAAATGTATTTTGAAGTTTTGTAAGTAAATCTTTAAAGTTTAAATGAAATAAAAACGAATAAATATATATGGTTTGTGCATTTTCTAAAAACTCAATTTCATTTTATTTAGCATTAAATTATAATAAAATTACAAAATTAAATAATGAAATTAAAATAAATGGGAAAAGTCTTACTTTAACAGGGTGTGTAGCCAAATCTTTTAACAAAAAATAAGCACCTTTTAAGTACTTTTTAAGCACTCAAAAAATATTTTTAAGCACTATATACATTAACAAAATGCAAAATAATTTTCAAGGACTTTACATGATCCTGATAAAATAACTAGTTTTTGACAAAGAGCTCTTTTTTTATTATATTAACCATTAAAAAATGACCAAGAGATTTTTCGGTTCGATTTAAGAGGGTGTAAAATGAAGCTTGAAATTGTGAATATCTTGCAAAATGCAGTAGAGTTGCACATGAGCATGCAACAATCTTAACGAACCCAGCTCACTATACACACATGCGAATTCGCAAGTATTTCATCCCACTTGTAAAATGATTGGTGCTTTCATGTGCTATGGACTGACGGTATGCTGAAATGGATTGTGGTTGAATGAACTGAGAAAACGTTGAATAGAGCAATGTGAGAAACACACTTTTGCATAATAACTGATGAAAATTAACATGGTTAAGAAAAAAATCTCATTTTCGAAAAGGGAAAATTGAGCCATTTTTAAAAACACCCCATGAAAAAAGCACCTTCAAAGGCATTTAAAAAACAAAATTAAGCATCTTTAAGCATTTTTTAAAAATTTAAATGGAAACAAAACAAAAATGTAAATGGAAACAAAAGTTTCTTCCACATTTTTTCATGATAGTTTTAATAAAAATGCACATAAAATGTAAGTTTTTTTCTTCTTCTTTTAGTGTTTCTCTATTTGAAAACGAGTCACTACAACACTGCTTAGATACTTTCATCCAAGTAAAAAATATCATAAATAACTAAATATTCTCATCGACAAGGCTTTTATATTTTCCTGGAGCAATTTTGATTGGTTTTGATTTTCACATTGGTATTTTTCTATGCTACTGTTCCTCTGTTGAAAATATGAGTCACTTGAAAAGAAAATACTTTCCAGAATCTACTGCATACTAGATACTGACCATTACAAAACCATTCCATGGTATTAAGTTCGTAGTGTGATGAAGATGCCGTAAGCAATAACCGTAATAATTTCTATCTTCATTGAAGCATAAATTTATAAAAATATAGCAAGTTGGCCAGATGTATATCAAATCTATCATAATAGAGAAAATTATCTTTGGAGCTTCAAAAAAATATTTGTAGGTCGCTTGAAAATGAACCTTGAAAATTAACAGGTTCAAGTGATGCCAAATAGCCACATGTTAACTAGCTGTGTTTCAGTTTTGCTGATAAATTTTTGCAGGGTATCTACTACATTTTAGATTTTCAAATTCATAACTTACCATGACTAATTTCAAGAATTTTTCATGACTAAACGAAGTTACTATTTTTTCCGAAAAAAAACAACAATAAATTTAAAAAATCATTGTAATAACATTAATTGAAATGAGAGGAAACTGTTATACTCTGCATCGTCATAAAAACAGATTTTAAATTTAAAAAACAGAGTAAAGAAAGAGCTGAAGCAATGAAATAGCTGAAAAAAATACAAAAGCAATTTTTTTTTTGTTTTTGTTTATCGGAAAGGAAAGAAAACCCCCTGATTTTTCTGTTCTTATTTCGGAATTAAAAAAAATTCGTCGATGACTGGCTTATTTCGGCTAGAATTTTAAACTGATAAAATAAAAATAAAAAAAATTCTGAAATCACAGTAGTTTAAAAGATAATTCGCACTAGAAATAATGTTTTTTCTTTCTTTTTTTGAAAGAACATAATAAAAACATTTTATATTTTAATCAAATATGACAGTGAGTGGGGATTTTGTTACAAATTCAGATATTCGGAGGCACCACAAAATTGGGGGGGGGGGGTTACATTTTAAAAATTAGATTTTACGGTGACCTAAATCCATGACTTTCCCTGATTTTTTTTTTTTAAAAAAATAGTTCAAATCATGACAAATTTTGTTTAATATCAAAATTCATGATTTTCCAGGAGTGCAGATACCCTGTTTTAATTTTAAAAAGAGTTATTAGGCAGAAATGATTAGTAGAAGTCATCAGTTATATAAGTTAAAAATAAAACGAGAAAGGAAAAAGGCAAGGTCTCATTCAAATGAAACGTAGAGGCGCGTTACTGACCTATTAAAAAATAGAATATCATTTAGATAAGAGTGAATTAAAGGAATAAATATGTCGGAATATAATTTCAATATGACATACTCAGTGTTGCTCCTACAATAATATGAATGTTCGATTATGAAAAGTGTTAATATAATATGATTTGAGAAAAAGTGGGTAAGCAGGGTTCCCACTCAATTTTTTTAAAAAAAATTCAAGGACCAAAAATATAAATTTTTCAAGGACCTATTCAGTATTACAATTATATGCTAAATTACATGTCAACTAGATTTTACAATTACGTAGAAGCAGAAATTGTATGTTTTTAAAGCACAGTTCTTATTTGAATACAAGAAAAACTATTTATTAGATTTATCATCTAATAATACAAATGGTTGAGAGTTGCCTTGCTGTTTCAAATAACTTTAAAAAATTCCAATTGACTTAAAAAAAAACTTCAATTGACATAGGATACGAGCAAACATTTAAAAACTAGCATCAGTGAAACTTTTCTCGAAAAATTTAATGAACTGAATTAGAATTAATGAAATTGAGGGAATGAATAATGCATATTACATTAAACAAGCATAGTAAATAATTGATAAAGTTTGTGCAATTGCATGGTTATTAAAATGTAATTTTTTTAATATGTTAGATCAAATTTTAGGTTACAGGAAATGTATATAATTAGATAAAATATATCCATTTAACATATCTGTTTCAATTTTAATAACAAATTATCTATTTTGTTACTTCAGAAAATGAGTAATGTATTTTAATCATAATGAAATCTATTGTAGAACAATATTTTACAGAAAACTTACCAAGCTTTATTTTCTTTAAAATATATTCATAAAATGTGAAGCGTAATTTTTACAATATTGTAAAAATGTGTAATTTTTAAATTGTATTTATACGAATCTAGATAAACTATATGTAAATCAAAGTTATAAGAAAGGTGAAGTAAGTCACAAAGATTACGTAAATCACTTATCACAATGTGTAATTTGTAAATTGAATTGAGGTTTATGTTTCTTAAATCGGAACAATATGAATTGCAAATGATACAAAACACACTAACATACAAGACGTAAATCACAATGTGTGATACATAAATCACTTCAATATGAATTTTGTTGCGTGATTAGCTAATAGTTTTCAGGTGAATTGTGAGCATTATGATGCAAACTGCAATTTGTGATTCGAAAGGTGCTTAATATAGAACAACTATGTGTGATTCTTAAATCATTTTGATGAGAATTGCAAGTGGTAATTCTTAAATCTCTCTTTTGTGAATCGCAATGCCTGATTTGTAAACTCAATGCCTGATTTGTAAACTACTAGAATGAAAATTGTGAGGTATGATTCTGAAATTACTTAAATATGTATCACATTATATGATTCAGAAATAACTTTAATTGAAATCCTGATGAGTAATTTGCAAATCACTTTAAAGTAATATTCGATATGTGATTCAGTAATCACTTACACTTAAATCGCAATTCGTAAAACATTTTATATGAATTCTGACTCGTGAATCAAGAATCAGTATAATGTGAATCACAATGTTTATTCATAATCAATTAAACCTGTAGAATTAAAATTTATTTATTAGCAGTAAAAACTAAACATAAAAATTTGATTATACATGATAAAAAATTAATTATTCTTTGTATGTAAATTAAAAGAACAAATAGGATAACAATATTAACCTGTTGCAATAACGAAGTTAACACATTAAACATGTTTCTAAATCGATTTAACACTGTATATCATTCGAAAACTAGGACTACAAAACCTAAAATTTGCTAAAAATTTCAGCTTTCAAAATATCAGAGAGATGAACAATAATCCGGTATGAAAAATCTAGGAGAGAAAAGTTTTGCATCCATCTGAATTTCTATAATTTTCCTTTGAATTTATTTATTATTTTTTTACTGCTTTTTGTAGGAAAGATTAGTATTATTTTAATTCCTAAAAAATCAAGTACTTTTCAAGTACCCTATGGCAGAATTCAAGGACTTTTCAGGGTCCTGATTTTTTTCAACAAAATTTAAGGACTTTCAAGGTTTTTCAAGTACCGGGGGAACCCTGTTAAGGAAAAAAAATCTATTCTACTGAAATCTTATTAATCTTATCACAATAACATCCCAATGCAAAATTACATGAGAATATAATACAGAATAAAAAAATATGCAGTGGATAGATATTTTAATTCACATATCAATCTGTAAATCAAGAATCTTTTTAAAAATCAACTTAATAAAAGGAAATTGTGTTTAAACAGGGTGCATAGCCAGATTTTTAAGGAAAAAAATAAGTACCTTTCAAGTACTTTTTAAGCGCTCAAATAATATTTTATATCACTTTCCAAAAAAAATCAAAATTGGGATCTGTGCAGCAATAAAAAAAATTTTTTTTTATCATTTAAAGTGCTTAATTTATGAACATAAAATCAATAAAATTTTCAAAAGCTTTACATAATCATAAAATAACTAGTTTCTGATAAATATTGCAGTGAAAATTCTGAAAATCATGAATTTTCTTTTGTAATTTAGAAGGACAATCAACATGGCAGAGAAAAAATCTTTTTTAAAGGAATAGAAAATAAAGCCCTTTTTACAAACCATGAATAAAATAAGCACCCTTAAGGGCTTTTAAAAAATGTAAATCAAAAATAAGCACCTTTAAAAAATACTTACTGTTTTTAAAAAATTAAATTTTTTAAAAAAATGCTACACAATCTGTTTAATCAATAAAAAGAGCATGAATATGTGAAGAAGTATCCAGTGATTCAAGATTTATCTTATAAACTTTGTACAGGGTGCATAGCCAAATCTTTCAACAAAAAATAAGAACCTTTTAAGCATTCAAAAAATATTTTTAAGCACTATATACATTAACAAAATGAAAAATAATTTTCAAAGACTTTAGATGATCATGATAAAATAACTAGTTTTTCACAAAGAGCTCTTTTTTTATTATATTAGTCGTTATAAAATGATCCGAGAGATTTTTTGGTTCAATTTCAGAAAGTGGAAAATGAAGTCTGAAATTGAGAATATCTTGCAAAATGCAGCAGAGTTGCACATGAGAGGGCAATAATCTCACCGAGCCCAGCTCAAGTGACGCACATACGGACTCGCAAGTATTTAATCAAACATGTAAAATGATTCGCACTTTCCTGTGCTATGGACCGACGGTCCGCCGAAATGAATTGTGAAAACGTTGAATAGAACAATGTGAAAGGCACGCTTCTGCATAACACATGGCGAAAATCGACATGGTATCGAAAAAAAGTAATTTTTGAAAATGGAAAATTAAGCACTTTTTAAAAACACCCAATGAAAAAGCACCTTTAAGGGCTTTTAAGTAACGAAAATCGAAAATAAGCACCTTTAAGTACTTTTTAAAAATGCTACGCACCATGCTTGCATTATTTGAAAAAATAAATGCTAACAACAGAAATCATGTATATTTACTTTATAACAATTACTAGATAAATAAACTTTTTCAAGCAGAACTGTAAAATTTGTACAGTTAAAAAAATATATAAATTTTAAGTGAAATAATAAGTATATTGGAATCAATAGAATTATAAATCGAATGACAAACCTCTTTCTCGCAGTTCTCTTAAATTCGATGCCATGACAGCTTTTCTAGTTTGTCTGTCACAGCTCCATACTTTATATGGACGCTGCCGGGATTCCTACAAAGAAATAAAAAAAAAGATTGGTTTGAAATACATAATTTTAATTATAAATAAATATTAATGCTGAAATATACTTACATGTNTTGATTATATTAGCCATTATAAAATTATCAAGAAATTTTTCGGTTTGATATCAGAGGGTGGAAAATGAAGCCTGACATTCAGAATATCCTGCAAAATGCAGCAGAGTTGCACATGAGAGGGCAATAATCTCACCAATCCCAGCTCAGGTGACACACATACGAACTCACAAGTATTTAATCAAACATGTAAAATGATTGGCGCTTTCCTGTGCTATGGACCGACGGTCCGCTGAAATGAATTGTGAAAACGTTGAATAGAACAATGTGAAAGGCACGCTTCTGCATAACACATGGTGAAAATCGACATGGTATCGAAAAAAAATAATTTTTGAAAATGGAAAATTAAGCACTTTTTAAAAACACCCAATGAAAAAAGCACCTTTAAGGGCTTTTAAATAACGAAAATCAAAAATAAGCACCTTTAAGCACTTTTTAAAAACGCTATGCACCATGTTTGCATTATTTGAAAAAATAAATGCTAACAACAGAAATCATGTATATTTACTTAATAACAATTACTAGATAAATAAACTTTTTCAAGCAGAACTGTAAAATTTGTACAGTTAAAAAAATATATAAATTTTAAGTGAAATAATAAGTATATTGGAATCAATAGAATTATAAATCGAATGACAAACCTCTTTCTCGCAGTTCTCTTAAATTCGATGCCATGACAGCTTTTCTAGTTTGTCTGTCACAGCTCCATACTTTATATGGACGCTGCCGGGATTCCTACAAAGAAATAAAAAAAAAGATTGGTTTGAAATACATAATTTTAATTATAAATAAATATTAATGCTGAAATATACTTACATGGTTTTAAGAATGAAAAAAAATTTAATTTGAAATAAAAATAAATTTGAATAAAATTTTAATATGGTTTGGCAAAAAATATAAAAATCCTAAAACTTTTACTTAATTTCATTATTTTCATAACAAAACTTATAAGAAAATATGAAAGTAAAACTATTCAACTATTACTAGCATATACTTCATGCCATAAATGTATTACACAGACCTAAATGTAACAGTGTCAAAAGAAAATGTTAACACTATTGAATTATTAACTAATAAGTAAATAATTTAAAAAAAATTAAGTCAATCCTACAACTAGATAGTTCTATAAATAGAATTATCCATCCATCATATAACTCAAGTTGCTAAAGTGACAAATTTCATTTCAACATTAAGTTAGTCAATGGAATATACGTTAAAAGTAGTAGTTAAAGGCACTGTGGCGTAACTACCACAATGATTATTAAATATTTATTTAATAGTATATAAGACATGTTAACTCTACTCAATCTTGAGTTACCTTTTGATAGAAGGTTGATAACCCACTCCCCACATTGGTGACCTTCGGACGTGATATGTTCATACATACTTCGATGACTTGCTATTTGTGATTGCTTGATTGTCCTCCCCACGCTGTTGCTTCTCAGTCCCATTTACACACAACAGAATCCTGCACAGACTCGACTGTTAATAGCAACACAAGAGAGACGACACACACAGTTCTCACGACAAACTCTAAACTCGGTGAACTTAAAACAACTCTCAGCTCAAAATCTTAACACAGCTCTTCCGGTCTTTCGTAAATACCGCAACTAATGATATCCGTTTATCGAATTCTAGTCCTGATAAAATTTTGGTGGAGGAGTTCGGTGGAACAACCACTATGATCATTAAACATCGAGTCACTAGCATATAAGATAAGTTAACTCTATTCAATCTTGAGGTATCTTTGATAGAAGGTTGACATCATCGATAACACATTCCCTAGTCACTAAAGCAAAATACCACGTGACTCTTATACTATATATCAGATATCAAACTAATCTAAACCAGTGGCAGAGGTTAGTGCATCTGTCTGAAGACTTGTAATCTAATCAAATCTAGTTATAAAATTCGTTATAGGTACATTCACATTCTTAGTAAAGATAAGCCACTTTTTTTTTTTAGTAAAGTCTATTAGTAAAGATTATTCTCTTTTTCAACAAAAATAAGGTACATTCACATTTTCAATGCAATTCTCTACAATTCCTTCCTCTCAAGAGTTTTGCATCCTTGAGAAATTACGGCAGATTTGTAAAAATGACTACAAAAATACTTAAATAACAAAAACACAATATTTTAATTTAAGTAAATTTGTCTCAAATAAAACACTTATACTAAAAAAAATTATAATACCAAAAATTGATTAAAATAATTTAATATATAAATACAATATAAATTTTAGAAAATACTAAATATTCACTTTATATGGTATTGATAAATAACCATTAAACTAGTGGCATTGATTAGAACCCTGCAATTCCATTCGGAAATCTTAGTCTTTTACAATTCCAAATATCTGCTTATGTCACCAACTGGAAACAAATAATTTCAAATATCAAAATAGTAGTAACCTACTGGTCATTGGCGAAAATATTTCTTAGTAGTAGCAACATTGATGTACTAAATAATAAATAACGTTTTTTTTTTCTTCTTTTTTTTCTTTTTGAAGTTTAAAATTATTATCTATATATTCTAAATAGTATTAGAAAATACTACAGTATTCCATACGACAAAAAATAATTTTTTACTTAGCAGCTAACATTTCAAACATTTTTCAACTACATTTTAATGTTATGTGTGAAATAATGTAATAGGTTTGTTTATAAACAAAACAAATTTATCATATCAGTTATTATAAATATCAGAAAGTACTACAGTATTATATATGTCAATAATTAATTTTTATTCTTGAACTTCAATATTATATTAAGTTTTCTATAATATTTTGCAGAAATTTGTAATATATACTGATGTACATTTGTTTAAATAATTACCAAAAATATTATCTTATCTTAGATTATAAGATATTCTAAATATTATTGAGGAATTTGTTAATATATTTCAATAATTAATTTTCACACTGAAGCTTTTTAATTACTATTGTTTCTTTACAATAAGATTTAATGTTTTGAAACATAAAGTGGTAGGTTTTTTTTTAAAAAGTAACCTAAATATTACTTTACCAGTTATTCTAAATATACTACTCAAATTTTTCCAGCAATATATTACTTCGATTTTTTATAAAATGTACTGGTAAGGTTGCTTAAAATAAACTAAAAAAATATATGTGCATATTTTAAATATTAGAAATATATAACAAAGTATTAATTGAAAATTAACTTTTAGTTCAAAGCTTTTAATGACTCCATCATACAGTGAAGAATTGAATTATTTATGGGATTAAACTAACTAAAAAGAGTTACAAATTAAAATCAATTTAAACAAAACGATTGATCAGAATAGTTTTAAAATTGCTTAAATAACTAGGACAATTCAACGCAGATAATTAATGACTCCATCATACAGTGAAGAATTGAATTATTTTATGGGATTAAACCAACTAAAAAGAGTTACAAATTAAAATCAATTTAAACAAAACGATTGATCAGAATAGTTTTAAAATTGCTTAAATAACTAGGACAATTCAACGCAGATAATAACATATAGATGTAGAAAAATAACTAAAAATTTTTATACTAGTAATTCATATTTTACAACAAATTTTTTGTTATCCATTAATTTACATGAAAAAATACAGTTTCAAATATTCTAACACATAGATTATAAACAAAATAGGAATGAAAATCAAGGAGAAATTTTATAAATATAACTATAGAGCAAGGTCTGGATACTTTACATCCTTATAATCCAAATAATTTAAAATTACTGATAACTTTAAACAATGCAAGAAGAAAATAACCCCTCGTTATGGCACATTACCAAATGTAATAAGTAATATCTAAATTATAGAATATTTCCTACTTAATTGAATTTTCGATAGACAAACATTGCATACATTTGACATATTGATTGTTTTCAATTTTTGAGAAATAAAATTATTGACCAGAAATTGTTCACAAGATAAGCACGATATATATTTATTATTATTTTCGATTTCTATATTGACGGGAAAGATAATACAATATTGAATTCGTTTTAATACTTTTCTAATTGGAAAAAAAAAAGTTCGATTCATTAGAACTAGGCCTACTCTTTTATTTACTGTAAAAAAGGGCACAACGTTTGTGCAATTTGTGCTGTTATATATTATTACTTACTGCAGATGTCATTATTTCATAGCTTTCTTTGAGAGTTTTAAAACTCAAAATGCCTAATCCTGCATGATAAAACCTTGCAGGATTTCCATCATCTTCCTGCTCCTTCAAATCACCTGCCCATCACCCCCGCAGTGAAGTAACCAAAACGACCGGCCGATAACGGCCTGTAGGGGAAACCAACTTTAAGTAAGCTCTCTAAAATTTCTTCAGGAACTGAGAGAAGGTTCAGATTCTCTTTCATATGAATACTAACAGATGGCAGCACATACTCAAGAATTTCAATTTCTCTTCACCGGAAAGCCGGTTTGATAGCAGATGCGCAAGTGGGTAGTCAGTAGTGCCTCAGTTGCATTCAGGACGCAGCATATGATTACTTTACACTCACATGCTAATGCAGCATATCCACTATATGCGACTTGAGGCTGCTAGCGCATGCAATTCTTTTACATGTAGTTACTAAGCACTAGCGCGCGTTTAGAGCAATCGTATACAGTGTACCGATCCAGGAGTTTCCTTGTCTTCTGGATTGGTTCAAAATTACAAGGCTACGGCGTTGAACATTTGTAGTCGTAAACCCAAAAATTGGGTCGACTGTTCAACGGCGGTCATAAAATAAAATAAAAAAATCGTATACAGTGTAAATGCTTTTAATTGAATGCAATGTGAATGACTCATTAGAAACTGCTCTTATGCAATTTACGCACCACCGTTCGAAATCCAGAGAAAGAGAGATGCTTTGATACGTTTTTCTCAAGATAGAGTATTTCCCGATCAGATTCTCTCTTGACGGAATTAGAATAGCGTTAATCGCATGCAGACACACGTATTGCTAAATTTAACATATGTTAAAAGTAGCGGAATCATAGGTTCATTCTCACTGAAACAAATTGCGCATACGATCTCACTGCATCCTGCAGATCAGTACATGAAAATTTCGCAAATCAGGGAGAAACAGAGCGAATAGAAAATATGATTGGTGCAATGTATACAAAAGCACCATTCTCTTTGTATGTGAAAACCGTGTGTAAGTGAATTTGAAGATGTGGATGAGAACCTGATTGGTGGAATATGTATTTGTGAAATACTCGCTAAAAAGTTTCTAGCTCGCATCTCCGCATTCTTTATCTATAATTTTTTGCATGCAGTGAGAAAGGTGCCTTATTGCAGAATATTTTGTCTGATCTTGATTTTCCATAAATTTTAACATATGGGTCAGCTGAAATTATCAATGAGATTCATAATTTCGTTCCTTTTTCTTTCGGAAGCAAATTGTATAAATATTGGCGATCAAAATGGGCTGTAGGTGGCGTGCAGAACTCTCTACTTATAGCAACACTTTACATGCTTTCCCCCCATTAGCGTGTGGAGAGTCATAGAGGAAGGAATTATGTTAATTTCTCTCTTGATTTTCATAGAGATTAAAATCTTTTAAGTTGGAAAACTACATGGAACTGAAAACTACATTAAACATGGTTCTAAAGAAAAGTATCACGGAAACTTTAAAAAATATTTTTATTAAATAAAAAGTAAAAATATTAAGAAAATATCGTAGTACATTCCTATACAACTGAAAAGAGGAAGAGAGGGAAGGGAGAAGGGCCAAAGGCAAGAAACCGGTCTCTCCCCAGATGGCGTATTTGAGCGTTGCGATCGCCAATAGCTATTCACGATGGCTAAACTCAACAAAAAAAAAATCTTTGTAAAACACCAGCTACATGTCTAAGCTAAGTTCAGTATACTGCTGACACAATGGACATGAATTTTCTATAATTTTTCTAAAATGCGAAATTCATTTGAAACGGGATTTCATAATTAAAAGCAAGTGTCAATTTGTTTGAAAACACTCATATCTCTTCAGAAATATTTATAGAAATTTAAAAAATTTATTTGTTTAATGCAAAATAAGTTAATTTTGTTGCATGCATATCGCTAACAAAGTTGAAGTTTTTGTGATTTTTTTTAATTAAAAAGTAATCTTATGATTGTTTGGAAAACCTATACATACTAAGAAATGTTTTTTGAAAATTAAATAAAAAATTTATTTGCTTTGTCCAAAACCTGATAAATTAAGAATATGTATATAGCTAACATAAGTGCGGACACTTTTTGAATTGTAATAATCCTTTGCAATGCGAAATTTCATTTTTTGTCATAAAAATTCGAACATCAAGAAAGAGTTGTCTCTGTCTGAATGGAATGAAATTTTACATACATAAGTATAACATTGATGTAAGTAATGATTAAGAAATCTCGGCGAAATGATCATTTATTGCAGGGGGGGGGAAATAAATGGAGGTCATATACCCTGTTGCACCATTTCAAGCAAACTTGTAGTTCTGCGATTTTGCAACTGCTGATTTCTCTCGGTCATTGGAAAAAATTTCACAAAAATAATAAAAGCTTTATTTCAAAACTTTTAGAAGAAAATAAAATGACTCATGATTTAAATAAAATACTGTTTATTTTCAGTTTTTTTAAAATTTATTTATCATTTGTTGTACAAATAAATTTTCAATCACAGGCGTCTTTATTTCTTGGAAAATTATACTTCAATGATGATCTGTAAAAATAAATTCATACAAATTTTAATTAATTTTATACACGTTATAACTCTTAATAATATACATATTTATCGTTAAGGCACAGATGTCGTTAATTATGCACAATACCTAGCTAATCTGCAGATAAACTAGAGTGATTTCATTCAAAGTGCAGAATCAATAGTTTTATGCAATTTACTCCGGAAATGTGCATATTAACGGTCTTTATACAATTAAAGTTCAAAAAGAATGTTTCTCTTATTCTATCAAATAATTTCTAGATTGTTTGATTGTATTAATTTGATTGTTTTGGTATCGAATAAAAGATAAGCAGCCTTATGTTAACGCCCTTCATTGCAGCGATATTTCAAACCATTTGATTCTTTGTAATTTTGTTCAGCTTAGGGTTTGATTGATGACTGATTCTAGCAACTAGTTTGTTTGATTAAATTAACTCTATGATTTAGAAACCGGAAAATAAAAAGAATAACAAAAATCTAAATTTCACTTTAACGTATGCCTAGTTGGTAATGTGCAGATTATCTATGCAATATGCAAATTGGAAAAAAATTTGCAAAATAATTTGTAGATTAGCTGATTTCTACGCTTTAGTTGTAACACACGTGTATATATATATATATA
>NC_092205.1:92621062-92722959 GCF_043381705.1 Parasteatoda tepidariorum
ATGGTGACCATCATGAATCAGAAGGGCAAACAGACACAGGATTTAAATAGAGCAAACTAATTTTACTTAACCATCATAATTAGAGAACGAATATCCAAATGGCAGAAAATCGAAGTGCTCCTCAATAAAAGTTAGGGAAAATCTTGCAGAATAAGTCCGTAAAATGCTTCATTTTAGGGAATAAAGAAAATCTAAAATAATTATAATTGGTCTATTAAACAGGTCGAGGGAAAAATCTTTTTCACGATTCCTTAAAAGGGCAAAAATCAAAAACATTAATTAATGCATAACTTGAAGACAAAAATAGATTAAAAGACAGGATGAGAATTTTAAAGAGTGAGAAAGAGAGTTTAGTTTAGCGATATATAGTTATATATACTCATGTATACACACATAAGTTATGTTATGTATGCACTAATTTGTATATCTCTAAGAGGACACATAATATCTTACCTTGTGAACTAGGTGACTCATGAATTACGAAAGCTATTCTTCCATATCCCACTCATAATCTCCGCAGAAGCCATTTAGAACAGGTTGAGCAGGAATGCCACGTCTGTAAAGTAAAAAACAAAATTTAACTAAGATGGAAAAACTAGCATAATTGTTTCTAAATCTGTACACACAGAATATCATTTACTTGTTTATAGTTTGAATGCCCTTTAAAGGTGAAATAGTAGTAACAAAATCATTTTCGTTTGGACAGTTTATTGTATTTTATTACTGAACACCCGACCCAATTATGGTTTTACGACTACTATTGTTCAACTCCGTAGCCTTGTAATTTTGAGCCCAATCCAGAAGACAAGAGAACTCCTGGATCAAGTATTGGGAGAAATTTGCCTTAATGTTGGATTTTTTGATAGAACTAACCAGCATTTTTGTTACATGAAAAGGAAGACCATGGGAATCTCCCACGGTTAGCCTGACGGCAAGGGGACTCTAACCCATGATCCGTCTACCACTGAGGATATTTTACGTCAGCACTATGGTTGGTTCGAGCAGGGTGCAAATTATGGGTGTTCAAAAGGTACTAGGGATTTCTAGAGGGTCGTTAACAATCTATAGATGAAATTATAATTTATCGCACATTAAAATTCATCGATATGTTGGTTTGGGGTCAAATAACTACACTTGGGACAACAGTTTTTGTTGGATTTATGTAAATGCTTGATATTGCTTAATTCAGGTATGGACATTTTAAAGCTTAAATTAGTTTCGCTCCCAAAGCTACAGATTTTATTTTTAAATGTCATTAGTAGTCTATTTTTTTTATCAAACTAGTGCAAGTTTAAAAACGTTATATATAATCCGGAGTTGCGTAATTTCTCTATACCATTTTTTAAGTGAATAAAAATGTTTTTAGCACACAATTATAAAACTATTTTATTTTAAAATTCATTGGTGCAAAGTAATTTTAGGTTAATTTAATGCTTTTTTTTAAATTTAAAAATAATCGACATTTTTTTTTTGAATGGTATAATACACAAACTGTAGATGATTTTAAACGAAGTAATTTTTTGACAGAGTGGTATAGAACTTCTCGCTTCCGTGTCACAGGTCTGAGGTTCTATCCTCGGACCGGGCAAAGATGGCTCAGACTTTCATCCCTTCAGTGGGTTGACAAAATGAGTACCAATCACGTTTGGAGACTAAAAATTGTTTTTTTTTTATAACCGTCATTGAACAGCCGACCCAATTTTTTGGTTTACGTCCAGTAGCCTTGTAATTTTGAACCCAATCCGGAGGACAAGGGAACTCCTGGATCAAGTATTGGGAGAAATTTGCCTTAATGTTGGATTTTTTTATAGAACTAACCCGCATTGGCGTTACATGGAGAGGAAGACCATGGGAACCTCCCACGGTTAGCCTGACGGCAAGGGGTCTCTAACCCATGATCCCTCTACCACTGAGGATATTTCACGTCAGCACCGTGGTCGGTGCAAGCAGGATGCGGAATTCGTATCGACCAGCCATTGCCGGGATCGAACCCCGGTTCACCTCATTGGAAAGTGAACGCTCTATCCCCTGAGCCATCGCGGCTCAAATATTGGGGGTTCCGTTTTCAGTCCTGACCATCCCATCGGAGAATTTATTCACGCCACTGAGAATTGAAAATTTAAAAGGACAAAATCCCAAACTCCGATAAATAGATCTTGAAAAATTAAATATTGAAAATTCGACTTTTTCAAAAATTTTCTTACTTGAAAACTACTTCCATTTAATACCATCATTGTACTGTTTTACAATTCCAGTCAATTATTTGTTTACATACCTTAACATTCTGCAGCGATGTTCGTCCAGTCTGAATGCAGCACTATCAGGATCTGTAACGTAAGATTGACTCCACAATCTTTCCGCAACAGCTGATGCTCTTGGCCACAGTCTAGACAGAATGTTTGTACCGTCCACATATTCTCCCCACATGCATGCTTCACCACCAATCACCAAATCTTTTTCAGCTTCTGTACCTGTTGGATGACCAAAAAAATTGTTCGTAAGAACATAAGCGCAAATAAGTAAGCAAATAAATAAAGTAAAATTAAAAAAAATCTGTGTAAAAATATTTTGTTTCGAATGGGAGTACCACAATTAAATCTGATTAAAATTATCTCAATGAAATAAAATATGCAGCTGGATATTGATGAGAGCTCGATATTATATCGGTAAAATATTTCAAGACTTTGCTGTGTGGTTCAATATCGTTTCATAATAAGATCTACAAATATCATGGCAACAAATTTTTAGCTTTTTGAAGAAGTATTTTTCAAGTGGTAGTAAAATAGAGGATTAATCAATAATCGCTACCAGAAAATGTTTCAGTTTTCCTATTACTTAAAAAAAATTATTGAATTATAATCATATCTGCACACATAACCGGTCGTATTTTGAACCCAAAATTTCGCACATTTTATGAATGTTAATCAGAGTTTTTTTTCACAAAACTTTTCAAATGTTAAGTTTTTTTTAAAAAAATTTATTTTATAACCGTCGTTGAACAGCCGACCCAGTTTTTCTTTGGGTTTACGACTACTAATGTTAAACTACGTAGCCTTGTAATTTTGAACCAATCCAAAAGACAAGGAAACTCCTGGATCAGTACCCCCAGAGCTATAATTTGTTATGGAAACATGGAGGACTTTGCGACTCGACAGATTTAACGTGCATCAGTCACTATTTACAACACGGGGAGTCTTCAGCCGGCCGGGATCGAACCCACGACCTCTTGGACATGGGTCCAGTTCATAAATTAATCTCACGTTCATAAATTAAGCATAATCCGAGCTTCCGGTAAATAAAGGTAAACAAGCGTAACACATAAAGTCCATCTCTTAAACAAAAAATAAAGAACAAAAAAGATGATGTAAGTATGATACCATTTATAAAAGCTACAATTTTCTTCTGCTTGGAGCAGTAATAAAAAATATCTCATATATAAAAATTTTATATTACATGGTTGGTATCATAGTTTAATACGTTATATGTCTCATTTATATGGTGAATGCAAAGCATCAAATTATCGTGCCGATCTTACGGAAGATTATTTCACTCAGAAAGCAATGGTCTCCGAAGTTCCGATACGCATGTAGGAGGTGATTGATGGGCTGCAACTAGTAGGTCAAGCATATTTTACACATGTTTCATCATGAAAAATTATATTTTTGATGGTAACCAACATAAGAAACCATTACCTCAATGTAGGAATTTGGACTGATTTATGATGGTCCAACATAAGGATAACAACTTGCTTTGATGGTTTGTTCGTGATGAACCATCAGAAATTTCCATCATAGTAGTTTCTTAGAAATCAAATGTTGGAACGATCATGAACCACCATCACCCCAATGTAGGAATTCGGACGGTATCTATGATGATGTATGAATGAATGTATGGCGATTCAACATAAAGAAACCAAATTGGCACATTCCTGAGAACCGACAAGAATTCTAATTAAACTATCATTGAAATGTATAATTCGAACCATCACGGATCGTCATGGACTGTTGGTCCAGGAGTATCAAACTTCTCTTGATAGTTAACCGTCATAGTATTAAAGTAGTATTTTCCATCATGGAATGATGGAAGTTTGTTGGCATATCAGAAACCATGAACGTAAAATGAAAAATGTTGGATGATGGTGACCATCATGAATCTCACTGAAACTAACATAAACCATCAAAATATTTTGATGGTGCCATCAAAAAACTTGACTTGGAGATGCTTGTTTATTGGTCATTACCGATATAAAAAATATTTTTAGCTCAGCTTGTTATAAGTTTGCTAAGGATTCAAACCCTAACAAACAATACGGATTTTGTCCAGGAGTAGCAGGATTCTGCTTCGTTTCTATAATCACTGCTCTCGGGCTAGAGCGGGCATGGCAAATTGGGATATGATCGTGCTCTACCTTCACCTTATAAAGTCTATGCAGAATATAAGGAGGAAGAAAAGAATAAAAAAAAGAGCAGGAAAAAAATGTACGATAAAGAAAATTGTTTTAGAGTAACTAAAAAAAGAACAAAAAAGCTTAATTAAACCTTGTTAGCAGAATCCTAAGACTTCATAAAATGGTACCACTGCGATGAATCACGTGATCTGGCTAGCCAATTTGACCCAAACTGTCTCACATGAGCGCTCTCAGCATTTTGGGGATATGCCATAGTTAACTAGCCCACTAAAACTGGAAATTAAGACAATTTACATGCTCGGTAATAAAAATGCGTTTTATATCTGAACTGTCAGTGGTCTTCCTGTCTTTTTTATTTCGTTTATTGCACAAATGGTACAAAATGCAAGCGTTACGTTAAATAAGGGTTGTGTTTTATGATCATCAAAAATGGTAATCTACATAAATAACTGTACGAATGCCATTAAAATTTAAACTCTCTGCACATACAGAAGCAAAGTTAACATTGTTGCTACATTAAAAGAATTGTACATTCTGTTAAAATTTTTTCAAGCTATAATTTGTTATAATATCCAAATTATTTCCTTCTTAAACTTTTGTGAAATCGATTGCATATAAGCCATGCGAAGAACATTAAAGAGATTAGATCATTTTTTTTCAAAATTTGCTGAAGTCAAATTATTATCTATCAAGTACATAATATTATTATAATATTATATGATATTTAGTACATAATATTATTACAATTGGGAACATCTTACCATTGAAGTTTTGAGGATCGCATTCGTAATATCGCTTCCAATCTTGGCCGTAAGAAATGTAATTTAAATACCAGCAAGCAGACAAAATGATCTGGTAACCTTTTTTAGCGACGGGAACTATGTAGTTTTCCCATCTGTCCATACTGTAATCAAGATAAGTATCTTTCCAAACTTCGACAATGGAATCTGGTTCAGCCTGCAAACGGAAAACACACATGAAATTTAACAAACAACTTTAGAAAATTGAGTTCCATAGAAAACGTTTTCAAACGCTGTTATTTTTATTACAATTGTAAGGAAGCATAAATTTTTGTCACAAAGACGATTAGCTTGCATCTAAAAATTATTTATTCACAAAGCTACAGATGCACAATGTAGACACATAACAATATTAGCAGAGACGCAACATTTTATTTTATAATTTTATAACCGTCATTGAATCGCCAATTTTATAACAGCCAATATTTGGGGTTACGACTTCTAATATTCAACTCCGTAGCCTTATAATTTTGAACCCAATCCAGAAGACAAGGGAACTCCTGGATCAAGTATTGGGAGAAATTTGACTTCGTGGAGGACTATTTGATGGAACTAACCCGCATTTGCTTTATATGGAGAGGAAGACGGCGAGAACTTTCGCGGTTAGTCTGACGGCAAAGGGAGTCTAACCCATTATCCGTCGACCAATGAGGATATTTCACGTCAGCACTGTGATCGGTGCAAGCCGGATGAGGAATAGTATCGACCAGCCATCGCCGAGATTCAAATCCGGTTCACATCACTGGAAGGCGAACGCTCTATCTCCTGAGTCATTGTGACTCAGATGCAACATTTCAAAAAACCACCATCATATTTTTTTTACCACTCTCAACTTCTCGTCTCTTCAGGAAGAAAAGAAAACTTTAAAAAAAAAAAAAAATTTCTGCGCCATCTAGCGGCCAGTTTCTTACACAATGCATTTAAAATACAATGAAAATCAAGGTAAGTAACCAAGACTTTAATATTATTTTATTGCTATTGGGGAAAAAACTACTAAAACACAGCATAAATATTAACTACTCACTTGTACATCATTATCAATAGGATCTTGCCAGATCATGTATTTGTACCCTGTATCTTTGACGTTTTTGAGTGTTTTCTTGACGTAATGTTGTTCAACTTGATTATAATCCGTATAGTTGTGCTTCTTCATGAACTCAGTAATTTCTGGATTAGATTTCCTAAAAGAATAAGAACATGAGATATAACACCAGTTCTTAGATTTGTGAATACATCTCAATCACACGTTAATACCTGCTCAAATATGTGTTTGTTACAGATTTTTTTTAAAATTTAGGTTTGTACGTATTAATGCATGGAATGATTTGTATATAATTTCGTTCGTTTTTGATTTCGAAAGCTGAAAAATTTAATTACGGGAACGAAAAGTCAAAATATAAAAGAAATTTCGCTCAGAGAAGAAATGATCAAAACTTAAATAAAATTTTAAGAATTGAAATTTAAGTAAAATGTATAGAATAAATTTAAATAATTAAAAAATTTCAAATCAACATGCTTTATATCAATTTTCTAAAGCTTAGAGCTGAATGTAGGGGTTATTGAAGATAAACAAGAATATTTCTTTCTAAACAGCATACTTTATATCAATTTTCTAAAGATAAGAGCTGAATTGATTAAGAGGCTTACCAACAAGCATAATATACTTCGTCCATTCCAAGGTGGATGTATTCATCACGGAATACGCTTTTCACTTCTTGAACCAATGTCTTGAATACATCATAGGTCTTATCAAGCATTGGATTTAGGATCTCTGCTGCAGCATGCTCTGGATAATAGGGAGTATAGGGCTCATCTGGACCATCTCCGTAACAGGGAGTAAGAATGTCTGAAAAATAAAAATAAGTTCTAAGTTCGATTTATATATATATATGTAACACAGAAAGCTTTAATTAATCTTTTCCTGCTATTTCTTTTCCGTTATTATTCTTTCTCACACTTTTAAATTCATATCCTGTCCTTAAAACTATTTTTGGCTCAACTATGCATTAATTAAAGCAGGATATTTTTCCCTTTGCTCACTGTGGGAATCGCTCGACCTATTTGATAAACCAATTACAATTACTAAGATTTCCCTCTTTCCCTGAAACATTTTATGGATTTACTTTGCAAGATTTTCCGTCACATATAATTGAAGTAAGCGAAGATAGCTCCTTCGAGATACTAATATTTTATTGAACATATTTACATTTATATACAAGTTGGTTTGATTTACAAGAAGCATCATCACAGCAGGTGATGAGAGAAATACTGACAGGCTGTCATGCGCGTGCTGGTATTTATACAATTCTAAGAATATGACGTCAGAACTCTTATTTCAGTTCACTTCAAAAATAAGTANAAAAATAAGTAAAAATAACATGTAAAAACAGATAATAAAATAAAATAAAAAGAAAAAACATTAAAAAGGGGGGACTATAAAGCGAGTAGCAAAATCAGAACAACTTACATGGACGGATATTTTTCAAGAAGTATTTAAAAATGTTTTCGCAGAAAGATTGCCAGATTACAAAATAAGAAAACAAATGAAACTTATTGTTTTTCTTAACTTTCTTAGTGTTTTCTTGTATTTATTTATTATATATATATATATATAGACAACCGACTTCAAATATCGCAGTGACATAAAAAGTGACTTTACGGTAAATCGATGTACATATTTTTTGAAAGTGTGGCTTTCACTTTCTACACATACTGTACTACATTAACTTTTCCAACATATAACTAGAAATAGCGTGCATGAAATAAAAGTTTGTGTAAAGTTTAATGGAACGAATAAGATGCGTTCTAATGCTAAAGACGACTATCTTATTCTCGTATTACAATAATGAAACAGAATTTCGAATTTTTCGAACGGCAACATTTACTCTTTTTTTCATCGAATAAATAATTTTTTTTTCTAATTTCTAGACTCCCTGCATTGTCAAAACAGTTTAGAAAGATAAATTAAAGAAACCAATATGAGTATTTTAGTAAGGAAAATAGTATTTTTAAAAAAGTTGATTGATATGTTTATAGCTCATACCTGGAAATGCTCTTCCCAATGCCTGAGTGTGTCCTGGAGTGTCGAATTCCGGAATAACTCGAATTCCACGATTTCGGGAATACTGAATCAATTCCCGAATATTTTCATGGGTATAAACGTGTTTAGGACTATAAGCACCCTATGAAAGAAAAACAAAAGAACATCTTAGAACTAGTCTTTTATTCGTTGTACAATATTGAGATATCTTACACCACTTTATAACATGTCTTAACTAATGTTTGCAAGTATTCGAAATAAATTTTCTACCCCAACAAAAATTCCCCTTTCATCTTTTGAATTTGGTAAAACCAGAATTATTGTCTGCTTTTTAGACCACTTCAAAAACGTAGATTTTTAATTTTTTTTAAAAAGTTTAATTTGATTATTTTTAATCCAACTACCCAACAGGATAAAAATAAATGTAGATAGGTATTGTTTCTTAATATCTAAAACACAAACAAAAAAGAAACTTACACACATAAAATTACATTAACACGTTGAATGCCATGGGGATTAATCAAAAATTAAACTACAGTAGGGAACCGATTATCCGGAACGAGCGGGACCCTCGCTATTCCGGATAACTGATTTTTCCGGTTTTCTGAATCGCTACAAAAGCCGGTTTTTTATTGTTAAACCCAACTAAAAAAATAAATATTTGGAAATAATCTTAAAAAGAAGAAAAAATGATGAAGTATTACACTAATTATTATTTCCAAAATGATGATAAGGTAAAAATCTTTCAAAAAAGAAAAAAAAATCCTAAAACCTTAAGAGGAAAAAAAATTTTTTTTTTTTCAAATTGCGGGAAAATTTATCGAATTTCGTTCCGGTTTTTTGGTTTTCCGGTTTTTTGATTTCCGGATAATGGGTTCTGTACTGTATTAACAACCGTTTACTGTTAAATGATGAACTTCTCAAAAGCTGAAGAAATTAGTAGCTCCAAAAACTCCGTGTTACGGAACAGATCTATTCATAAATGCATTTCATGCGCTGACCTGGATCTCTGGGAGAGTTTCCACATCATGCAAAACAAAAATTATTGCCGATCTTGCTGCTACTCTGCATTTTTCAAATAACTGTAAATCGTTATTTTCTTTTAATTTGTTAACTCTTACTGTCAATTTAATAATCGTATTTTTTAATTGTATATTTACCTCTCATGTATGACGTAAACTTTGTGGATTTCAATCATCTCTATTTTACCATCCCTGTAATTTATCATACAGATGAATACCTACCTATGTGCCATCGAAACGCGTATGGGTTTTTAAAAATTATTTTCACTGTTTGTGATTTTTAAACGTTGTTATTATTGAAATGTATATTTAAGGTTTAAATTTTATTAAGGTTTGAAATTTATATTTAAGGTTATTGAAATTTATATTTAAGGTTTTCTTAAACAGTCTCAACAGTCAAGTTCACTGTTTTTTAAATATCAAATGTGGTGTATGATAAATAAAGACTAATTATAAGGAAATTATATTATAGGGAAAAAAATCACACTATAGATTATTTAACTTACCAACTTTGTGAGATTGGGAAAAATTTTGCTTTCGAAAGGGAATGATTGGTCATCGATAATGTGCCAATGGAATGTGTTGAGCTTATTGTAAGACATAGCATCCTGAAAAGAAGATAAACTACATGTTAATGTATAATTATCACAAAGACTCCTAAAAAATAAAATGCAAATTTATTGTTTGTTTAGTACATTTTAACTTTATGAAAATTTCGCTTAGTGAAAAAATGATGATTTTATATTCTTTAAAAAGTAGATGGCGAAGTTTCTCCTATCTCAATTAGGTTTTAGAACAAATGAAAACGTTTAACATAAATTGAATAATACAGAATATTATGTGAATAAAATATAACACTCATTACGCAATTCAACATATATAAAAGATGAAACCCTGATGGTTTTCTAAAATAACAGCCATAGCTAAAACGGGAAATCTTTATAATTACAAGTTTATCAACACATTATAAGGTAAAGCTCTTATTTAACAGGTTTAAGAGAGTCTCACAATTAAATTGATTGATGTTAATGTTTGATTCATTGATGTTAAATTGATGACTGTCAAGATATTTTTCTTTACTGCTAATCTGGCCACGAGCTCTTTTCTCTCTAGTTTTGGCATGATAATTTGCAAAATAATATACAAATCTTAACTTCTTGGTGCTATAATAATTTTATTTACTTCTAAGTTTTCATTAATGTTTTTCTTCTCTCTGAAAAGTAAGCTTTTATCGAAATGTAAAACATGGCTTACCAAATTCTTCTTGAGAGTTTTGATTGGTAGATAATGTCTGGCTGTGTCCAATAGCATACCTCGGTATTTAAATCTTGGCTCATCTTCAATGCTTGTTGCATTAATGAGGTTCTGAAAAGTGAAAAAAATGAGCAATTATTCTCTACGTATAAATTATTATTTGTAATCTATGCGTTAGAAGTAAAAAAAGAAAAAACCCAACGCTTCCACTGCTTGGAAAAAAAGTATTGTCATAGGAATTGTAAAACGAAAAGTATTGTAAAATGAAAAAAAATAGATTGTAGAACAAAGAAGTGAGGAACCACATGATCGTTTGTAAATACCAATAAATTAACTAAATATAAACATTATAAGAAAACTGCCCAATGTAAATATTAAAATTAAAGTGAAATTGAAACCTTTGCAATTCTCATGAATGATTCGTTACCACTTTTTACATTTTTTCCGGTTGTGACCATCCTGTCTGATGATTGTTTTACCACAATTTTACTTTTCCTTGAAAAGGTAATAAGAGGTGGCATAATCATTTTCAAATTACATTTTATCTAGAAAAAATAAGATATTCGTAAATACAAATCTATACCTAAATCTGACATCCTGTTACTATCCTTTTTTTTTTCAAAGTAAAATTTTCGTTAGTAGGAAAAAATATTTACTTAATTTAAACACAAACGTTCAACGCCTTTTTTTCTTCACATAAATTTGGCAACGAGATGACAAGTTTGATAATAAAATATCACTTTTTAATTTATAACGGAATATATTATACAAACAGAAAGTGCATAAAAATTAAAATAATAAAATTCGTTTCCTAATTTAAAACTGAATATACTATACGAACGAGAAAAGTTTGAGAATTGAAAGAATAAAATTTTTTTTAATGTATCACGGAATATAAAAGTTTTAAAAATCAAAAGAATAAAACGTGATTCTAAATTTATATTGAATTATACTATACAAACGAAAAAAGTTCGAGAATTAAAAGAATGCAATGAGTTTTTATTGTATCATGGAACATATTGTAAGGGGAAAAAAAAAGACTTAAGGATGAAAAATTGAAATGTGTATCTTAAGTTATAACGAATTATACTATAAAAACAAAAAAAAGCTTAAGAATTGAAAAAATAAATATATTTTTTAATTTATGACGAAATGTACTATAGGAAAGAAAAAGGCTAAAGAATTAACAGAATGAAATGTGTACGCACATGGCCATTTTCATCTTGATAAATCAACTGACTGAATGTTTCCAAACCTCTCAAAGCACCCCATATAGTTTTAGTCGTGATTTCTGCTGAACCACTGGCAGGAATAGAAATAGAATCTGTAATAAAAAGACAAGTAAATAAATAAATAAACCATGCAAACATAAAGTATACAACTTTATTTATGTCTGTGTCTTAACACATTCATAGTGTGTTAGAGACCTCATTTATTTCGTAATTTGAACTGCAGGAAACCACGGCGTTTGGACAAAATCTCTCTTTACAGAATATAAAGCTGAGAGCTCTGGTATTAACAGCAATGGATACGTTTATGATTATAATGTAAGTATTTGGCGTAGTTTAGCCACTGCTGACTTTGGCACCATTACATCCTAAATTCAAGAATCAGCGAAAACTTGAAGTTGCAGATCATTTCAACAAATGAACTCCTGAGGCTCAGGGGACAGAGCGTTCGCCTTCGAATGAAGTGAACTGACGGATTCAAATCCCAGAGATGGCTGGTCGATACGAATTCCGCATCAGGATTGCACCGACCACCGTGCTGACGTAAAACATCCTCAGGGGTAGATGGATCATGGGTTAGAGTCTCCCTGCCGTCAGGCTAACTCTGGGAGGTTTTCGTGATTTTCCTCATCATGTAATGCAAATGCTGGCTAGGTTCATACAAAAGTCTTCCATGAAAGCAAAATTCTCCAAATAATTTATCCAGGAGTTCCCTTGTCTTCTGGATTGGGTTCAAAATTAGAAGGCTACGGAGTTGAACCTTAGTAGTCGTTAACCCGAAAAATTGAGCTTGCTGTTCAAGGACGGTTATAAAAAATAAAAATATTAACTCCTGTTCATAATTATTCTCATCTATCGAGCTTCCTGATTAATTTATAGACTTAAAAAAATTAATAAAAAATTCCTAAAATTAATGAAAAATTCCTAAAATTAATAAAAGAAATCCGGAAATTAATAAAAAAATTCCTAAAATTTATAAAAAATTCCTAAAATTAATTAAAAAAATTCCGAAAATTAATAAAAAAATTCCGAAAATTAATAAAAAAATTCCTAAAATTAATAAAAAATTCCTAAAATTAATAAAAAGATTCCTAAAATTAATAGAAAATTCATAAAATTAATAATAATAAACTTAAAAGAAATAGAATTCTTACAAGATTCATCATCTTCGTGTTTAGGATATCCACAGTCATAATCGCTTTGTACTTTCACGTGGAGTCCATCGAGCTCATTGTGACTAGAGTGCTTCTTGCCTTTCATGCTCATGATCATCTTCTTATAGCGTTGGAGACTGTCATCGATGACGTCACAGTCGGAGGCTGTAGAACTGATGTAGAACTTTTCAGGATCTATGGTTCGTAACTCTGTAGACCATTCCCATGATTTTGGGAAAGGCCATGGGGATCCAGGTGGAGATCTTTCACCCTGAAATACATAGATGAAGATGTTACACAGAGATTTTTTTTACACCGAGAACAGATTTGATGAAATGATGTTTTGTTTATTCAATATATCAATCTATCTAACTATATCTACACATCAATCTATCTAACTATATCTACACATCAATCTATCTATCTAACTATATCTACACATCAATCTATCTATCTAACTATATCTACATATCTATCTAACTATATCTACATANCTATATCTACACATCAATCTATCTATCTAACTATATCTACATATCTATCTACCTATTAATATTTAAATATTAATAGATCTTAGTAACGTGGGACTGACAAATTTCCCAAGGAAACATCGTCTCATTTTCTGAGAATATTAGATCAATATTATTACTTTCTTTGTGCGAAAGATTTTAAATGATTGCGTGTTAGATATAAGCTCTATTTATGGATTATATTTAATATATAATTTTTTTTAACATTGCATATATACATAAAAATATTTTTTATAGAAGCAATACATAAATAAAAATATATGTTTCTAACCCCATTGCTTTTAATTGAAAAATTCGACGAGAAATACAGATGCAATTTTTATAAATTTTTCGATTTCTTTTTTTAATGGCATTTTATTTAAATACCGTCATAAAAATGACTAAACCATCAAAAAAATTACGGTTTATTGTTTTAATTGAAACTACTTGGAATTATAATTTATTTGAAATTATATTTTGTCTAAATATAATTTCAAGTTTTGAAGAATCGTTACTGATTGGAAACATTCAAACTGAGACAACCCCCCGAGACCCTTCCACGGAACTTCAGGATTCAGCGAAACACAATTTGAGAACCGATGGCTTAGCCAGTTAGCTTTCGGTGAATTAGAATTTAGTTTACATTAAGTCACTGAACGAATCACAGTCAACTTGTATGTTTCGATTGTTAAGTTTTTACCATGTGCCAGTAGAGGCAGTATAATAATACTTGAGGTATTAAGAATTTTTTTTTTAAATCGAGCTTTTTTTTAAATTCGAACTTTCTCTACTCATAGAAGCACAATTGTCTCACCTATGTTCCTTCTGAACATAGGTTTGAATTATTGATTTGTCACAGGTAAAACAATTTATGATCTAACTTTTAGGAAGAAAATTTTTACATATAAATTTAAATATTGCCAACACCAATAAAAATATTTCTCAAAGACCGTACTAGTTGACAACTATGTTTTTACATACATGGCAAATTCTCCCACAAAACAGGAGATTTTTCTTGAATATTCTTGAGAATGTTATAAATATTTTATGTTCAACTATTTTTTTTATTTAATAAACTTGATTCACAATGATTTTGTTTACCACGATAATTAATTAATTAAGCAAATAAAATCTGAAAATTCTGCAGAAATCGACCGATAACTGTTGGGGTACTATTTATTATTATATTGTTTTTTCCAAACGAAATATGAAATAAGGCTCGAACAAAAGCTATTGAGCAGTTTCGAAGATGCATTCACTTATTTTAATATGCCCCGTAAAAAATTGTTTACCTGAATCTTGGATTTTCAGAGCCCCAAATGGGGTCCTTTACTGCAAGAAACAAGGATTCCGATTATAATCACTAAGTTAACACCCAGGGTCACCCCGGGGAAAGGAGAATTTTTTTCTTCCAAAAAATGCTTATTTTCACATTTTCATCGCGATGAAAAAGAAGTAAAAATAAGGAATGTAGCTAATATAGAAGACGAGAGTGTTTTCTTTTGCAGACTTGTATTTATCCGAAGGTCAGGTGATTATTTTTTTTTCAATCTAAAAAACTGCTCTACAAACTGACTTGGCCGGCTTGGCGACAAGTCAATGTACTTTTCTTGCCAGACAAGATTCTATTTTTTTTTCTCCTTTTAAGTTTACAGTTTATTTTTCCCTTGGATACGGATAATACAAAAAAATTAAAACTTTATCGTTTGAAACTATTACTTTAAAAGGTTTTAAACGTAGGTCAAACGAATTATGTGAATGATTATTCTAATGTGAATGTGAATGATTATTCTATTTTTAGTTATTGAATATGTTGCATCAAAATTTATAAAAGTAAAACTAAGATGATAAAATTGTCTACTTTTATTTGTTTGAAATCTATCATCGTAGCATGGTGATTATTGCTTTATGCGAGAGTTGAAACTATAATTTCCGAAATTAACTCAGTTGAATAATTAACATAAAACAGTTTACTTAACCTAGATAATTCTCCTCTAAAGACTTATTTTATTAAAAGAAATATTTTTATTTCCTGAAGTAAAATAAAAATTATACTTTTTTTAAAAACAGACAGCTGCTAAGTAGCTTGACAATATAATAATCAGCTTAAATAGCTGATTATTATATTATTATCAGGTTTTCTTTCCAGAATAAGACATGACACATCTAACACTTTTCGAGAAATAAATAATTTTATTACAGTTAGTATGTTAAGTGACATCTAGTTTAAATATATATTTCATAATTATTGTTAATTAAAATTACTATAATTTTTCAGGGACAAACAATTTTCTTTTATTGCTATTATACATTGTTTAATTAAAGTGTACTTTTAAATATTAAGTCAGAAACAAAGCTACTACTTCTCAATTTTCATTAGAGACATTTGAGGATTTCTAGATTTTTTTATTTCAATTAACACAATGATGAATGAAATTATATTTGAATGTAAAGGTTGAAAAAATTATACTAATCTACTACTTTCAATAAACTAAAGGATTTTTTTCTCAAATTTTTTTATTACAATCGATATAGAGTAGGATAAAACTATATTTTCTTTAATAAAAAAAATGGCTGAAACACACAATGCTACTAAAGACAGGTTTCAATAAATTCGAAGAATTCTAGACTTTTATTTCAATTAACAAATTGTTGTATCAAATAATATTTAAACTAATGTTCGATCCTAAGCTTCCTAGAGGATTTTAAAATTTTCTTTTACATATTATTGGATTAAAAAAGAATTAATCTAAATTAGAAGAATTCTAGATTTTTATTTCAATTAACAAATTGTCGTATCAAATAATATTTAAACTAATGTTCAGTCCAAAGCTTCCAATAAAATAGAGGATTTTAAAATTTTTCGTTTGCACATTGTTGGATCTAAAAAGAATCAATCTAAATTAGAAGAATTTTCGATTTTTTATTTCAATTAACAAATTGTAGTTTCAAATAACATTTAAACTAAAATGTTTAATTAAAAAGGTTTTTTAAATAATACAAAAATTAACACGCTTAAATTAACTCTTTGAATTATCAAACAAAGAAAACACATCAATTGACTCAAAGGTACCTACTATATTTCAAAAACATCTTCTTGAAACGAGGTTAAAGTAGAGGAAAAATGAACAAAAATTTAAAAAATTTCAAAGTTATGAAAGAAAAAAAATTTTCTTAGACTTTATAAGAATTAATTAAGTTAACAAATGTACCAGCCCTTTCGACGAAATTAAAAAAAGCAACATGGGCAAAAAATTGTAAAATTCATGGCTCCGTTGAACATTAAAGTTGTGAAGTGGGTGTTACAAAATATTTATGTCATGGTTAACTAGAGTTGCTTTTTAAGGTCAACAATTTTAATACATAACTGCTTTTAATAACTTATATTATATGGTGACATAAATAGTTCTTCTATGTCGATGAGTTTTAATGTGCGCTCAATTCCTATTTCATCGATAGTTTGTTAACGCCCCTCTAGAAATCCCTATAATCCCTAGAACCTCTCAAATACCCATAATTTTCTTAGCGCCATTCTAAAAAGAGTACAGCACCCGCNTTTCGATTTTTTATTTCAATTAACAAATTGTAGTTTCAAATAACATTTAAACTAAAATGTTTAGTTAAAAACGTTTTTTAAATAATACAAAAATTAACACTCTTAAATTAACTCTTTGAATTATCAAACAAAGAAAACACATCAATTGACTTAAAGGTACCTACTATATTTCAAAGACATCTTCTTGAAGCGAGTTTAAAGTAGAGGAAAAATTAACAAAAATTTAAAAAATTTCAAAGTTATGAAAGAAAAAAAAATTTCTTAGACTTTATAAGAATTAATTAAGTTAACAAATGTACCAGCCCTTTCGGCGAAATTAAAAAAAGCAACATGGGCAAAAAATTGTAAAATTCATGGCTCCGTTGAACATTAAAGTTGTGAAGTGGGTGTTACAAAATATTTATGTCATGGTTAACTAGAGTTGCTTTTTAAGGTCAACAATTTTAATACATAACTGCTTTTAATAACTTATATTATATGGTGACATAAATAGTTCTTCTATGTCGATGAGTTTTAATGTGCGCTCAATTCCTATTTCATCGATAGTTTGTTAACGCCCCTCTAGAAATCCCTATAATCCCTAGAACCTCTCAAATACCCATAATTTTCTTAGCGCCATTCTAAAAAGAGTACAGCACCCGCGTTGGAAATCTAGGACCCACAGATAATAAATACGAAACAAAAATTATTTAAATAACTCAAGTTTCATGATGATTATATTTTCTTTGATAACTATTATTATTTTATTTTTTTCTTTGTTGAGAACAAAGAAGAACTTCATAGTTTGTTTTACAAATACGATTTGAGTTTTGGATATTATTTTTAGTATATTTTCTTCTTTCTTTAATGCATCCTCATTAAAAATAATCCCAACTTTTCCAGCTACTAACGTTAACGCACTTTGCAAATTGAAATACTATCCACCAAATTTTGCATGTTCCACGTGTAGGCAACTAACCTGGATCTAATATAATTTTCTAAATTGTGAACAAAATTACATTTGTAATCCTCAACAATTTTTTTCTTAGTTTCTAAACTTCAATACGACCGAAATAGATCTTTTAAATCGTTTCATTGCGTCGCCTTTATATTGAAAATACAATGTTACATTACATTGTCTCAATTGAAAGATTCTCGCACGAGACGCTAAGCAGTTAACAGTTAATGACCTGATATTTGAAACAAGTTTAAATTTAGCTCAGACGACGGGGTCTGGATATTAACTAATACATAAGTAGGTAATTTCGATTCTAAACTGTTTTTTTTTAAATTAATTTTCCATCGACCTATTTAATATTCAACTTCTTTTTAGAACTTTAGTCAATCATAAAATAATTATTATAAGATAAATATCTTTTCATCTACGCCTCTCGATACTTTTTCTTTATTGCTTACTGCATTAGATTAAATTTATTTTTTATTGTTTACTGTATTGGATGGGAATTGAGATGATGACCCCCTTCTTCCTGTATGTCTCTAAATCTATTCCAGAATTAATCATGTTGCTGACCTCTTCATTTTGAAAGGCAGAATCCATTTCCAACAATATATACATGCTTCTTCCTCTATTTTCATTGTATGTATTCATGGTTTTTCTTTTCTTTTTAGTGCCCTGGCGAAAGGGCGACCCGGTCTTTTCGCCAAATTTTTAACAAGTTATGCATGATTAGCTGTGCATAACTTGTCGGCCAGAAAAGAATGTGTGAAAATAAAGTTCGGTGTGAGAATTTTGGAAATGTCCTGACAGAGGAAATTATAATTGTGAAAAAAAATGGGGGGAAAATCTATGTTATATCATTTGGAGAAAAAAAAAAGACCAAAACAAATGTGTCCTGACAGAGGAAATTATAATTTACTAAGTGAAAAAAAACCTATGTTATATTATTTGGAGGAAGAAAAAAATTAATTTTCCGGAATTTTTTTGTCAGTAAAAATAATGAGACTCAAATTAGGCTGACTTTTTCCAACTAGCACTAAATTAATTAATTTCCTATCACTCTGTAAAATAATTTATTTCCTGTGAATTCCTATTATAAATGAACTTCCTGTAAATTAAAATTATAATTAATTTCCTATCACTTCATAAAATTAGTAATTTCCTGTAAATTCGTATTATAATGAGCTTCCTGTAAATTGATATTATAATTAATTTTCACTTCTTCTATCATAAAAAATTCCTATTAATTTTAATCGTAGTTTATTTTCTATCACCATTTCATCATAATAAGTTTTTATATTCACTTCATATTATGATTAACAAGTCTGTCACTTATTAAAATAATTTTAATTCTTTTGCTTTTTAACCCTCAACACACGTATGTTATATCGGTAGGTTAACAGAGTCATCGCTTTGTTTAAGATTATATATTTTTTTAACCAGCGAGAACAGTCAACTCAATTCTGAAATTAAGACAATCATTGTTCCACTCCGTAGCCTTGTAATTTTAATCCAGGAGACAAGAGAACTACTGGATCAAGCATTGGGACAAACTAGCCTTTGTGGAAGACTTTTTGATGTAACTAAAGGTCTGGTTTCTTAGGACAAGCGCGTTATCTGGGCGTCAGCGGGACGTCAACGCTGACGCTAACAAAATACTGGTTTGTTAGCTCAACCCGCATTTGCTAGGAAAGTCACGAAAACCTCTCCCGGTTAGCCTGGCGGCAAGGGGATTCTAACCCATGATCCGTCTACCACTGAGCATTCATGTCAGCACTTTGGACGGCTCGAGCTGGGAATAGAGTTCATATTGACCAGCAGCGCTGGGGTTCGAACCTAGGTCACCTCATAGGGAGGCGAGTGCTTCATCACCTGGGTCATCGCAGTTCTATAGATTATATAGGGTCAATTGAGACTAATGGGAAACATTACTAAACTCAGGAACAGTTTCTTTCCCTGTCGCATGAGATTTTTGAACTTATCTTAGATATTTTCTCGCCATTGATTTCAAGTTTGGAATCACGTGTCTCTCTACAAGCCAGAATTTTTCTGCAATAATAAACTTCCTAACCAGGAATGAACACTAAGCATCTCCACTTCTCTGATACATAGGGAGTGGTAGGTAGAAGACGATAATACGTTTTAGTTTATGATGCGATACGTTAAGCTATATATTTTTTAAACTTTAGTGCTATTTTCATAAGAGCAGAGAAGTGTATATGCAGAGGACAGCTCCCCTGCTTTGGTAACCCGATAACCTGCTCTCGAAGTCGAGCACTTTACAGTAGAACAGTTTAACGAGGACCGATACCACGCGCCCTCGGTCCCTACGCAGTCTGTTCAAAGTTGTCACCCACCCGCTTACTGACCGCAGCCAGTGATGCTTGACTTCAGTGCTCTACTGGGAACCATGTCTCTAAGATCAGTCCACTGCGGGACTGCATGAAGTGGCATTTAATATGAACTTTTGAGTTATTTTATCGTAGAGATGGGTCAAAAATTTTTAAATAAAATTTACTGAACGAAAATTAATTCATTAAAACACAAATTTTGCTACCACTAGAAAAATATTGCTTACAAAGAGAAGCAAGTAGACATTGTCAAATAATAAAAAAAAAGTATGCTTGCATATTCACTGGGAAAATCACAGTAGCATAGCAGCCAATTTGTACATTGGACAATCACCGAGAAAGATTTTAAAAAGTTGTAGTTTCATAAAACTTAAGGTACTAAAATTTTTCTTAAAATTAAACTAGTTCGCCAATATTTTAAAGCATAACTGTCGAAATAATAAATGTTATGTATATACGTTTGAATTATTGATTTGTCAATGTAGGTAAAGCACTTTAATGTTTTACGCTAATATCCAAGATTTAGACATTAATATACAAATGTTACGAACATTAAGAATTTCTTTTTTCCATGACTGTTCTAATTGGCATCTATGCAGCAAGTTGATTTTTCAAATAGCAATGCTAATATTAACAAAAAGTAGGCGATAGGAGATTTATTTTTATAAAAAACCTTTTGTTTCGGAAATAAAAAATAATTTTCTCCCAGTTCAAATATGTCGTATAAAAAATGTCAGCTTAAATTGACTTTATTTTGATTATTTAACATTTTGATGATAAATGTTATTAATTCATTGATTAGCTAAAAGAAGAGAATTTAAAAAAAATACTCTATATTTAAATGACAGCATCTCTTTTAAGAGATAGCATTATTATTTTAAATTTTAATACTGTAAAAAGTTTTATTATAAAAATAGTGGTAGTGCATTAAATTTTGATTATATAAATACTAAGTTACATTATCTACCATTTAAGATTTAAAAATTTAAAATCCATGACGATTCCAGATATGAATTAGGTGGTTTATAATACAGTAAACCTCAGTGGACATGCTTGCTTTTCCCTCCAAGATAAAAGTTAATATTAAAATAATTGCTCTACCAGTTTTTTAGGCAGAAAAAGAACAAACTGAAACTTATGCGGCCGAAGACTTTTACGATAGCGCCGCAAGCGGCCCCAAGTGCCCGATTAGAAGAACAGGATTCTGAACAACTTTGAAAGTATAAATGACATGCATGAAATAAATAATGAATGGGACAATTTGAAATTATTATAATTTACCGGTTACCATTTTTTTTTATCTTTAGGTTTTAAAAGCAACACAAGTCTCGTTTTAAAATCAAGTGAGTCATAGTGAGCAATTATTATAGATTACTTCGAATTATTTATGGGGGAAAAAATGGCGCGCAATAAGTTTATAAAGCAGAAAAGTAAGGTTTAATAAATCATGAAAATGTTTTGAGAGATATGAACAATTAAAACTATATTTACAGTAATTATAACATCCTCTTAAAAATGAAAACGATTTGGAATGTTTTTTTCCCTCTAATTTATTATACTTACAAACTAGCTTACCATTAATAAATAGGACCAGAGTGATTAAATAAAAGATTCTTCGAGAAACACTTAAAACGATTATTCTTCTTCGTTCTTTTTATTTATTTTATTCTTTCGAAGAATCAGCATTTATTGACAACTGTTTAGAATAGAAATGTTTTTTAAAGAAAATGTAAACTTTTTTAATAATCAAACAAAACAGTGTAAGAAAAAAGTAATATTTTATAAAATTCAAAAAGTTAAGCTAGTCAATAATGTCCTGGTAGAAAAAAAAACATCTAATTTTAAAGGTAATTTCAAAAAGAAGAAAGCTTTCCGTGACCTTCACCATTTTATTAACAGATATAAAATTATATATTCACTTACGAGAGTCTCGTGTGAAATGTGTTTAGCAGTGGTAGCGAATTAAAACCGAAAATTTTAAAGCAATTACATTTCGCATAACACCTTTCATGATGATAACAATTATATGTTTCAGTATAACCAATTTTTTACATGATATTCAATATGTCTGTTTAGATTATACGATAAATAGAATTCTCTTAATTCTAATGTATTAAAATATCGATACATTACCTTATTTAAAGAAAACATTTTTTAAAACTACGGAGATTCCGTAGTATTTGAAGTGTATGAAAATATATTAATAAACAGTAGCAATTACGGATAGTTTACTCCTCCAAAAATAAGTAAATAAATAATAAAGTACCCATAGAATTTTTACTTACCGGTAAAGGAAGTCGAACTTCAATATAGGTAATATATCCCGCAGAGGGTGCCCATAGGGATGCGAGAGAGCAAATTGCAAGCGCGGTGAGGATCATGATTGATCCTAACGTGTTTTTCAGAGAGGAACTAAAACCTCTTCTGATACCTGTTACCGAAGGGAATTGTTTATGTATCTGCTTATAAGCCAATCAACGACTGGATCGAGTCCTTCCTCTAGGTGGTTTGGAGGGAAAAACTTCCGCACCTTTTTTTTTCTTTTTATATGCATCTTAAATCGATAACAAATTTTGCATATTAGTAAATTTTGATTAAATATAATTTAATACATTTTTACTTTTCATAAGATGTTTGAATTTTATGCAGATACGCCATGGTTAATAGATAAAAGTCGTTACACGCTTTTCATTAATACCTTTAGTGGTTCTTTCGAAAGAATACTTAGTACGAAGTAGAAGTATGCACAATTATTTAAAACTCATAAGTATTACATACATTTTTTACAATTATTTGATTTTCCATATTAGTAAATTTCATTAAATAAAATTTAATAAAATTTTATTTTTTATTTTATTTTTCATTCCTATCAACTATCCATCGATACGGGATAATTGATGGATAAACGTCCTGATATGCTTTTCATTTATACTATTAATAGTTCTTTCCAAACAATGCTTTGTTCGAAGTGAAATGTCACACAATTATTTGAAACTGCTAGTAATTATTTTAGTTATTACACACATCTTTCACACTTAACAAGTTTTTCATATTATTGAATTTAAATTAAACAAAATTTAATCCTCCTTTTTCGTTATAATAGTAAAATGAAAAAAAGAAAAGAATCGGCATTTAAAGATAACATAGCTCATCTTTAAATGCCGACCTGCCAACTTTTATCCTAAGTTGTTAATTTTCAGAAAATGTAAACTGCCTATAATAACTAAAGCAAAAGTCAACGTGAATAAATCTTAAATGAAAGTATATAAATTGATCTACTATAGTTTCAGTTCTATAAACAACAACCTTTTTCTGTGACAAAACGACAGATGTAGGTAGGGAAGTAAAGAGACAATCTTTATCTCCTTACTCCTCTACCGTAAGTCTCTAGTGAAGTTTGTCTCTTTACTTCTCTGCCGTAAGTCTAGTAAAGTTTGTTTCTTTACTTCTCTATTTACTTCTTTACTTCTCTACAGCCAAAATAGAGAAAAACATTATCCAGTGTTACACAATCATGCTACATACATTTTATACTAAAAAAAAAAAAAGAAGCGAAATTTAGATTTAAAATTATAGCTGCATTTATTATAAAAGTAATTTTAACCATATTATGGTTACCACATGCGTTCTAAAGTTTAATTGCTACTGATAAAATCCGTTAATTTTGTTGGAGTTTTTCGTCTGAAATGCAAACAAAAAAGTAAGGGGATTTTATTGCTTTCTCTAAACGTTAATTCGAAAATCAATTCAAGGACATTTCCCCCATAAAATTCTGTAAAAAGTTTGAAACAATTTGAAATATTTTTAGGAAACAGGGAAATTGGATCTCAAAGAAAAGTTCGTTTAATATTTATTGCTAAACCCCGTCCCGCCCCCAAAGGGGGCATCCGGGTATTAATATTTACAAAAGTTATAACATGATGAGCTAAAATTTTCTTTATACAGATGAAAAGATGATCCGCAATACATTTTCCAGTTTAGACAAGTGGTAACAAGAGATAGGGCTATGACGTAATGAGCTTAATTTAAACAGATGAATAGATGCTCTCCAGTTTACAAAAGTTATAACATGATGAGCTAAAATTTTCTTTATACAGATGAAAAGATGATCTCCAATACATTTTCCAGTTTAGACAAGTGGTAACAAGAGATAGGACTATGACGTAAAGAGCTGAATTTAAACAGATGAATGGATGCCCTCCAGTTTACAATATATAAGATTCATGATATGATGAGCTAAAATTCTCTTTATACAAATGAAAAGATGAAAGTTCGTTTAATATATAATTCACTTCGGTTGTTTTACGAAGAAATTTCCAAAATGCTCTTGGTTCCTCTGGGAAAAAAATCGCAAAATAGATAAATTAGCAAAATTGAAGTCGAAGCCAGACTATAATTGTGTTTTTTCATCATGACTATCGTTTGCATCATATTTCCTTGTTAACGTCTTTCGCAGCATTTCACTTTGCATTTAAACAAGCTTCTTTCATCGGAATTTTATTATCATCCCAGAAAACAAGTCTTACGGCAACCTGGTGTCGGAATTTTCATTTTATTGTCACGGAGATGTTTGTACTAAAAACCTTTTTTCAATAAAGCAAAAATATTGCAGTTTCAAACCTTTCATTCCAAAAGGATAAAAGCGATTTTTAAAGCTTTCTTAAAAAGTATTGTCACTTAAGGCCTGATTTCTTAGGACAGGACGCCGTCAGCTGGAAATCAGCGCTAACCTCTGATTGGTCCATTTGTGAGTTTGATAGTATACGTCATCGAACGCTCATCTTAAACTACAATTGTCATCCAACTCAACTGCAGTTGGATTACAACGTGACGGTAACCACAGAAGCAATGGCGGACAACATCCAACACATTGAAACATTTGACATTAAACATAGCTTCTTCATTAAACATAGCACTCTTCATTTAGCTCAGCCATAATGTGTTTTTTCTTGAACAAAGTCATTATTTGTTCTCTAAAACACTGGTCGACAATAACAAAATCAATACAAATTCAAAATAAATATTTGTTTACGTTAATAACGCATGCACAATGAGAGACAATGTCTGCGTTTGACCGACTGCTCACGCTGAGCTAACAAAAAAGTTTTTTTTTGGCGTCAGCTCTACGTCAACTTTCCGCTGACGCCCAGATAAGGCGCTAGTTCTAAGAAACCAGGCCTTGAGCTAACAAACCAGTATTTTGTTGGCGTCAGCGGGACGTTGACGTCCCGCTGACGCACAGATAAGACGCTTGTCCTAAGAAACCAGACCTTTAGGTCCATAATGACGTTTTGGCTGACGTCACACTAGCGATAGGATCCAATTGCATTTGTCCATTAAAATTTCATGAGAAGGTGGATTTTAGCTGAGCATACAAGACTCTGCGAAAAGAAACCTTATAATTACCTAGATTTAAGATTACTTTCACCTTGAGACTAGCTTTATTAAAGGATTTTTTTTTACGTTTGAAAGCCCTAAGTCAACCTCGATTTAAGGTTTTAATATAAAAGGTTGTTTTCCAAGGTTTTGGATTAGGGTAATGTGTGTAGAATAGAGCAGAGTGTCACAGATCTCGTTTTAAGGTTAGAAGGATTACGCGCAAACAACATTACAAGCCTTTTTAGGTTTACATTAAAAGGTTATTGCCGAGTGAAAAGAAACCTACCTTATTTTGCTATCTGGGATTGCATATTTGTTCTTGTCACCTGCACACGACTACTCCACTCTGACACTCTTTAATTTTAGGACACCAATGCATGGCTAAAATGGAACTTCCAAGCACACTCAGACCCTCTTTCTTTTACAAATATATTTTGTTTATCAAATATCTCCGTTCCTATTACTTCGATCCTAAAGGCCTGTTTACACGGTCCAATTTCTTGAATCCGAGAAATTGGACGGATTTCTCTGTCCAAGAAATTGGATGATTCGTTAACACTATCCAAGTTCTTGAATGTTGCTGATTCGTTGAAAGAAAAACTTGCGCATGCGCATTGTTCATATTCAACATTATAAAATAATACTTTCATAAGTTTAAAATTGCTAAATAAATTCAAATAAAATCATAATAACACAAATAAACCGCAACAGATCAATTTATTTGGACTAAAATATATGAAAACAGACAAGAAGATGACATAATTTGCTACCTGATTGTTGACGTCACAAAACCTAAGACGCTCATTGGTTAAGGGAGAAAAAACTTGGATGGAAAGTAGAACATGCTCTACTATCGTCGAAGAAGTTGGACCAAGTTCTTGGATGTTTGTTTACACGATCAAAGCTCAAAGCAAAACAAGTTTCGATCAATATCAATCAATCTCTGTCCAAGAAATTGGATCGTCTAAACAGGCCTTAAGGTCCAGCGAATCGATTAGTAAGCTGATATCATGTAAACATCGTAAGCTCACACAAATTTTATTTAATAACCTTATTAAAAAAATTAAAAAAACAAGACACAAGAACATTTTAGCGCAAACAGGAACTACGAAAAAGTGTTCAAATTTTTACATCTTTATTTTTCATCTTTATTTTGAATTGCAAATTTTTCAATCAACGAGTCACCAGGTTGGAAGAAATTCAAATACATTTCAGAGATATTTGTGTGTTAAAAAACATTTCAGTTCTAGATTTTTTGAAATCTAAAGGAAAAGCTTTCGCTGTTTCATGCTACCCGCCACAATTTATATCTTCCTATATAAGAAACGTTGTTGACGTATGCCTGTTTTAGGCAGAAGGGGTGCGATTGTTCTTGTTTTCCAGTGGCGCCATCTATGAAAAGAATTCGAAGAAAAATAATATCTTTTTATTTGTATCTTCATAATTTTGTGCAAAATACACTAAAGCTAAATTATTTTTATTTAAGCTAAATTATTTATTTTTTAAAGCTAAATTATTTTTGTCAAAAATTTTTTTCTCCCAAGTTTTTCGTAGGCCCCTGAATTCCGTAGGCCCTAGGCACGTGCCTATAGGTTAATGCAGCCCTGCCCCCAGAGGTATTGATTTGTTATGGGAACAAGCAGGACTTTTGAGACTCGGCAGATTTAACGTGCATCAGTCACTTTACTACAGTCTTCGGCCGGCGGGGTTCGAACCCACGAACTCTCGGGCATGTGCCCAGCTCCCTACCGACCAGGCTATCCAGGCCATAAGAAATAGTCCTCTATGTATGTTATAACTTTTAATAAGTCTTGATAGTCCGGGATATTTTTACTCGTTCCGGAAAACAAAGAATGAAGTGGTTTTACTAACTAGATTTTTCTCTTTTTCCGGTGAATAAACAGTCTCGATTAGAAAAAAAATCCGCATTCTTTTGACTGCCCTCTTGACAATATTTTACATATTGCGACTGCTTTCTGTAGTTTGATGGTCATAAACACAAATCTGTCGAATAAAAGTATTTTTTTTAAATTATTTTTGTGAATGCGAGTTTTTGTGCCTGATTTCGCAATTTAATTAACAGTTGGCTTTCTTGGTGTAACTACCACTACGATTATTAAATATTAATTTACTAGTATATAAAGCATGCTACTTTATTGCTTATATATTGTAGTACCTTTTAATAGAATAAAGTTGGCATTAAATATGCAATAGTTTTTGCCAACTGTATATATATTATTTTAAAGAATAATAGTATTGGTCTTTCCCCACGTATGCACTAACAAGCATATAAGAGGTTAACTCTTCAAGACTTAAAGCTTAGGACATAGTGCATGAATGTTGATGATTAGAACGATATTTATAAAGCTGAATCTTTTTTTTTTTTGTTGATTCATTCTACCACTTCATTGAAATATCAAGCTACAAGATTAAACTTGTTGTAAAAACTGCTACTAGTTCTTTGAATCCAACACTAAAATAAGATAACTATACACCATTAAATGGAACTAAATGTGAATATCAAAATATTGTTTCTTTGATTATGATACAATACGAATATTAGTTTCAAATCTAAACAATTTCTAATATACTGTGCACACATTTACTTCTCGTCCAAGAGAGTTTTATTTGAGAAAATTTAAAAAAAATAAATTCGAAAACTAAAATAAATTCGATATTAATTATAATAAAAAAAATTAATAAACTCAAAAAGATTCCTTGTAGCCAAAGAAAATAACAGGGATCGAGTTATTAAGCTTTGCTCGTAACCACCGAAAAGAAATATTTGAGAATTTTTTTTTTATATTACCATTATTGGGCAGTATGAAACTAAATATATAAACAAATAAAACAAAAAAAAATTTTATAGTCAAAAGGCGATCAAAGGTTACCCATTTTATATTTTATAACCGTCGTTGAACAGCCGACCCAATTTTATGAGTTTACGACAACTAATGTTCAACTCCGTAGCCTTGTAATTTTGAACCCAATCCAGAAGACAAGGGATCGAGTATTGGAAGAAATTTGCCATTGTGGAGGACTTTTTGATAGTACTAACCTGCATTTGCGTTACATGGAGAGGTAGACCACGAGAACCTTCCACGGTTAGCCTGACGACAAGGGGACTCTAACTCATGATCCGTCTACCACTGAGGATATTTCACGTCAGCACTGTGGTCGGTGCAAGCTGGATGCGGAATTCGTATCGACTGGGATTCGAACCCGGTTCGCCTCATTGGAAGGCGAACGCTCTATCCCCTGAGCCACCGCGGCTCACAGGTTACCCATTGATATTAACTCACCAACTTGATGTATTACAAAATTGAAAGTGGAAAAAAAAAGAGTTCTAAAAAAATTAACAGACAGCAGCGGTCGCCATAGCAACGCACGAGCACAGTTTACTATTGCTCTTGAACACAGTTGAAAAGTGTGAAGACGTCCAAATAAGGTGCGCGCGCCATGAAACCCGAAACAGCACCCATTTTGCCTATGGGTGAAAATAAAATAAAATAATTAAAAAGAATAAAATAGCAACCTTTTTAAAAAGAGCCAGCTTCGGCAAACTTTTATTGCCAACTTTTTCTTTGTTTGTTCTTAAGCCTTATATAATACTATTATCTATACCCAACCAGGTTTATCGTGTCGTGTTCATTAAAATAATTTTAAATCAAATTATAAAACTAACAATAAAATGCAAAAGCAAAAATTTTGTTACAACTTCAATTAATCGAGGAAAAAATTCGGCTTAAACCCGATAAGTTTAACAGCTCTTAAACCATTACAGAATTTTTTAAAAGCATCAAGATTTTTTTTAAATTTTTAGTTTCTATATAAAGTTAATGCCCATTGTTATCACTTGTGGAAAGTTCTCTTTTAATGAAATTAAACTTGCATCACGATTATTTAATTATTAGTTTTCATCAATAATAAATTCAACTTCCCTGTTTTTAGAAATATAAAAGAAGGTATACAGCTTTTAATTTGGATTTATACTTTAACCTTAAATGGTGGAGAACATCAGAAGATATTTCCCTTTATGAAATTTTAATGTACTATTCCTCTTTTCAAAATAGCACATCTCCCCTAGATTGCTTAAACAAAATTTTCGAAAATGCGAATTAAGAGAAGAAAAAGCTAAAAGTGGTAGCTAAGCTTTTTCAAAATTACTGAAAAATGTTTAAATTTAGCTACCAATTGAGCCTAAATATTCTCTATTGACGTTTAACTGAGTGTCCATTACAGAAAAGCAGCTCTTATTCTCAACAATTTAAACAGCGATAATTGAGAAACGTATAAGTAGCAAATGGTATTAATAACAATAAATTCCTTGAGATTTTGACACAATTAAAGTTAGCATGTTTTATATACTATTAAATTAATGTTTAATAATTGTAGTGGTAGTTACGCACAAATGCTTTAAAATTAAGTGTCAATTTCAAATTTTGATTCTTTGTTTGGTAAATATCATTTGAAGTGATTTAGCCTTTTTTTTTTTTTTATAAATAAAACGACGTAATTAAATAAGACTTATATACAAAACGTAACTTCTAGGTATATCACGTTGAGGCCTTTGAGCATTTTAAATATTAGTTTAAATTCTGTAAAAAATTTTGTGTCTAATTCTACCACTTTATAAAATCTCTAGATCTAAGTGACACAGTTTACTTGATAATTTAATTTTGTTTTTACTTCTTGATATTTACTTTTTTTTTAAGCCCGGTGGCTGAGCGGCAGCTCTTCGCGCTGTCGTGCCACAGGTCCCTGGTTCGATCCTCGGGCCGGGCAAGATTGACTCAGTCTTTCATCCCTTCAGTGGGTCGATAAATGAGTACCAAGCATGCTTGGGAACTAAACATTGAGGGTTCCGCGATCGGCTGACCACCTGATCGGAACATGTGCTCCTGCACCCCAGAGCCCAAGGTCAAGAAAACTGAGATGGGCACAGTAGGCCTTGGCTTTCTATGAACTGTCGCGCCGCTGAGTTTAGTTTAGTTTTAAAAAAATTTCAACCTGAATACGATTTTTTTTCCTTTAGTTTATTTATTATTGTTTCGTTCTTATCTTATAAGTTCGAATTCGGTGGATTACATATTAATTATTTCTCGTTTATTATTTTTTTTCTTTTACTTGGATCCGTGAGAACTTTTTTTTTTATAAATAAATATTCACAACTCTTTGATAACAGATTAAAGAGTCTTATGATAGCTTTAAGACGTTTCACAATATCTTGATGCCATATATGCTAATTCTTTTAAAATAAATATAGATTTTTTTCATATAGTATATTCATTATTGTTTCGTTCTTATCTTATAAGTCCGAATTCGGAGGATTACATATTAGTTATTTCTTGTTTATTATTTATTTTTCTAACAGGGAATTTTTTCTAAATAAGTATTCGCATCGATAACCGATTAGAGATAGTTATATGATAGTTTTAAGATGTTTTACAATTTCTTCATGCCATATGCTAATTCCTTTAGATAAATATAGATGCTTTTTATTTAGTAATTTCATTATTGTTTCGTTCTTATCTTATAAGTCCGAATTTGGAGGGTTACATATTTATTATTTCTCGTTTATTATTTAGTTTTCTAACAGGGGTCCATGTGAATATTTTTATAAATGAATATTCGCATTGATAACCGATTAGAGATAGTGAAACGTCTTAAAACTATCATATAACTATCTCTTGATGCCATATGCTAATTCTTTAAGATAAATATAGATGTTTTATGATTCCAAATAATCTTCCTATGCCAGATGCTTTTTTTCACAAAACTTGTTAATCTTTCCTCATTTGTTCTCTTTATCACACATGTTAGAATGCTTGAACCATCTGTAGGTTTTTTTTCTATCACTTATTCTTTCTTGATCCCTTTACGACTCTTATTTTTATTAGACATTAATCTCCTTATAACCAAAGGATAAGATCATTTACATTTAAGATAAGTGTAGAAAATATGATAAGACTATTAAATAATTTGATTGGATTCAGTTAGAAAACATTAAAAAAAAAGACATGTGTAACTTACGACGAATTTTTTTTAAGAAACTATCTTCATATTTTTTATTAAAATTTTTTACTTGAGAGCGACGCAGGAAATATTTCATTAGAGAAATGAACACATACTTTAAAAATAAAGAATTCGAAAATGTAATTTTTTTTAAAAAATCTTATTTTTGGCAAACTATAAATCATTGCGGATACAAAAGAATAAATCATGGTGCATTGTGTGTAAATATGAATGTAAAATTGTTTCAATTAAAAAAGTACTGATTGAAACACTAAGTAATTCATTGTTCCAATTAGTTCTTGGAAAAAATGATTGTGTGTTTCCTAAAATTTTTGATGCGTTTTATTTGTCTGTAAACAAACAAATAAACAAAGTTATTTGTTTAAAATTTAATATTCCCCCTTTTTTTTTTAAAGAATCAGTACTTAAACTTATTAAAAGAAACTTTAAAGAATATTATTAAGGAATTAAGGCTTAAATCGTTGTAAATTTCTTTTTTTTTTTTTTTAACTTTCTAAATCACATGGACATAGCTCATGGATATGGACACATGGACACATGGATATGGACATAGCTCAAGAATCATAAATTAGTATGCATTTTTCTAACAATATTAATCAAACATTTCTGTTACAATTAATCTATATTGTGTTATTAGAATCCATATTCAATCATTTACTAATAAAGATGCAACACACTTAAGCGATTTAAAAACTTTATTGCAGCCGTTTTGAATTTTAGAAGTTTTTGTAAAATGTATTAAATAATTTTGATTGGATTTTAACGAGATTTATAGTTAGAATCTACAAATAAAAATTGTTTTTAAATATTTGAAACAAAAATAATAAAATATCTGTTATCTATTTTCTAGATTGGTGTGCTATCTAGATTTATTAAAATTTCATGAATAGCAAAAACGGAAAATTTACACAATTTTAGACTTCTAAAATAAGTATTGAATGTTTAATCAACTAATATATTATTAATATTATATCGAATTATTAAATTTACCTATTATCAAAATATGAAACGTATTGTGGGAAACAATTTTATAACCATTCGGCTTTACGTATCCAAATGATTTGGATACGTAAAGCCGAATGACGATTAAAGTTAGCATTAAATTTGAAATTTAGTGTTAACTTTAATGGTGATAGTTTAATTTTTGATTAAATAGTGGTAGTTAAAATAAATAATTTATATTCCTATTGACTACTATTACATTTAAACGAATACGTAAGACTTGATACAATTGTTATTTTTTAACTACCTTATGACGCATGTTATTCATTATTACATTTTTTTAAATAACAGACAGTGCTAATCGATTCATAAAACTATTACTTACTTAGCATTTCTACAGGGCTGCTAGCTACAACGGTTTTTCAAATTTTTTTATAAGTTGGTAGACAATCAAAAAATAAACTTTTCAGAATTTTAATTAATTTTTCTATATTTTATGCCTCGCCATCAAAAAACTGGGACAAAATGGATTTTTGTATACACTTTTGAATCATTCCACATGCAGATCCTGAGTTCAAAATAAATCCATTTTTACCGTTAAATTCTAGACCATAATTTTTACAGTAATATTTTTAATTACAATTATTCAGTGATTTTTCTGTAAATATTACTGTGTAAAAATTACGGTATACCAGATTTTTTATTCCAAAATTGTACGGTATAAATTACTGACATCCTCAGTTCCGGTCTTTTTTACCCTAATTTGATCCAGGATTTTCTTTTTTTTTTTTACGTGTCGCAGTGAAAATAAATTAAAATGAAATTTGCGAAACAAAGAATCGTTTATTGAAACATAAACTTTTCTACCACTAAAAGCCATTTTTATTCAAACCGTGCAAAGATGGCACCCGGTTTATACATTATTATATGAGATGTCTGCGAAATACATTTTTCAATAATCAAACGAAAACCAACAAAACCTAGTTACACATATAAAATAGTATCTTCTTTAGAGCATTGATATACTCTTAAGTAATTGAAAATAGACACTTCATTTTACAAGTTTTCGTCGTACAGATTGTCACATTTTGCTTTATTGTCTGTTACTAAGCGTTTAGGTGAGCACTTTGATTAGCCTGTGTAGGTACCGAAGGTGCGCGGTTCGATCCTCGTTAAACTGTTCTACCGTAAGGAGCTCAACTTCGCTTGCAGGTCGTCGGTCTACCAAAGCAGGGGAGTCATCCCCTTAGCAGAGAATCAAAATTGCAATAGCATGTTTTCATCATCCTCAGGGATGATCCGAAGATATTTTTGAATCATTCAAAACTCAAAATGTCACTGAATAACAATTGTCACGCAACAAATTTCTCTCCGTTTACCAACGTTATTCTAGAAATGTAAGATTTTTTTTAACAAAAGAAAAGAGTTTCTTAAAAAGTAGTTTGAGTTGAATTCAATGCAACTATATCATAAAAATCAATGATTTAAGTTGAGATAAATATAACGATTGTTAAATACGCTAAAAAATAGTAGAACTCATGTCAAAGAATCAAGTCATTCGTACTCTCCATTAAAAACTTATTTACTGAAATAGTATTATTTCAGCCAATCTTTTACGGTTTATAGCAGTGGTCAACAATGTATTTTTCAAATGGTTCTTTTTTCCACTTTTTTTTCTCACAAAATGTTAGCTCGTGGGTCGCATCAGTTTTTACATTAGAGGTTAAGCCTTATCTTTAGAATAAAAATCATAATATGCAGGATAATCCAATATTTTCTAATGTGGTCTCTAAGTGACCCACGGGTCGTAGGTTGCCGATTACTGGTCTATGGTATTATCCATAATTCAGTAACACACCGCGAAAATGAAAGAAATAGTATGCTTCATAACGAAATTTTGTTTTAACTAAGAGGATTTATTTTCTAACTGTAAATAAAAAAGTTATAAATGATTAACTTCACTCCTTAATACATGTAACTACTGATAAAGACATTTTTTATTGCTTTGATAAATAGGATTATGTTAATACTTTCCGACTGCCACGGAATTTCCGTATTTGTTTAAGAATAAATAGAATACAAGGTTGAAAAATACACCTTTATCGGTTTTAGTAGACAACATTTTGACAACGCACTCCAAGTTCGACAAGCCTAAACAAAAACATGAGTGAACTTTTTCCTCTGGACTTCATCGATAAAAATGCTTGTTTAATTAAATTGGCATAACTTGAAATCCTTCTTTGAAAAAAACGGATACAACTCAAAAAGGTACAACTTAATAAAATGGATATAGCTCAAAATGCTTTTTTTTAAGTCCACGAATGATATTTATTTACTGGTCATTTATTTTACGTTATGTAACAAGGCCTGGATAGCCTGGTTGGTAGGGCACTGGGCCCATGTACAAGAGATCGTAGGTTCGATCCTCGCCGGCCGAAGACTCGCCGTGTAGTAAATGGTGCCTAATGCAGCTAAATCTGTCGAGTCACTAAGTCCTCCATGTTCCCATAACAAATCAAACCTCTGGGGGTACTGATCCAGGAGTTTCCTTGTCTTCCGGATTGATTCAAAATTACAAGGCTATGGAGTTGAACATTAGTAGTCGTAAACCCAAAATTGGTTCGGATGTTCAGTGACGGTTATAAATTGAAATAAAATAGTTGTAACAGATCTGCAGTGGCTCAAGGAAAAGAGTACTCGCAGTAAGGCGCCCCACGTTCGAATTCCAGCGATGACTGGTCTATGCGAATTCTATTATTAGCTCGCACTGACTACAGTGCTGACGTAAAATATCCACAGAGGAAGACAGATTACGGGTTAGAATTTCCTTTAAGTCTGGATAGCCGTGGGAGGTTTTCGTGATTTTCCTCCATGCAACGCAAATGCAAGTTAGCTCCATTAAAAAGTTCTCCACGAAGGCCAGTTAGACCCAATGCGTGATCTAGAAGTTCCTTTGCCTTTTGGGTTGGGTTCAAAAGAACAATGAAAGTTGGACACTGAGAGTTGTAAATAGTTTGTCAATGCCAGTTATAATATAAAATAATATAGTCATAGCAGTTATTAAAGAATCAGAATTAATAGCAGTCTGAATGCGCACTTCAGATTTTTTTAACTCGAATTTTCAATGATGAAAATTAAAAGTACACAAATGGTATACTTTTTTAAATTTTGTTATTTTTGTTTTTAATGTTTAAGTATATATTTTACTGAAAATTCGTGTATATTTTACTAAATAGAAGTTTGGTATATATTTGCTAGATATCGTTTAAGTATATATTTTGCTAAATAGAAGCTCCTTTGTCTTTTGGGTTGGGTTCAGAAGAATAATGTTAAGAGCTAGACACTGAGAGTTGTAAATTCAAAAATGGGCTAGTTTATCAATGCCAGTTATTATATAAAACAATATAGTCATAACAGTTATTAAAGAATCAGAATTAATAGCTGTATCCATTTTTTTGAATGCGCACTTCAGGCTTTTTTTAACTCCAATTTTCAATTATGAAAATAAAAAGTTCACAAATAGTATACCTTTTTAATTTTGTTCTTAATTTTGCTTTTAATATTTAAGTATATATTTTGCTGAATATTGAATACCTGGTTAAGAAATAGATAAACAGCTTGTTAGTCATGTTTAAAACTTATCAAATTAAAACAGACAGAGTGATGTTTTTATCCTATTACAGAATCCGCATTCAGGAAACAAACATAACTAATCCTCCGTTTATTCATTGCTTTTTTATGAAGCGTGACGTGTTGATTTTATCGCAAAAAGAACGACAAAAAAAAACTGAGTTTTATCCTTCAAAAGCTTTTATCAACTGACAAAATTGATTAATTTGATAGATTGACTTATATGAACTCTATAAACACTGTCCTTAGCAATGAAGTTCACTCTCAAACATTCGTGAAGTCCTTTTCGTTTTTTTTTAATCCTTTGAATGCGCATGCATAACATTTATGCACTTCGGAAAAGTTTTTCTAGTGGCCAATTCAGTTGAAATTGTAATCTTTCGAGCCATCTCTTGAAATTACTTTCGGAAAATTATTGTTTAAATTATTTAAATGGATTAAAAAAATCATAAAAATCATCATAATCATAAATTTATAATAAGAAAAAATTTAATTGGATCATAAAATTATTAAAATTTTCCTTTCAAAATCATGAAATTATTAAAATTTTCTCTTTAAACATGAAAAATAGTAGCTAATTGAAGAAAATGTTCTTTTCACTATCTAATAGCTTATTTGTCATATGATCAACTAAAGGTATTAAAAGTATAAAGGTTATACGATGATTAAAAATTATTTTGAATTATTAAATATACCAGTTTTAAAATCTATTGATGGAATCAATATCATCAGGCATATAATGAATATAAAATCAATAGATTCATGCATGTAATTAGGATAATATAAATAGATTTATGCATGTAATGAAGGTAAAATCAATAGATTCATGCATACAATGAGTATAATATCAATAGATTTATGTATGTAATGAGGGTAAAATCAGTAGAGTCATGCATATAATGAGAATAAAATCTATAGATTCATGCATTTGATAAGTACAAAATCAATAAATTCATGTATATAAAGAGGGTAAAATCAATAGATTCATGCATGTAATGAGGATAAAGTCAGAAGATTCATGCATATAATGAGTATAAAATCTATAGATTAATGCATATGATGAGCATAAAATCAATAAATTCATGCATATAATGAGTATAATATCAATAGATTCAGGTATATAATTAGGGTAAAATCATTAGATTCATATATGTAAGGAGTATAATATTAATAGATTCAGGCATATAAAGAGTATAATATCGATAAATTCATGCATGTAATGAGGATAAAATTAGTAGATTCATGCATATAATGAGTATAATATCAATAGATTCATGCATATAAGGAGTATAAAATCAATAGATTCATACACATAATGAGAATAAAACAAATAGATTCATGTAGAATAATGAGTATAAAATCAATAGATTCATGCATATAATGAGGGTAAAATCATTAGATTCATGCATGTAAGGAGTATAATATTAATAGATTTATGTATATAGGGAGTATAAAATCAATAGATTCATACACATAATGAGAATAAAACAAATAGATTCATGTAGAATAATGAGTATAAAATCAATAGATTCATGCATATAATGAGGGTAAAATCATTAGATTCATGCATGTAAGGAGTATAATATTAATAGATTTATGTATATAGGGAGTATAAAATCAATAGATTCATACACATAATGAGAATAAAACAAATAGATTCATGTAGAATAATGAGTATAAAATCAATAGATTCATGCATATAATGAGGGTAAAATCATTAGATTCATGCATGTAAGGAGTATAATATTAATAGATTTATGTATATAGGGAGTATAAAATCAATAGATTCATACACATAATGAGAATAAAACAAATAGATTCATGTAGAATAATGAGTATAAAATCAATAGATTCATGCATATAATGAGGGTAAAATCATTAGATTCATGCATGTAAGGAGTATAATATTAATAGATTTATGTATATAGGGAGTATAAAATCAATAGATTCATACACATAATGAGAATAAAACAAATAGATTCATGTAGAATAATGAGTATAAAATCAATAGATTCATGCATATAATGAGGGTAAAATCATTAGATTCATGCATGTAAGGAGTATAATATTAATAGATTTATGTATATAGGGAGTATAAAATCAATAGATTCATACACATAATGAGAATAAAACAAATAGATTCATGTAGAATAATGAGTATAAAATCAATAGATTCATGCATATAATGAGGGTAAAATCATTAGATTCATGCATGTAAGGAGTATAATATTAATAGATTTATGTATATAGGGAGTATAAAATCAATAGATTCATACACATAATGAGAATAAAACAAATAGATTCATGTAGAATAATGAGTATAAAATCAATAGATTCATGCATATAATGAGGGTAAAATCATTAGATTCATGCATGTAAGGAGTATAATATTAATAGATTTATGTATATAGGGAGTATAAAATCAATAGATTCATACACATAATGAGAATAAAACAAATAGATTCATGTAGAATAATGAGTATAAAATCAATAGATTCATGCATATAATGAGGGTAAAATCATTAGATTCATGCATGTAAGGAGTATAATATTAATAGATTTATGTATATAGGGAGTATAAAATCAATAGATTCATACACATAATGAGAATAAAACAAATAGATTCATGTAGAATAATGAGTATAAAATCAATAGATTCATGCATATAATGAGGGTAAAATCATTAGATTCATGCATGTAAGGAGTATAATATTAATAGATTTATGTATATAGGGAGTATAAAATCAATAGATTCATACACATAATGAGAATAAAACAAATAGATTCATGTAGAATAATGAGTATAAAATCAATAGATTCATGCATATAATGAGGGTAAAATCATTAGATTCATGCATGTAAGGAGTATAATATTAATAGATTTATGTATATAGGGAGTATAAAATCAATAGATTCATACACATAATGAGAATAAAACAAATAGATTCATGTAGAATAATGAGTATAAAATCAATAGATTCATGCATATAATGAGGGTAAAATCATTAGATTCATGCATGTAAGGAGTATAATATTAATAGATTTATGTATATAGGGAGTATAAAATCAATAGATTCATACACATAATGAGAATAAAACAAATAGATTCATGTAGAATAATGAGTATAAAATCAATAGATTCATGCATATAATGAGGGTAAAATCATTAGATTCATGCATGTAAGGAGTATAATATTAATAGATTTATGTATATAGGGAGTATAAAATCAATAGATTCATACACATAATGAGAATAAAACAAATAGATTCATGTAGAATAATGAGTATAAAATCAATAGATTCATGCATATAATGAGGGTAAAATCATTAGATTCATGCATGTAAGGAGTATAATATTAATAGATTTATGTATATAGGGAGTATAAAATCAATAGATTCATACACATAATGAGAATAAAACAAATAGATTCATGTAGAATAATGAGTATAAAATCAATAGATTCATGCATATAATGAGGGTAAAATCATTAGATTCATGCATGTAAGGAGTATAATATTAATAGATTTATGTATATAGGGAGTATAAAATCAATAGATTCATACACATAATGAGAATAAAACAAATAGATTCATGTAGAATAATGAGTATAAAATCAATAGATTCATGCATATAATGAGGGTAAAATCATTAGATTCATGCATGTAAGGAGTATAATATTAATAGATTTATGTATATAGGGAGTATAAAATCAATAGATTCATACACATAATGAGAATAAAACAAATAGATTCATGTAGAATAATGAGTATAAAATCAATAGATTCATGCATATAATGAGGGTAAAATCATTAGATTCATGCATGTAAGGAGTATAATATTAATAGATTTATGTATATAGGGAGTATAAAATCAATAGATTCATACACATAATGAGAATAAAACAAATAGATTCATGTAGAATAATGAGTATAAAATCAATAGATTCATGCATATAATGAGGGTAAAATCATTAGATTCATGCATGTAAGGAGTATAATATTAATAGATTTATGTATATAGGGAGTATAAAATCAATAGATTCATACACATAATGAGAATAAAACAAATAGATTCATGTAGAATAATGAGTATAAAATCAATAGATTCATGCATATAATGAGGGTAAAATCATTAGATTCATGCATGTAAGGAGTATAATATTAATAGATTTATGTATATAGGGAGTATAAAATCAATAGATTCATACACATAATGAGAATAAAACAAATAGATTCATGTAGAATAATGAGTATAAAATCAATAGATTCATGCATATAATGAGGGTAAAATCATTAGATTCATGCATGTAAGGAGTATAATATTAATAGATTTATGTATATAGGGAGTATAAAATCAATAGATTCATACACATAATGAGAATAAAACAAATAGATTCATGTAGAATAATGAGTATAAAATCAATAGATTCATGCATATAATGAGGGTAAAATCATTAGATTCATGCATGTAAGGAGTATAATATTAATAGATTTATGTATATAGGGAGTATAAAATCAATAGATTCATACACATAATGAGAATAAAACAAATAGATTCATGTAGAATAATGAGTATAAAATCAATAGATTCATGCATATAATGAGGGTAAAATCATTAGATTCATGCATGTAAGGAGTATAATATTAATAGATTTATGTATATAGGGAGTATAAAATCAATAGATTCATACACATAATGAGAATAAAACAAATAGATTCATGTAGAATAATGAGTATAAAATCAATAGATTCATGCATATAATGAGGGTAAAATCATTAGATTCATGCATGTAAGGAGTATAATATTAATAGATTTATGTATATAGGGAGTATAAAATCAATAGATTCATACACATAATGAGAATAAAACAAATAGATTCATGTAGAATAATGAGTATAAAATCAATAGATTCATGCATATAATGAGGGTAAAATCATTAGATTCATGCATGTAAGGAGTATAATATTAATAGATTTATGTATATAGGGAGTATAAAATCAATAGATTCATACACATAATGAGAATAAAACAAATAGATTCATGTAGAATAATGAGTATAAAATCAATAGATTCATGCATATAATGAGGGTAAAATCATTAGATTCATGCATGTAAGGAGTATAATATTAATAGATTTATGTATATAGGGAGTATAAAATCAATAGATTCATACACATAATGAGAATAAAACAAATAGATTCATGTAGAATAATGAGTATAAAATCAATAGATTCATGCATATAATGAGGGTAAAATCATTAGATTCATGCATGTAAGGAGTATAATATTAATAGATTTATGTATATAGGGAGTATAAAATCAATAGATTCATACACATAATGAGAATAAAACAAATAGATTCATGTAGAATAATGAGTATAAAATCAATAGATTCATGCATATAATGAGGGTAAAATCATTAGATTCATGCATGTAAGGAGTATAATATTAATAGATTTATGTATATAGGGAGTATAAAATCAATAGATTCATACACATAATGAGAATAAAACAAATAGATTCATGTAGAATAATGAGTATAAAATCAATAGATTCATGCATATAATGAGGGTAAAATCATTAGATTCATGCATGTAAGGAGTATAATATTAATAGATTTATGTATATAGGGAGTATAAAATCAATAGATTCATACACATAATGAGAATAAAACAAATAGATTCATGTAGAATAATGAGTATAAAATCAATAGATTCATGCATATAATGAGGGTAAAATCATTAGATTCATGCNGATACTTTACAACCAATATTGGCCCTACATAGAATTATCAGATTCACCCGATATTTTACCGATACTTTACAACCAATATTGGCCCTACATAGAATTATCAGATTCACCCGATATTTTACTGATACTTTACAACGAATATTGGCCCTACATAGAATTGTCAAATTCACCTGATATTTTACTGATACTTTACAACCAATATTGGCCCTACATAGAATTATCAGATTCACCCGATATTTTACTGATACTCTACAACCAATATTGGCCCTACATAGAATTGTCAGATTCACCTGATATTTTACTGATACTTTACAACCAATATTGGCCCTACATAGAATTGTCAGATTCACCCAATATTTTATAATCATTATTCAGCCAATATAAGCCCTATATTGATCCTATATAGGCTGATATTGACACTGCATAGGACCAACATTGAAAAATCTAGGCATCCCAATATGGGTCCCTTTGAGCCTGTTCGCATAGGACACATATTGAGCCAATTTCGAGCCCAACTGGGGCCAAGGTATAATTGTTGTTAGGGAAATTTGATACTTGACTGTGAAATGTATTTAATTTATTTGGTATGCACTGCATAACCCTACATTAATGTCGAAAAGGAATGAAGACATTTTTGCTGGTAGTTCAAGAAATAGTGAACTAAATAAAATGAAGTTTTAGAGGTCGGGATAGCCTGGTTTGTAGGGCGCTGGGCCCATGTCTAAGAGGTCGCGAGTTCAATACCCGCTGGCCGTAGACTCCCCGTGTATTAAATGACGACTGGTGCTCGTTAAATCAGTCGGGTTTTTAGACCAGGATAGCCTGATTGGTAGGCCACTGGATCCACGTTCAAGAGTTCGTGGGTTCGATCTCCGCCGGTCGGAGACTCCCCTTGTAGTAAATGGTGACTGATGCACGTTAAATCCGTCGAGTCGCAAAGTTCTCTATGTTCCAATAACAAATCAGTACCTCTGGAGGTTTCCTTGTCTTGGTTCAAAATTACAAGGGTACAGAGTTGAACATTGGTAGCCGTAAACCCAAAATCGGGTCGGCTGTTCAACGATGGATATAAAAAAATATCTGTCGGGTCACGAAATCCTTCATGTTAGCATAACAAATCATACCTCTGAGGGTACTGAATTGAAGATTGATCGTGGATGAGTGAATATGTTCGCCCTATAAACGGGTTGTGACGTGTGTGCGGCTGAATTCATATTCTTGGCCATAGATAGTGCCACTAAAAAACAAGAAATGCACTCTCTGCCTTTAATACGTTTGGTTCCATTAAGTAGGCTTGCTGGATTGGCAAGTGAAAATTTTCTAGACATTTCTTTTTTGTTAACGCTGTGTTGGGTATTCTGCTTGCGTTACATTTTGTTTTGTTACGTTTTGCTTCAGCCGACCCAATTTTTGGGTTCACGATCACTAATTTTCAACACCGTGGCCTCGTAATTTTGAACCACAATCCAGAAGACAAGGGAACTCCTGCCTCAAGTATTGAGATAAATTTGCCTTCGTGGAGGATTTTTTGATGGAACTAATCCGTATTTGCTTTACATGGAGTTGTGGACCACAAAGCTCCCACGGTTAGCCTGATTGCAAGGGGACTTTAATCCATGATCAGACTACCACTGAGGATATTTTATGTCAGCAAAGTAGTCGGTTCGAGCCGGGTTCGGAATTCGAATCAACCAGCCATCGCCGTGATTCGAACTCGGTTCATCTCATTAGGAGGAGAGGGCTCTATTTCCTGAGCCACCATAACCTAAGATATTCAAGTGCTTTAAGGGGCCAGACAGATCTGCAGATAAGAGTCCCATTGGAGCACGTCTGGGATGCTTTTGACAGAGCATTTTCAGAAGCTCGCCACCTATCCCAGAAATCATATGTAGGGCTAGGAACTTCTTTAATTGAGGAGTGAATTTGTTGTTCCTAGGCCTTAGATTTGTGGTCACAAAATTTTTGTCAACCACACAAACGCCACTAGAGTTCATTTTAAAACCCCCGGACTGGAGTAGTCAAGATCGATCTTATATCATATGTATTCCTCCATGCCCTATGTACTCCCATATTCAGCAGAAAATAATCAAGCCTGAAAAATTGAAAAACAAAGAAGTTACTTACGATTTTCCCAATTTTTATTTCTTTTTTGCTATACATATGCGTGCATATATACATAACACTTATTACAAACTAATGTTCATAAATAAAAAATGAAACAAAACAAAATATCAATATGACATGAAATTATTTACAAAAGCATGGAAGAGCTTAAGACATGAAGCATGTGATGTTTCATTTTGGAGGTTCAAAAAAACAAATGAACTGATGAAGAGTTTATACAAAGAATATAGAAAACAAAAACAAATAAATAAAACTAAAAGTGAATCAAACCAGAAAATTTGTTTTTGTAGAATTATCCGGCAAAGATGAAAGTGTGGTAAAAAGAACATTTAATTTTTAGCTTTTTTTCGAAAGAAACGAATTGTTTTCAAAACCACTTTTTTTTTAAACATACAGTTAGTGGAAAAATTATCAGTAATCACTTTGAAATTCTACGAGTGTAAAATCTTAATTATCAGGTGATACTATACAGCTTTATTGTTTTGACGCGACTGAAACCGGTTTGCACTTGTTTACGTTCGTGTATCAATTGGTTGAATCAGACGATATATAATATAAATTCTACGATTGGGCGTTATATTATATAAATATAGAATATTTATTATATCAGGTATTATATTAGTAATATAATAATCAGATCAAATTATTAGACGCACTGTAGTGTTTAAGACGCACGAGCTTATAGGCCATACTTTTATATTTAACCATACATGTGATGGGTTTTTATTCAGGGGATTTTTTATGTACTTGCTATTTATATTTCTTATGGTTGCTATTTATATTTCTGGCCTTGGCAACAGTAAGTGTTGCTAGGCGAACGCAGATGATTTTAATCGAAAGTTTGATATTTTTAAACATAAATTCAGCAGACAATTTACCATTATAGCTTCATTTGTGTTGTTGACAGTAAATTGAAAAGTTCTTCTCTTTCAAAAAATGGAATTGAATCGTGAACATNTTTTAAAAATCTTATTTTAATTTGTAATTCAATACTTTTGTTTTGTACAACTTGATAAAAACCTGACTGTAATATTTATGTTCCTTCAAACATGAAAGAGTCCTATATAAAATTTTGATAAAGTTGCCACCCGCCATTTGACAGGTGTTTTTAATTGCTCCCCCCGGCCTCATGTAAGTTGAAAACCCCTGAATTAGACGATATATTATATGAATATAGAATACTTATAATATCGAGTATTATATTATTATATTGTAATAATTATATCAAATTATTAAACTAAAAACTAAACTCAGCGGCACGACAGCCCATAGAGGGCCAAGGCCTACCGTGCCCATCTCAGTTTTCTTGACCTTGGGCTCTGGGGTGCAGGAGCAGATGTTCCGGTTAGGTGGTCAGCCGAACGCGGAACCCCCAGTGTTTAGTTCCCAAGCATGCTTCGTACTCATTTATCGACCCACTGAAGGGATGAAAGGCTGAGTCAGCCTTGCCCGGCCAGAGGATCGAACCAAGGACCTGCGGCACGACAGCGCGTAGCGCTACCGCTCAACCACCGGGCGTCATCAAATTATTAAACGCTCTGCAATTTTTGTAATAATTACATGTTTTACACGAAATTGTTTGCAATACTTTTAGATTTAAACATATATGTAATGGGTTTTTATTTAGGAGATTTTCTATATACTTCCTATTTGTGTTTATTTTTTAACGTATTGCATTACAATGCTGACCAATTGATATACGAACATAAACAAGCGTAAACCGGTTTTAGCCGTGCAAAAGCAATAAAGCTGCATAGTATCACCTGATGATTAAGATTTTACATAGAATCTTATACTGCGTCTAATAATTTGTCCACGGATTGTATTTTCCGCATAAGTAGCAGATCTGATTTATGTAAGTATTTATGAGATGAGGTAATGATGAAATTTCAATGTATTCAATCTGAATTCAATTAACACCTTAAATGTCTGCTTAACACTTACTTCACAAGGCGCAATATAAATGTATGTAATAAATATGAGTACTTCTCTGCCCGGAACAAACTTGTGAAGTAGTAACTTTTCAAAAAGGAAAAGAAACAAGGACTAATTACTTTTGCTAGATTAACCCTTAGAAGAGTACAAATGTCAGATTCATGATATTATAAATATTCAAAAAATATAATCGCTGAATTTAAATTAACACTGTTTATTTTACTCAAAGGAAGCTGATATAATTATGTATAGTTTAAATATTGTGCACAAATTAAAATATTTTTTATATAAATCAGGGCTCGAAAAACCGCCCGTCCTCGGCGATCAAAAATTCCCCGCGGACAACAAATTTCTCGAACCCAGCGTCCGCGCGGACGGCCATTTTCCCGTTAATGTTCGTGATTGATTTTCAATTTTTGTTATCTTACAAGAGTCTAGCGCCTCACTTCTATGACCCTTTAATCTCGAAATACAGCAACATACTGCGCATTGTGGAATTGATGTTTTCTCTATCTGGGAGTACTGCAGCGGTTGAAAAGGACTTTTCAGCAATGAATTTATAAAAAAACACATTACTTACTGGTCTTAAACAAGAAGCGTTAAACGCATTTATGAACATCTACCTAAATGGAAAACCTCTTTAACATTTTTGTGCAGAAACCTCTGTAAATCATTGGCTTGATTGTGGAACTGGCAAACGTCATATTTGACTCATTTAAAAAATGCAGTACCATCGGATAAATTGACATGATAATTGACAGATGACTTAATCTTTGTCATTTAAATTATTTTATCAAAGAAATAAATTATTTCATAATAGAAATACTAGGTTTTACTATTAGTAACCTAGTATTTCTTTTATTACTATATAATGTTATCCTAGTATTTGTAATCTTTGTAACTACTAATTCATTGTGCAATTTATATAAATGTTTGTAATAAATAAGAGAAAATAATATTTTTATTTATTTAGAAGCAACNGGTTGATACATTCAAAACGCATGTTTTGGAGTTACCTCAATCGGACAGGAAAAAGTGCTTTGAAAATTGGTTTAAACGCATGCAAAAGTGTATTGATCATCATGGAGAATATTTTGAAAAACAATAAAACCAATTTCGATCCTACATTAGTACTGTTAGTACTGTAGTTAGTACTGTTTGCCGGAAATATAAATAGCAACCCTCGTAGTATTTATTTTTAACGTATTGCATTACATTGTTAACCATTTGATACACGTTACAAACCGGTTTCATCAGCGCAAAAACAATAAAGCTGTGTAGTATCCCCTGATAATTAAGATTTTATATAGAATCTTATAGTGCGTCTAATAATTTAATCAGATACTGTATTTTCTGCATAAGTTGCAGATCTGGATTAGGTAAGTGTTTATGAGATGAGGTAATGATAATTTCAATGTATTCAATCACATGTTAAACAATCTCAATTAAATTAACGCCATAAATGTCTGCTTAACACTTACATCACAAGGCGCAATATAAATGTATGCAATAAGAATGAGTACTTCTCTGCCTGGAACAAATTTGTGGAGTAGTAACTTTTCAAAAATGAAAAGGAACAAAAATGAATCACTTTTGCTAGATTAACCCTTAGAGTACAAATGCTGTCAGATTCATGTCATCATAAATATTCAAAAAAAATAATGACTGAATTTAAATTAAAAGTATTCATTTTACTCGAAGGAAGCTGATATGATGATGTATAATTTAAATATTTTGGTAATTATGTGCAAATTAAAATATTTTTTATATAAATATTACTACCACTATTTACAACTTTTTTTTTGTACGGAGCCAGTAATAATATACACAAATTAATGAATCGAAGTGAAAAGATATGCTTGATATAAAACTTACTTTGCTTCAAAAAAATGAAGATGGTAATAAAAATTGACATGTTTCAAGCGCTCAAAAATAGGCGCATATTCTCAAGACTCGCCAGACGTGAATGGGGAATATAAAGGCGTTTTGAAACAGAAAACGTAAAATTGTCGACGAAAGTATGAAAAAAAACTAGAAAAACCACAGGACCTGAAAGTGAAACAGAATATGAAAAATTAATAAAGGTGAGAAAAATGAAATTACAAAAACCGCTAAGGGCGAGAGAGGGAAATTAGGGCAAAATGCATATCCATGCACTATGGGTTTTTAGTACGTTAAAGTTTTGAATTTTAAAAGAATTTAATTTGGTAAATTCTGTCTATCTTAATCCAGAAAAATGCACTCGTTCGTAAAGGTTTAAATAATAAACTAATAATGAATGTGCTCATTCCTAAGCAAATGTATAAAAATTAACTTCTAATAATAGTTTATTTTATCATCTCGGGAAATATTTGTACAAAATAACAATTGCTATATCAATTTTTTAAGCAATCTCGCTCAATTTTATCAGGGACTTTTGTTGTTATTAGAATATTATTTTTCTAACAAAAACTTAAAAGATTTGACGGCCCAGATTTTCAACAATCAAAATGTTTTGATCGGTTGAGAACTGAAAATACAAACTGGAATATATATAAAAAAAAATGTTTGCTGGAAAACATATCGCATTTTATAATTCGGATATATTATAAACGAAATTCAGACAGAAAATTTAAATAACTGCGATTTTCAGAAATAAATAAGCTAAAAAGGTTTATCGTTAAAGTTAAATTAAGCATTAAATATTTTTGAAGGAAAAAGAAATCAAAATAAGTCTTTGTAAATTTTGAGGAGAGAAAGATTAAGCATTCAAAATTGTTTTGAGGAAGAAAATATGTAACTCAAATATGTCAACTTGTACGGTCCTTTATAAAATAGTAGTAAAATAATAATTATCGTGGGAAGAATTGTCCTAAAATTTAGTTATTTTTCCAATACTTACAAGCATAACTGTTTTACCAGGACTGCCAACTTTCTACACTGTTAGTAAAAAAATATTCTAGTGGTAGCTAATTTAATGTTTCAATGTAATCTTTTTTTAATTAATTTAAACTTTTTTTCCACACCACTACACATAAATGATTTAAAAGTTCATATGCAAAACCACTTTGTTACAGTTCTTCAGTGGTGACGCTTTTAAAATGTTGGCAAAATTACCAAATATTCTAAAAGTTTTCAAATGTCTACCACTCTATAAAATACTTTACAGACAGCTTAATCGTAGGCGAACATGGTCTTACCAATAGATCTTATAAACATTTTTAAATTATTAATTTGACATGACAGATAAAATAATTTTTTCTGTGAAATAATAAAAACCAGAAATAATACATTCAAACAGAAATGTTGCTATCACTAAAAACTTTTTCTCGACATTCGTACAAGTTGGTAGGTATGGGTTATCTTATAAACTAATGCCATTAAATTTTTTCTTTTTTGACTTATGCTAACTTATTTCAATACAGGTATTATCCTTTAAATGCTTAACTACCAGTGACAATTCCGATCATCTGCATGCTGTCAGCACGGTTTCGTCAACAAATTATTTCATGCTTTGCTGAATACCCGCAACAAACCTGTAAACTTTTCCAGAAAATTTTAGTTTTATATTTCATGTAGTAGTAAAATTTATATATCCACCCTTTATTCTTGTATGAATAAATGTAATTTAAAACGATTTTGACTACATTTCATTTAAATAAGTTAAACTTGTATAAAACAGGCCTCCTGGCTCTCCGAAAGAGTTTTCAAATGTTGACTAAATCTTTATAAAATATCATCTTACACTTTCAATTGAATTGGCATTTCCCTACCACTAGAAAAAAAAGCTATTTTGAAAAGCGTAAAAGTTGGTAGGAATGTCATAGTATGCTTAAATGAAAATTGCGTTGAAGAGAACTAGTGTAGGTCCAATAAAGATTTATCTGTATAGCAGGGTGTTCAGTGGTTTCTCAAAATTGTTATAGTGGTAAACTTATCAAAGCAGTGGATATTCACATGGTTCAAGAACCACTTAAATGCTATAAACTTTCACCTTATACTAAACATAACTCATTATATGAGTTAGAGTTGTCACATTGTGATCTGGAATGTTTCATTAAATACATTTTACGACAAAATTTAATATACCACTATTATAATTTTGAGGAACCACTAGATGATCTGGTATAGATTTCTGTGCGACTGATATACAAAAAAGAGTATCATCACAGTTGTAAATTAAAGTATGTTCTGTCTATCTGAATATATATTTAAATTATTTATACCACTATAATAATTTTGAGGTACCACTAGATGATCTGGCACAGACTTCTGTGCGACTGGTATACAAAAAAAGAGCATCATCATAATTGTAAATCAAAGTATGTTCTGTATATCTGAATATACATTTAACTTATTCACAATAGTTAAAAGCAACCTGATAAGCCACATTCTACGCCACCTCGTGATGCAAACAAATCTTCAGTTTCATTTTTGTCACCCCTGTTATGTTTAATGGTTCATGGCCAGCATTAATAACTTATGAGTTACATACATTAAAATAAAATGTTGGACACATTTATGAACATTATTCGAAATGAATTATTAATTTAAAACACTAATGGAAGATAGCGTAAGGCTTGTTTTGGGAAAGCAAGCAGAATGTGCGTCTATCCAAAGCAAATATCAACTTCATTTTCATTAAAAAAAAGTTTTTTTTTCCTTTTTGTTTTGATCTGCACGAAAGATCCCTTTGGAATGTATCACTTTAATTTTTTATTTCTTGTTGTTGTTTACCACACTTCGCACTTGTGTTCTGGATTCATGGCACTTCCTTTTGGGCAGTTGTATGCTTCCAAGAAATCCTTTGAGTTGGACAGAGCTCCAATTACTCTGAAATTAAGAATCAGAAATTACGAGCAGAATTTTTTCGGGCTTTCTGCAACATACCTCTGTAATACTAATACCTTTCTGAAAATATACTTTTAAAAATAACAAATATACATGATAGTAATTTAAAGTAACAAAGCGTCAACTTCAAAAAAAACTTTTCGGTTAAAATAATACAACTATTTTATTTGAATATGTAATAATTATGGCTGATATTCTTGCATTTTTTTATGGAGAAAACATACTAATTATTTCCTTTTTCGCATTTTGCAAATCATCATCACATTAAAAAAAATTATTTAAAAAAATCGTGAAATCCGTAGCAGAAACTACCGAAAAAAAAAGATCGTCAGCGAAATAATTGATGAAATTATTGATGGTTCCATCAAAAAAGTTTGATGGTTTATGTTGGTTTTCAGTGCGATTCATGATGGTCCAACATCATTTGATGGTCACCATCATCCAACATTTTCCATTCTGTGCTCATTATGTTTAATATGCCAACAAACTTCCATCATTCCGTGATGGAAAATGCTACCTCAACACTATGATGGTTGACCGTCCAGAGAATTTGATTCACATGAACCAACAATTCATGATGATCTGTGATGGTCTATGATGGTTTAAACTGTACATTTCCATGAAGGTTTAATGAGGATTCCTGTTGGTTCAACAGAAATATAATATCAAAAACATTTTTTTAATGCTGGCCCATTATGAATCAGATCAAATTCCTTCATTAAGGTGATGGTGGTTCATGACCGTTCTAAGATTTGATGTCTACGAAACTATGATGGAAATTTCTGTTGGTTCAATATGAACAAACTATCAAAACAAGTTGCTATTCTTATGTTGGGCCATCGTAAATCAGTCGTAATTCCTACATTTGGGTGATGGTTGCTTATGTTGATTACCATTAAAAAATATAATGGTTCACGATGGAATGATTGATGGTTACCATCAAGTTTATGTTGGTCTCTCAATGAAAAACCATCAAAAATTCTGACTTTGGTACTCATAAGAAAGGTGCTTATCCAAGTATAGAATTGAAGTTATTACCTGAATCTTCCAGGACTATGAGCTCCAGTTCGAATGATGTTCACAGCTGCTTCCGGTCTCATTGTTCCACACCAAATTTGAGCATAATTGAGAAAAAACAACTGCTCGTGGCTCAGCTCAAGTCCTGGTAAAAGTGGCTCATCACCGTTGCGAGAAACCCAACTTCGATAAGCCTGTGGAAGAAATGCGAAAATTACTTAGAGCATACTTAAATTGAATGTTGTTGTAAAAAGAATGGAATGCTGCAATAAGTAACGTTTGCAAATATGAAGCATTACTAGCGCTGCAAATGTTTCCATTAAAAGTTAGTAGTATAGAAAGAACCCTAAATTATTCAAGTGAATGAAATCTGAATCGCCTCCAATTACCGGAAAATGTAGACTATCCAAAATATGTAAGAAAATGTTATTCACTTAAATTAGTTTTAAAACAATTCAAACAGGTAATTTTCATGTTTGGATCAAGTTCAGAACAGTAATCACAAATAACAAATAAAAAAATCAAAGTTAATAAAAATGGAAAAATAATTACAACTCTATAGGACTTTTTATCTGACGTTTTAAAAACGAGGTTGAAAAGTTTGTTATACAATATTTTCGTGCAAATCGGATGCAACTGTAATAAAATGCCAGTTTGAGCCATATTAGCAGAGCAATTAATTCCATAATTTGATTACCTGGTGCTGGTTCCACTATAACGGCAACATGGTTCAATTTAGTATCTTTGTAAGATGTAATGGTTCAACGTTAAATCGAGTTTTCCAACAATATAACAGGCATTTTAATTTTTACAAGAAATTTAAGTTTGATGCTTTCTTAGCAGTTTGTTGTATCTAAGTTATCAGCGTTCGTCGATTTGTGAGATTCAAATAATATAAATAATGTTGTATTTTCATTATTACAATGATTTTTCATAATAAAACTATAATAATATTTAGGAGAGTATTAATTTTTGGCTGAAATAAATTAAGAAAAAAAAATGAGAGCAAAGTTGACTTATTACTGATTTTCGTTTGTAATGATTTTATATGACACTCATAGCAATGACTTTATCTAGATTTTCATTAATGACTGATAATGTTGTAAAATTGCACCATATGAAAATAAAACAAGCAAACTTACATTGGATGAACGAATTTAGGAATCTTAGAAAGAAGACATACTTTAAAAATGTAGAATAATATTTTCAACTTTAGTAAATTTTTGTTCAAATTCTTAAAATTTTAAACTTTTTTATTTTCAAATAGCTAATTCAAAATTATTTTTATAAAACATATTTTTCATATTCTTTTTCATTATTTTGTGCTCATTTCATTATTTAGGCCAAAACGAGTGGAAAATATTATATTTAGTATTTTAATAACTTATGGTTATGAAATATAGAATGAAACAATACAGTCTCTTTCTGCGTTAAAGGTAAAATCTTCAGAACACGACTCCCTTCAAAACAATAACTTTTAAAATTTGCAGTTATTTAGATCAAAGAGAATCAGTTATTTATCGTTGAAATATCTTTAAATTACTAAATCAATCATTGATAAATTTTTGAATATGAATGAAAATATTCAAACCACTTTTTCTAGATTTTACATTTTAGTACAAATATAATTCCGATAATCTATCAGATTTTTTCAGTAACTATTAGATTGCTTATTTTTAATTAAAAACTACCAAAATATATTTTTTTTATAATTAGAGCGTTAAAAAATATATATATAAAAGGGTCACCGCGTCAAAGGGTTAATGAAATATTCAGAATTTAAAGAGTTTTCAATTAAAAATTCTGAGTCAGTACATCAATATAATAACTCATAATTAGTAATTGGAAATTAAATTGAATTGATTTTTAATTACGAACTGATAAGCATATTAAACTCATGCAAATTAATTATGAAGAACATTGAGCAACAACTTGGGTAAATTAAATTTAAAACGTGCGTTTCTGTTGGATATTTTTAGACAGCTTACCCTGAATGCTTGCTTTACACCTCCGTTGTCAGCAATATTTTCACCCTGAGTATTTATGCCGTTGATCTGAAATGGAGTAATACAAAATATTGAAGTTTCTTTGAAAAATAACACACATTGGTTTAACTCGTATATAGCATATCTTACAAGGTCTAATACATGCATCACTTGTTAAATCAACGGTTAGAGCCGCTACTCAATTTATATATTTTCTCCTACTTAAAATAAGATTTCCAATATCACCGAAAAAATTAAAAATTGAAGTACAGTATACTCTCGATATCTCGAACTCCGATATCTCAAAAACCTTGTTATGTCAAAAAAATATTTTTCCCAATGGCATTATATATCCACCTAATANCGACTCTCAGATAATTTTTCCTGAATTTCTGTTATTTCGCTTTTTATACCTGTCTAACCTGGCATTCGAGCACATAAAAGTACATAGTTTATATTCCTTGTAAATATCAACTTGATTGCATCCTTTTTCAATTTTTCCGATTATGCCCATTTTATCACCAATGGAGAACGTTTTACGTTTACTAGTCGCTATAGTTAAATTTGAGACACTTGTTTGCAGACTTTTTTTAACTGAACTGAAAGCAAAGAGGAGTTGAAATGAGGGCCTTATCAACACATATTAGTGTTCAACCCTTTGACCAATAATGAATAATTACTCATTCCCTCTGACAGAAAATGCATATTGATCAAACTGACTCCTTACAGGTGCATCATCTGCCTGGGATGGAAACATCTGCTTGGTTTGTTTAGGGATTGGAAAGTGAGGTAAAAGAAGCACACAAGAAAAAAATGTTTATCGCTACATTCCCCTCTGTAGATGGTTTTAAACATTGACATATGTATTTATTTTGAAGTAGATATTTCAAAATTATTACAAAAAAAAATGAAGAAAGAAATCAGTCGAAGACATAGAAAAGTTCACTATATCCAACTTCCTCACCTGTTTGGTTCACTATATCCACAGAAAATAGCACTATACATGTATAGCAAGGCACGGGACCGAACATTTCGTTCACTATATCCGGGAGTTCACTATAAACCGTGTTCACTATAGCGGGGTTTGACTGTAGTATAATAGGGATTTTAATTTTTACTAGAAATTTAAGTTTGATACTTTCTTAGCATCTTGTACATAGTATCTGACTAATCAGCATACGCTTTCGTCGATTTGTGGGAATAAAAGTAATGTTATATTTTCGTTATTACAATGTTCTTTTATAATAAAAATATAATAATATTTAGGAGAGAATTAGTTTTTGGCTGAAATAAATTAAGAAAAAAAATGAGAGCATACTTGATCACTAACACAGAATTATGGCACTCTTATTACTGATTTTCGCTTGTATTGATTTTATTTTATGACACTCATAGTAATGATTCGTTTATGTTACTGATTTTCAATAATGACTGATAATATCGCAAAATTGTACTAAATGAGAATCAAACGTACATTGTATGAAAACCTTTAGGAATCTTAAGACACATACTTTAAAAATGTAGATTAATATTTTTAACTTAAGTAAATTTTTGTGTAAATTCTTAAAATTTAAAACTTTTTTTGTTTTCCATTTACTAACTCCTAATTCATTTTATGAAACATATTTTTCACATTCTTTTTCATAATTTTGTGTTAATTTAGGTCAAAATAAGTGAACAATATCATATTTAGCATTTTAATAACTTATGGTTACGAAATATAACATGAAACAATACAGCAATACAAAAATACAGCATGTCTCTTTCTGAATTAAAGGTAAAATCTTCAGAACACGGCTCACTTCGAAACAATAACTTTTCAAATTTGCATAGATTTGCAGCTATTTAGATCAAAGAGAAACAGTTGAAATCTTTGAAATTTCTTTAATTTACAAAATCAATCATTGATAAATTTTTGAATATGAGTGAAAAAAAAAACTCAAACTACTATTTTTGAATTTTATATTTTAGTACAAATATTATTCCGGTAATCTAACAGATTGTTTCAGTAACTATTAGATTGCTTGTTGCAATTATAAATTCCCAAAATATATTTTTGGTTGTAGTAAGAGTCTCGGAAAAAAATAGATAAAAGGGACACCGCGTCAAACGGTTAATGAATTATTCAGAATTCAAAGAGTTTTCAATTTAAAATTCTGAGTCAGTACATCAATATATTAACTCATAATTAGTAATTGAAAATTAAATTGAATTGATTTTTAATTACGACTGATAAGCATATTAAACTCATGCAAATTAATTATGAAGAACATTGAGCAACAACTTGGGTAAATTAAATTTAAAACGCAAGTTTCTGTTGGATATTTTAAGACAGCTTACCCTGAATGCTTGCTTTACACCTCCGTTGTCGGCAATATTTTCACCCTGAGTATTTATGCCGTTGATCTGAAATGGAGTAATACAAAATATTGAAGTTTCTTTGAAAAATAGCACACATTAATTGAACTCGTATATAGCATATCTTACAAGGTCTAATACATGCATCACTTGTTAAATCAACGGTTAGAGCCGCTACTCAATTTATATATTTTCTCCTACTTAAAATAAGATTTCCAATATCACCGAAAAAATTAAAAATTGAAGTACAGTATACTCTCGATATCTCGAACTCCGATATCTCAAAAACCTTGTTATGTCAAAAAAATATTTTTCCCAATGGCATTATATATCCACCTAATATTAATTTGAATTCCTATGATGAAGAGTTTCTTCTTAAAACCTTGTTATGTCGACCGTTAACTGGTTCAACTTTAACGGTTGTTGTCGAAATAGAAAATGAATTTTTTCGGAAAAATCACAATGTAAGTTTGTTATAAACTAGTTTTTTTCTATTTAATGCATAAATATTTTCGTCTTACTTTTAAAAATAAAATTACCATTGTTGTATTTAAGACTTATAGTCAACTATCATTACATACATAGTTAATAGTTGAATTCATGACTCAACTTTATAGAGTAATATTTTAGAATATATTTTTCTAGTTTTTAGATCATAGTTAGTTTTGAACTTATCTCGAAACCTCGCTATTTCGAAATTTTTTTAGCGTCCCTTCAACTTTGAGATATCGAGTGTATGATTTATTTTTCATGAAATAATGGATACTAATGTGCAGTGTTGCTCAATAAAGTGGTTCAATTTTATCAAAACACATTATTTTAAAATTTAAATTAGTTGCGAAGGAAAAAAAGTTAAGTTCATAACAGTTTTTTTTTCAATTAGTTAACATTTATCACAGTATTTATCTCAGATCCTCAGAATATATTACGCGGTTGCGAAATAACAATTGAGGTTAAGGTTAATTATTCTAACATTACTTGCACTTATAAATTTTTCAGCAGGATCATATGTGTTTTCAAAATTGTTAATTTGTAATGATAGCTAAAATCATCGTAAATCAAGTTTATTAATCAAAATATAAACTGGTGAAGCATGCAGTAAGGCTCGTACTGCCCTTAAAAAGCTCAAAATGTGGCTGTAAAATTTAAAAAAAATTTCTTTTAATAAGTATATTTACTCTATGCTTGATATTTCTACATGAAGTATCTATCAAAATCTAGAATATATCTAGTATCTAATCTATCAAAATCTGAAGTTCCGAATTTAAGTGATATTAGCTTTTTTCAAAGAATATAACACCATTTTTTAAATTTATTAAGGACAGTTAGTTGACAAGTAAGCATTTCTGAATAACATTCAAGTAACTTAATCTTATTACACATTTATTAAGTAAATATATAAATGAATAATATAGATATATATTTTGTTATCAACATTTTTTAACAAAGTACCGACCAGAATTCGTAGTGGTCAGGGAACTGACATCACATTAGAAAGGTCCTGGGTTCGAATCCCGGACTTCCATGGATGTTCTTTCATTCTCTGTACTATCTATCCTTACTGTGGGAGAAATGTTGGTTCACCTAATGCGCCCCTGAAAGAGGGGCCAACAAATATGCCCTTTTGATACCTGAATGTCGAGCGTCAATCGAGTGGGCATAGCAAAAAAAATGTAAACAAAGGTAAGACGCATTATTTCTTTTCGGTAAAAGACTATAGTTCTATTGCTCATAGTTTTCATTCGACTATATTTAGAGGTGCAAAAAAAAATTCACCTTCTATGTAAAGTAAGACAATAATTAATGTTCTCCATACATCCTACATAACCTTCAATACACATAATGAATTCTATATGAATATGTTGAAATAATCTACGTACTTCGCAAACAGAACACAAAAAAGAAAAAAAAAACCCATTCTCTTACTTTTTAATTCTAAGAAATAAAAAATGTTTTAAGTAATTTTAAAAGCATTTAACAAAGAACGTATTATACCTTCATATCGATATCCGTCATGACGTAGTCGCCATATTGATTAATCATACAGTCGGCCTTCGATTGAAATTTTTGTAGTGCTTCTGCATTCCACCACTGTTTCAAATTACCAAAATGGTCAAACTGACGACCTGCGGACACATAAAGTTCTTCAATAAAAACAATTTTATTTCATTAAACAAATTAATTTTTTTTTATCTTCCATAAATCTAATTTTAAAAAAAATGTAACATAAGTAATAAATTCTAACAAAAAAATAATTAGTATTTTACAAAAAATTATTTTTAACATGATAAATATTATTTTTAATGTGCTATAAAATTATCTTTAATGTACTGCACTATTTTTAATGTGCTGAATATCTGCTTCCGGCAAGTAAAAACTGCCGGCACGGTAAACAATGCCTGGCATTTTTAAGACAGTAGGATTTATGACTACTGCTATAGCTCTAGATTAGATGTCATGAACGGGTGACTATTACACAGAAAATGGCTAACCAAATTATCAAAATCAAGTCGCCAAAAACGACGCTCATGAGAAGTCTATAATAGAATAATAATTATGATGATCCCACCGTATATCTTCGTTTTATCTCGATGGTCCTGCCAGCAATTTTTTCAATGAATTTCCTCTTGCTTTTTAAAATTTCGATATTTTTCAATTCAATAGTAAGACTTGCGAATATCGAATCACATTTTGAGTAATCATTTTTTGTTGCTCGATTTGCGACGATTCTATAACTTTTTCGAGAGTTATTGCTATTGATTTCCTCATCTTTTTAAAATTGCGATGTTTTTAATATGATATTAAGACATACGGATATTGAATAGCTCCCTTAATTATTTACTTTTTGATGGAATCGATTCACGATGATTCGCTATAAATATTCAGTATATTTGCATATTTATTCTTTTTTAACCAGTTTCGTCGATTAAGTTTTTTTCTGACCAAGTCACCAAGTTACAGAAAATTGTTAATTTTCTTACCTTCTATTAATAAAATGTCTGATATATTTTTCACAAGAAATATATATTCTTTATATTTAGTTAGCAACTATTTATAATTGATCGCTATTTGTAGTATTTAAATATTTTTAATTACGTATTTTACCATCATGTATTTAAGATATTAATTACCATCTGTTGTAAAACATAAATTTAATATTTTTTTTAACAAAAAATAGTAATAAAAGCAATAACGATGAATTAAATCTAATAAATCCATTTTTTTTCCAAAAGAATATATTGAATCAACAAATCTGGTACTAAGCGTACACTGATCTAGAAACATTCCATTTTTTGTGACTCTGACAGCCAGTGGCTACTATTAGTAATTCTTAGTCTTGAATTCTATAGTGCTCTCTTTGATTAATATAGCAAGAAAAATGTAATTAATTAAAATATCTTTCAAAAATTAAAGCCTTAGCACTCACTACATCTCAACGAATCATTCAGTTAAAAAAAATAGAACGTATAAATTCGTCTTAAATAATACCTTTATCGTCGAAGCCGTGTGTGATTTCATGACCAATTACGACTCCAATACCTCCATAGTTCAAAGATCTGCAATATAAACAAGAAAATATTTCAATGAATTAATTTAGGGCTCGTTATTCGAGAAACATAATTCTCTGAGTTAGAAAGATAGTTCAGGCACACCAAGTAAAAAGGGATTTTCAAAACAGATAAAATAGTTTAAAGGTGCTTCGTAATAGCCGTTTTTAATTTATTTTAAAATTTTTGTTAAAAAATTAAGTATAAAAGTACGTACTTGAAGAATTTCAAATTAATATTTTAATGAAGTAAAGAACAGAAACGCTTTCGATATCTAACTAATTACTTCTGAGTAAGGTGGGACTGAAAATTTCAAAATCAGTTTGGTTGCCTGATTAAACTCTGTGGAATTTTTAATAACTGCCTTTATATGTCTCACCTTTTCTACTGAAATCAAACATGTTTTAATTTCCGGAGATTCAATTTGTTTTTTAGATTATTTTCAGTTTTGTCTTCCTCAGAAAGATTTCCATAGCTTCCCCCCCCCCGCTTATTACGCCAAATTGATATCGTAAGTGTATATAACTTCTTTACTTCATTTTTGGCATGAATTCTAAAAAGATGTTTTTAAAAGGCATTAAAAAACACCCTGTTTGCCTGCATTATTTTCAACATACCGTTAATCAAAAATAGCTTTTTATTTTATTTTTGTAGTAAATTTCGATTTTTGTTTTTACGAGAGTTTGCTAAAACAAGATCATTTTAATACATTGAGCATTTTAAAAACTCAAGTATGAAATTAAAAATTTAGAAGAACAGATACATTTTAATGAACTAGAAAACATAAAAAAAATATTTGTATTTTTAAAGAAATATATCTACAAGGAAAAACACTTAAGCTTAATTGCTAAAATTAAATTAAAATTCCAACACATAAAATTTCCAGCATTCTTATGAAACATTAGTAATTCCGTTTCAAATGTTTAGACTGTAGCAATCCTAAAAAGTAGTATAGCAGCAATTCATAGTACAACTAGAGAGATTTAGCGATTTCACGTGCACCTCCTTTTTTTCTCGTACGTATGTTGTACTCAGAGCAGTTAATGCATACATTATTTGGTTTTTTTTAGGGAGCATGGTCGGAATATACTTACGTGAACGTGAAGGGTGCTGTGTGAAAGTGCTAAATCTCTCCATAAAGACATATATTTCAAAAACGATAAACTGCAGAGTCTTTTCTTATAGAGGTATTAAATAATTGCTATCACGACTTGTTACCTGATTGATTTTAATTACATGAGATTAAAAAAAAAGTAATTTGCACTTATTTAGATCTAAGCAATTAGATCTTTAATTTCAAAATCAATTTAAAAAAAAAAACTTTAATAGCCGAAAGGCGATCACAGGTTACCCATTGATAAAATGGATGTTGTCTAATTTTTTTTCACAACTCAAGAAGTATTTATGGGATCTCTCTGGTCCCATACCTCAAAAATAAACTCACCAACTCATAACAAAATTAAAAGTGAAAAAAAAATAGAATTCTTAAAAAATTATCAGACAGCAGCAGTCTCCATAGCAACGCATGCAAAGACGACGCATGAGCACTGTTTACTATTACTCTTGAACACAGTTGAAAAGTGTAACGACGTCCAAATAAGGTGTGCACGCCATTAAACCCAAAACAACACCCATTTTGCCAATAGGTAAAAGAAGTTATGAATTTAAATTACCTAATATAATTTTGATGATACAGAGGAGGCTGTAGTATCCCAGCAGGGAACGCTGAAAAAAAATTATTAAAAATTATTTCGTTAGAAGTCTTCAAAGCTTCTCGTAAAGGAAATATAAATATACTCACTTATAAAATTTTTCGACCTCGTATAAAACGCATTAACAACCGCAGGAGCTGTGACCCATCTGAAAAACAGTTATGTGTATTTCATAACTCTTAGCAGTTATGCACTTAAACAGAAGAATTTTATTATGCTACATGCTTTAAAAATTGTTGAGCTCAAAATAAAATCATAGAAATTATGAAATTGAATGACTACCTGGGTAACTGGCATGTTTTTATTGTGCTTCGTACCCATCAAACAAATATAATAATTTTCGCTGTTAGCTTTTCGGTTTCGAGAAATTTTAGACTCATTTTTAAACAATTTAACCACACTCTCTAACTACTACGAAATTTTCGTAGTTTCAGAAAATGTTTTTCTCAGTGGTAGCTAAGGTAATTTATTATAAATTTAATAAATATGATATTAAAAGAATTTTGTCTATTACTGAATATGATTAATTATATATATTATGAAGTAGTATTTGGCTATGAATTGTAGTAGTTGGCAGGCCTGCCAACTACTACAATTTTTGAAAAATATTAAATAGAGTGGTAGATGTTTAAAAACTAAAGCTTTCAAACCTTCTTATACGTAGTGGTGTGGCAAATAAGTTGAAATGAACATAAAGTAATTAATTAAAACATAGATACCACTTGTATAAATTTTTAAAAAAACGTTGTTGTATGTTGGCAGCGCTATATATATATATATGTATACATATATATATGCATATATATATATAAAGTAAGTTCATATAGAGAAATGATAATATTCGTAAGTTTTATATAAACATTTCAATTTGTATCAAAATTATTTGCACATTTAGATAGAGATATGGCAGGGCTGAAAGACGGAAAAGAGGATATCGAGACAGAAAAGAGTAAAAACTGGTAACAAATCAATTTCATTTTTTTCCGGGAATAATAGAAATTCATAACTACCAATTGTTTTTAACGGATGCAATTTTCATATTGAATAGCTTCATCGCCGTGATACATTTCCTTACAGTGAATTGTTATTGTTGAGAATAGATTAACTCCCCTCGAATGTTATCTAATATTGAAATAGTTCTTCTAACAGTATTTTCTCTTTTCCGTCCCGCTTTCAGCCCTGAGATTAGGTTCCATCAGAAAAAAAGCTGAAATGATATCTTTTTAGAGCTATAGCGACTACCCGATGAAGGCAATGCTATTCAGTTCAGAACTATGGAGGTGTGTTATCATCGACAAGATTAAGAATTTTATAAATAAATTTTTTTCAATTATTAAAGTGGTAGCTATATATATTTTATCCGCTTAATTTTAAAATTTTTTTTTACTTGGTTTGAGAAATGTACAGTTAGCAAAAAAAGTAAACAGATCACCCTGAATTACTTTTCATCTATTGATCGGATCTTCACGTTTTAGAACTCAACCTTAATGGTTTGAGAGGGTCACCTCAAATATGCTTCCTAATTAGTGTGGACGATATTTTAAGTTACGAAATCAGATACAATAACGTACTTTCTCTGGATTAACATACTTTTTTTCCGACGAATTCGGATTTCAGACCCTCAAAATATAGGGTGTAGCCGCAACCTGGGAAAAAATGGTCCAAATAGGCTGATCAGGCGAGCGGTCCAAAATGTTAACCTTTCAACTTTAATTTTTTGCGTATTTCACTATATATCGAGAATCATTTAAGCAAATTGAAAAAATTTTGTGCACAAATATAAAGTTGGTCTATCCGAAGATAATTCTATACAAAATCTAGCCTTTAGTATGCATTTATTATTTTATTTGATGATAACTGAAAAAATTTTATTCGTAAGGTTAACAATTTTTTTACGTCATCTTAAAAATTATATTTTTACATGGCAAAATACAAAATGTGAGTGAATTCGGTCGAATAGTTCTCGAGAAATCGAATTTGGAAAAGTCGCAACTTTGAAATTCGTTTTTCCAGAAACTTATTCCACCGATCTTGCTCCAATTTTGCATTTTACCTTGTTCTTTAAAATGTAAAAAATTTTTACATTGTAATTCAAAATGTTTTTGAGTGTTATTAAATCAAGTAATAAAGGAAACGAAGGAAATAAAAATAAAAATATGACCACCGAAGCCGACGTCTTCAGGGGATACCGGCCCCGGTAGCCATAAAACAAAACCATTTCTAATTGAGGGAGAAGCAAATGCCTAAATTAACTCCCTCAGTACCCCGATGGTTTTGTATAGAAGTCCAGGAAAAAACATGAAATACAAATAACAAATTTAGAAGAGAAACTCAAACAAAATCATCAGAAAAATAAAAACTCGCTTATCCAGGTCAAACATCGATATTCACTAAAAGTTATTTTTTCCATAGAATCATCTTTGGATAACCGAATTTTATAATTGTGTGTAAATTTTTTTAAATTCGCTCAAAAAGTTCTCGAGACATGTTGAAATACCCAGAAAGTAAAATTGCTCACCAATCTATTGGGACCATATTTCCTAGATAGTGGCTACCCCCCGATATTTCAGGCTTTTCTTCAATATTTTGTTAGCATTTAATCCAAAGCACTATTGTAAAACGGCTGAATTTACAGTAAAAAAAAAAACAGTTTAACCTGATCCAAATTGGAAAAAGGAACCCTCTAAAATTTAAAAGCAGTTGCGCTATTGTGGACAAAAAAAAAAAAACGATTTAATTTCCAAAATTTCAAACGTTTGAAATTTTGGAAACACTTAAACATTTCATTTATTGTTACATATACATATTTAGGTTTGCGTGCTTTTTTACAAAGACGGCTTTTAAAACCGTTTCATTTTGAAGAACAAACAGCTCAAGTTTGGGAAGAACATCACAAAGATACATACAGCTAGTATTACGACAGAATTCGAACCTGCTACCTAAACACTAAGGAAGGTTGGCGGATCAGCAAGACCTCGCGAGCAAGGACATCCCCTTACAAACTTCATTACATTAGGTATCATATATATATTTTTATATCGGTTGTGTATTGAGGAGGTAAAAATCATTGTAAATCCAAAACAAAGGGGTAAACATCACTTTTAAATATTCTAATCTAAGAAAATCTTCCGTTTAAATGGAAGAGTTTAGCACGCATGCTTTTATAGCTAAATATGTATTCCGAAATCAGTAACGTATCTTTGACCTAGCAACCACAATATATTGCTTTACTAGTACAGAATTCCCAATATTTCACCAAAATACTTAAAAGTTGTAGCAAACATTTATATCGTAAAATATATTTCCAGTTAAAAAAAAAAATAATAATTATACAACGTTTCTAATCACCACAATATTTTTGTAACTTAGTTATATAAAATAATACCGAACAATTATGTCTGTATAGTAATTAAATAAAAATATGTATATAAAGTGAAAAAAAAGTCTCCGTGGCTGAATGGCATCACTGTTTCGGCAAACGCTCTGTACGGTGGAGATATAAGGTTCGAATCCCATCGTAACCCTAACTAGAAAGTATTTTTGTGCAGACCTTCTCTAACTTGTGTTATCTGTTCATCAGCGTCGCATTCTACACGTCGTATCGATAATGAGAAATACAAGCCGGCAATTGTGTGTGTAACAATAAATAAAAACTAGTGGGCTGCGCCCCATGCTCGCTAACGCTCGCCAACCCCCGAAAATTGCTGCGCAATCTTATATGGTTTGCTTCGCTCGCTACTAACTTAAGTACATTGCAAATGCACAAAATTCTAAGAATTCAAAACAATCATTCAAATCCATATATCAACCTTTTTTTTAAAAAAAAATTACATCTTTTTGGTAAATACTAAGTCATTAAAATAAATTTGTATTCAAATAAATGACATGTAATTCGTTAAACCTATTATAAATGTGCTATAGTATAAAATCTTTAGATAAAATTTCTAAAACTTATATCTCTTTAAAAAGGTTAAAATATTGGCTATAATTAAGTCTATTAAAAATTGAAATAAGCGAATTGCAATAGAAAAACCTGCATGAACAAATAAATTCTAGTTAAACAAACAAATTCGTGATATAAATCAAAAATCTTCAAATAAATTCGTAATACATTAATTCGTGAAAAAAAAAGCGCTTTCGACAAAATACTAAAATAGAGATATATCGACAAAGACTACTCACTTCTGCCTAGCTTATGCTCTCTCTGGTTATTCCAGTTTCCGTTTTTAAAAGCGCTATATGTTGATCCACCTCAGCTAGATTTGGCATGTGACATTTTTAGCGGCAATCATTGGTCGATTTTCTAGCGTTGCCATTCGGGGAGTTGTAATGAGGCTTTTTTTTTGTCGCCGTGTAAGAGAAATATATATATAGATTCCTGTTAAAAATCAATCAAACTTGAGTGGATATTAAATCAAGGAAATCCGCACTTTCTTTCACACTTTATTACCGCTTAAATATTTGTGACGGACTCTGGGAAGATTTGCAACCAAAATAGTGGAATAATGTCTCAATTCACGAGACGTTTTTTTTATTTTTTTTTCTCTTTCAATTGATTAGTTTTTAGTAGTTTTAAAGAATGATTGAGGAAGTTAGGGTGCAATGTAACTTACACCTATTACATGAAACTTTCGCTTATTGAATTTTAGGATTTAGCAATTGCGAATACTTACTGTTTCCTGTCAACAGGTGTACGCAGTTTCATTTGCTCTCGAGCTGAGTTGTGCTTCAAATTCAACAGAACATTGTCGAAATATGTATCTGGCTTGAATTCTATCTACACAAAAAAACAATTTTAATAAATTTTGCAAGAAGCATTAATCTGGATGTAAAAGTCATTTATATTTATTTATATTTATAACCTTCGTTGAACAGTCGATTCAATTTTGGGTTTACGACTGCTAATTTTCAACTCCGTAGCCTTGTCATTTTGAACTCAATCCAGAAGACAAGTGAACTCCTGGAAGTATTTGCCCTCGTGGAGGACTTTTTGATGGAACTAATTGCCATTTGCGTTACATGGAGAGGAAAACCACGGAAACCTTATTAAAACTGAAACCTTATTAAAATTTAAAACTTAAACCCGGTTACACCTTATTGGAAGGCAAAAACTCTATCCCCTGAGTCATCACGGCTCATGTAAAAGACATTGGAAACATTTTGAATTTTAATATAAAAAGCAATATCTTTTTACAACATTTACTTCCTCACACAAAAATTCATGTTTGGAAAAGATTGCACACTTTTTTAAAGTTAAATAAAAAATTATACTAATTTATACAAAATTGTTATTGAAAAAAAAGGCAAAAAAGAAAGTTAAAAATTATTTTAATTTAATTCTCTACAAAAAAGTTATTAAATTTTAACTTGGCGAACTGAAAAGATAACACGGTTTGCGCAATCCTTGAAAGATTTGAATACTGTATATATTAATACATTTACACACAATCTGTAAAGTTTTAAAAAGTGGTAAACAAAAAATTTGGGAATGTTTTTCACTAAATCTTATCTACCAAAATATATTTAATTAAATGTTTGTGTAAAAGCTTCTCGATGAAGTTTTTCAAATTATAGTGAAATTAAAACTAAAGTTCTATGCAACTTTGCGACGTATTTGTCATCATTTGTTAAATTCTTACAAACAGTTTCCCTCTGATCTCCGTTAAAACTAGTTGAATTTCTTTAGCTGTAATTATACTGTCTTATGATTAAGAAGTTTAGAATTTTCGTATAAATATACTTTTTGTGGTAAATACAAAAATGTCAAAATATCGATGTGTGCATCCTGAGTATTACAAATTTATACCTGCCAAATTTTAATCCTTTCGAGGATAATTTTCCTAGGTGGAAGTAAAATGGTATTTATATTACAATTGTAGGCAGAAACATACGCTGAATTTGTAACACTTATTCTGTATAATATATTAATTTATATATTTAAATTTTTTTTAATAATAGTGGTAGTCAACAAAAATTATAATTTTTTTTCCAATGCCCACCTGAATAATGACCTAGGTCATACAGGCACCTGAAGGGCAGATTTGTTGGCCACTCTTTCAGGGGCACCACATTAGGTGGGCCAACGTTGCTCCCACCGTAAGGACAGATAGTACAGAGAAGGAAAGAACATTCATGCCTTGCCGGGAATCAAACCCAGAACCCTTCTGATGCAAGGGCAGTTCCCTAACCCCTATACAGGCTGGTCGGCACAAAGATTATAAATTAAGTTAATAAATGAAGGAATATATAGAAAGCATACATTTTACTACCACTTTAAATGTAGAAATAAAATTTTACGCCAAATGCGTAAAAGTTGCAGGTATGCAAATTACATACAAATAAGCATACTAAGATCCTTATTTACATAGAAATTATCACACTGATATCCTTTTTATCTGAGAAATGATCATACTTAAATCCTTTTTCACCAAGCGATGATCATGCACAAATCGAATGCTATTATCCAATAATTAAATAATTGCTACTTCAATGCAGAAATTGATAACAAAAAGAAAATTCTTTTCCATTTCCTTATCGCCATTTTAATTTTAAAAAAGAACATGAAATTTCGTTTAAATTTTGAGCACTACTATACCAAACATTTTATTATTTACATTCCTCAAAAAATTCAGAACAATATTAATTTATAAAAATGTTATTTAAAAAGGCAAAAATTTTTGCTAACTTTCTAGCGTTTTTCCTTATGTCGAAAATTTGCAGTTACTAAATTAAATGCATTAATTCAAAATGTTAATTTGTCACAGAATATTCGAATTACTCACTCCTTCGTATTCCGCATCTAACTCTTCAGAGTTCAAAATATATTCTGGAAAACCAATCTTCTGGCTCATCATTATAGCCTGCAAATAGATTCAAAATAATTTTTAACTTAATTCCAAATTCAAATTAGTTTGATTAGACAGAAATTTTACTTTCCAAACCTTTCTCTTTTTTTAAAAAAAAAAGAAATTATGTAAATTTTATTCTGAATGCCTTGAATTTTTAGTTTTGAATATCAATTTCTATGAAAGACTTTTTGAAATATTTGTGCACGGTTCTTAAAACAATAAGTTTCTTACAAACTGAGGTAAACAGCGTTTAAGAGCATAAAAAATATTTATAAAAGCAGACAGCTGTTTCGGATGTTCGCTGTTCTTTCTGTTGCACTGATGAAGGTTGCCCTTTAAGCATCCGAAACAGCCTGCTCTGCTATTTGTCTGCTTTTATAAATATATTTTGTGCTCTTCAACGTTGTTTACCTCAGTTTGTAAGAAACTTATTGTTTTAAGAACCGTGCACAAATATTTCAAAAAGTCTTTCATAGAAATTGATATTATTTATAAAAATATTTATAAAAGCAGACAGCTGTTTCGGATGTTTGCTGTTCTTTCTGTTGCACTGATGAAGGTTGCCCTTTAAGCATCCGAAACAGCCTGCTATGCTATTTGTCTGCTTTTATAAATATTTTTTGTGCTCTTCAACGTTGTTTACCTCAGTTTGTATTTTAGCACAAAGGTCGCCCACTTGTGTATCAATAAGTTTCTTCTTCAAAAAACAAAGAGTGGTTGCACAATTATTAACCGCTTCCCTAATTTATCCCGAGTTAACTCGGGTATCTATATATTGCAAATATTTATAATACCGAGAATACTCGGGCGTAGCAGTAAATTTTGTTTTATCGTGTTTTTACTTGGTTGGAAACAAAAAAATGATCTGTTGTGATTGGAAGCTTGCCATGTTTTGTTTAGGAGTTTTTCTGTTAGATTGTTTTGTAGGACTGTCTATACCAGGGGTGGCCAAGCTCCTGGATAGTCGAGTCATTTTTCAAAATTTAAAATTTTTTCGCGAGCCGCAATTAAATACGTATTCAAAGTATGTAAAAAAGATCTTAATTTTTTTTTACATAAATTATATTTATTGAGAACATATAAGCAGAAGTGCAAAATATGTGCATTGAATTTAAATATTAAAAATTACTTTTACTTGATAATTCTTTAAAATTTGATGAATAATTGGTGATAGCACTTCTCAGTAATTCTTTCAGACGCTTGTTAGTTTATACTGATCGGTTTTTGGATTTCACGAATTTTAAAGTGAAATAAAATGATTCACGTCAGTACGTTGTTCCGAATATTGAAATAATTCGACAATCAGCTTTTTTGAATTCAGAATACTTCGATTCTGGTTCAAATTTTCAAAATTCAGTAATCGACGTCGACTTATATTTTAATTGTAAAGCTTGATCTTCTTGCATCTCTATTAATTCTAATTCTCCAGATGCTTTTTGTGTCATAAATATATTGGAAATGGAAAACTCACCTTGAATTGAACAGCGTTGCACTTAGTCTTTCATATTTGTTCTCAGTAATTTAAAATACATTTTGTAATACATACGGAGCGATAATAAATTTTTAAAATATAATAGATTTTTAAAATATAATATCGCAAAAATTGAAAGGGAACTCGGGTACATTTATCGAGAGCCACAAATAATCCGTCAAAGAGCCGCATGTGGCTCTCGAGCCGCAGGTTGGCCACCTCTGGTCTATACTATAGTTGCTGAATTTCCATCGAAAAAAAGAACAAAAAAAAAGCATTTCGTATCACTTCATTGTCGTTTGGAAAATATCACTTTGTGTTATCCCTCGTTTTAAAAACTATTACACAAAGACTAATATTTAACTTTTTTCATTTGCCCGAGATAATTCGTGATAGTAAACAGATGGTAAACTAAATGTTTTTGCACTTAAAAAAAATTTAAATTTCAACTTAGAACTTGCGTATTATGTTGTGTTTTAATTCCTTGTACTTATTAATAAAATAAACAAAAATATGTTGATTTTAACATTTCAAAAAAATTGGAAAGGGAAGCGGTTAATATTTATTTTATAATCATCATTATTATTATTATCAATTGTTATCATTATAATTATTTATTTTTTAAGAACAATCTAGTTCTATCTACAATAATAAATGAAGAGCATAATTTAGATCTGCAGTCAAATTTTTTGTTTCAAGCGGACGTTATATAGCGGGAGCGAAACGAATTCATTAATAACGAATTCATTTTTACCTCCATGGGTGTTTTTAAAATTTAAAGTTGGAAGAAAAATGAGTTGAGATAAACCGCGAAGTTTCAAACGCTGAAAAATTTTTTTCAAAATAAGAAATTATGGCAGGATTCAGGGCTGAAAGCCTATATATAGCAAGACGGAAAAGAGCAAAAACTGGAACGAAAGTCATTTCATTCTAGCTATTTTTTCGAGAAACATTACATTTCTGTAACTACCGAATTTTTTTTACAATTTTAGCATATATATATAACAGCTTCTTTCTTTATAGAAAAGTAAATATAACTGATTAATTAAATCAGAGAATAGTTTAACTCCTCCCGAAAACATGTTAAAACTGAAACGGGTTTTCTACCAGCTTTTCCCCTTTTCCGTCTCGCTTTCACCCATGGCAGGATGAAAGTCACAGCGGCGATGAAGATGTCAGAAATAGCATGTCAACTTTTCAATGTGTACCATCCCTCGAAGTAGGCGTGTTTAAATCAAGGTGGGCGTTACTTTCGATGTTAAGCGAGCTTCTATCACGTCCAAAAGGTCACGAATGTGGAGAAAGAGCTTTTCGACTATGTCATCACCTTAACATCAGAAAGCCTCCAAACGGCTTTTTAGAAATAGTCAGGGCAGATTATTTAAAAAACGAACCAGTTGCGCACATGAACCCAAATTCTACTTTAAATGTATTTAAGAGAAATGTATCATAGATATTTGAGAATTGAATCTGTAGTGGTTGACAAGCAAATAAGACAAACCAATCATATTCATAAATTTAACATAGTTTTAGACATAGATTTTTCTATTAAATGGCTCTTTCGCATAGAGCACTACCTTTAAAAAAACGCATAGAGGCTTTCAATTATAGTAGGCGTAGACTACGCTTACCTTCATTTATTAATTTGTTCTTAAAGAAATTCAACAAAATAACGTGTCTTCTATTATAGTAAATTTGAGTTTAATAATCGTAGTGGTAGTTACGCTACATATTAAAAAATAGAGCTTCATCTTTTTAAAATTTCGAAGCCAGAAAATAACATATTCCAAATAATGAGTAATACTTTTTCGCGAGCAGCAGATCTGGTCTCAGCGTCCATCCAGTCTACTTCATCTAAGATCTCCAGAAAAGATGTTTTAATGTCGAGAATCATTTCATCAGCCTGTAACAAAGATGGCATTAACACTATTCACACAATGTATAATACTTTTTTTTTTAGAATAGATCAGCCTAATGTTCACTAGTGGTTAAAAATATTCACATTTTTATCCCTACACGTGGTTCATTATCACTTATACACACCCTCTAACATATGATTTCTGCGAGGCATATCAGTGAACTAAAGCCGAAATTTTTAAAACAAATAGATGTCACATGAAATTTTCGTAAACACTTTGGACTATTTGATTAAACTCCATTTCTCTATTTGATCTTTAAAATACCTGTTTAAATTATTCATACGTGGTGGAATTTCTTTGATTTCTCATTTAGTAAAATATCAATACACTACTTTTGTTAACACTAGAAAAAAAATATTTCCTGATACTACGGAAATGCTGAAATAGTTGAAAAGTATGCATAGTTTAATACTATCACACGAAAAGTGAATTATTCTGTGTTTCATTACTGTTTATCATAATTTTAAATAGTTATTATTATTTGTTTATTAGTTTGTTATTATCTTACTTATCAAGCCTTTAGTCAGAAAGTATACATACTTTTCTACTCGTGCCTAACGTTTTTCATTTTTATTTTTTTAATAACCGTTGTTGAACAGCCGACCCAATTTTTGGGTTTACGACTACTAATGCTCAACTACGTAACCTTGTAATTTTGAGCCCAATCCAGAAGGCAAGGAATTCCTGGATCAAGAATTGGGAGAGAGAAATTTTGCCTTCGTGCAGGACATTTTTGATGTAACTAACCCACATTTGCGTTACATGGAAAGGAAGACCACGAGAACCCTTCCATGGTTAGCCTGAGGGCAAGGGTACTCTAACCCAGGATCCTTCTACCACTGAGGATATTTCACGTCAACACTGTTGTCGGTGAAAGCCAGATGCGGAACTATCGACCAACCGTTGCTGGGATTCGAACCTGGTTCACCTCATTGGAAGGCGAACGCTCTATCCCCTGAGCCATCGCGGCTCCGTCCCTAACGTTTAACGTTAAAAGAAATTTTATTAAATCTAATTTTTAAAAAAAAGGGGGGGGGGAGATTTCAGTATCGCGATCGGTGGCAGAATAATAGCCAAGTCTTGAAAACTTCCGGGCAGAGGCCGGCGAGAAGCTAAAGCTAAACGTCATAGAAAGGGCTTTTTTTCATAAAAGCATGCAGCTATTTAAATTTTATTGGCTTAGTATTTCACTCTAATTTAAAGAAAATATTAGTAAACACATGTTTTAATTCGGTTTTTTTTAGATTTTTCCATTTATTCCCCCCCCCCACACACACGACTTTTGAAAAAAAAATATTAATTGGTTTTGCATCCAGACTTATTACACAATTTACTAGATTGATTTTAAATGTTTACATAATTTTTGACTACTGAAACTTAAAATGTACATGTTTCGTAATAGACGTCCTTACTATGTATTTTTAGAATCTTTTTCAAAAATAAATTTTAAAAAACGTTCCGACATTAAGGGTACAAATGTACAGTTATTTTAGTAAAGGAAAAACGCAGACGAAAAACATGTGAGGAAGGCGAAATGAAAAATATCGAAACCAGTTTGATCCCCTGATGATACTAGGAGGAAGTTTCTAATAATCACCTGGTTTTCTACATATTCATATTTTGCGCCATTTTCATAGCTATCATAAGGCGTTAGCTAAAGATGAACATCACTTAATCTAACAATAATGAATAACTGTTAAAAAATATTATAAATTAACATATAATTAGCTAAAGATGAACATCACTTAATCTAACAATAATGAATAATTGTTAAAAAATCAAAAATATTATAGATTAACATATAATTCGCTAAAAGGTTATTTAATATGGCGTCATGGCTTTCATAAAAATATAAGATATTTCCGACCGTGAGATTCATGGGAAACTGAAAAGAGCGGTAATTGACAGGGCTAAAGAGAATAGAATTCTCTTTAGCCCTGGGTAATTGACTCAGTTTTCTTTCTCCTCGCAAATATTAAATACTAGAAATGATACTAGAAAAAGTAATATATTGATTTTAGCAGACATTAAATATTGATAGCAGTAGTAATATATTGATTGTAGCAGATATTAAAAACTAGAACTGATACTAGAAAAAGTAATATGTTGATTTGTAACATACTAAATACTAGAACTGTTACTGGAAAAAAGTCATATATTGATTTGTAACTGACTCTAAAAAAAGTAATATGTTGATTTGTAACTGATATTAGAAAAAAAAGTATTGCAACTGATACTAGAAAATGTGATATATCGCAATTGATGCTAGAAAAAGTAATAGGAAGAAGGAGATATTGAAGGAAGAGGAAGTATTTGTACCGTTTCCTTACTCTTCTCATTGAAATGTCTCTTGACAAACAATGCACCCATAGCCATTCCCATGTACTTGTTCACGTACACAGTACAGGTCTTCCACCTCGGAGATATAGACTGAGTACCGTAGAGTGCGCTGTAGTACTCCTGCTGCTTCATCAAAAAGCGCTTGTCCAAGTTACTCACACGGTTGTAGACGAACCTCCACAGTACGTAGTTAGCAACAACTCTAAATGGAGGGAAAAAAATCATTCGATATTTTTAATACGTAATAGTTTATTAAATAGTTATGTTCAAAATAAAGGTACATTTCAATACAAGTACAAACCATTTTAAAGTACAAAATTGTTACGATTATTACGACGCACTATAAGATTCTATGTAACATCTTAATTATCATGTGATACTATACAGCTTTATTGTTTTTATGCGACTGAAACCGGTTCGTACTTGTTTATGTTCGTGTATCAATGGGTTAAATTAGGCGAAGTATAATATAAATATGACGATAGGATAAATTGACGGTATATTATTATATAAATGTAGAATATTTATTATATCAAGCATTATATTATAATGATTAGAACAAATTGTTAGACCCGCTGTTGTTTTTTAATAATGACATGTTTTGCACAAGTTTATATGCGATACTTTAACCCTTTGACGGTTATGAATGAGTTCAGCTCGCAATCGAATCGTGCCTCATAATGCGCGCAAACGAGTTCCACCCGGGAGCAAGATTTTGACCGTAATGGTTAGTAACGAGCACTACTCGCGTAGTGAAATTTTTCCCCAATGCGCGCTGACGAGCTGAGCTCGTTCGCCATTATTATTCTGCATTGACTATGTTAAAAACGAAAAGTACGTAAAAATTGTTATTTATGTACTACTAATACTTTAAGAAATTTTTAAAACGCGTGAGGCGAGCTATCTACCGCATCCAGAGATGCCAACTTGCTCCGCTTCGTAAAATAGTATTTCCTAGTGATAGCGAAAGTCAAGTTACTTTCAGTTTAGTATTTTTCCTTTTAAGTAATTTTTTCACCACTAAATATCAAAAACTATAAGTAACATATAAAATGCAACGTTAAAGCAACAATCGACTGGTTACTCTATTAAAAAGTAGGCGTAACTGTCCTTCTCCAACGAAATTTACTACATAATTTGCTACCACTTTATTATAACAATTCCAGAAGACGGAGAAATTGGCATCGCCGGAGAAGGGTGACATTTTCGGAAGAACGGCGGTGGAAAACAGATGCCACTTTCGACTACTGTTTGCACGTAATACTGCGCGAATTAATGAAACGAAAACTGCTCATTTTCCTGACCGTCAAAGGGTTAATATTTAAACATACATGCATTGGGTTTTTATTCAAGAGATTTTTTTTATATACTTCCTATTTGTATTTATTTTTAACGTATTGCATTACAATGTTAACCAATGGATACAAGAGCGTAAGCAAGTGCAAACCGGTTTAATCCGAGTAAAAACAATACAGCTGTAGAGTATCACGTGATAATTATAATTTCACATAGAATCTCTAAGTGCGTCGACTAATATGGCCAGGGACTGTAGTAACATGTAATTACAATAAGTACAATGCTATTTGTTTATTTCTTTAATTATTTTAGATTGCGTGAAAGATATGAAAGCAAATTTGTTTACCTTTTGGGTGTATTTACAACTAAATCACTCATAGAAAGTAGGTAGGGAACAGCGTATACGACGATTTCTTCGTCATCTGGCAGCTCTAGCGGCATAGCTACACTGAAATACAGGGTCCAGTTTACCTAAACACAGATAAAAGCAATAGTGCAAAAGATGATAGTTACAATGTAAGTGAGCATAAAGGAAAGTTAAAATATTTTTTCTTTGTCAATTGTATCATTTGAATAAATAAAAATGTATGGATGAAATCAGTTTTTTTAAACTTGATTCTGAAATGATCATTAATGTTATTTTTTCTTACATTTGATTTAGAATAACCAACTTTTAAAAATATTTTCAACAATACTTAACATTTAAATTTTTACAACAATAAACTAATAGAGAGTTAGATAAAAATATTATGCAAGATATTATTTAAACAATTGTTCACATTGTTGCAAACGAAGCATCTGATTGAAAAAGTTTTTTTGACTCATTCTTGTTTGCAAATGCTGGTTGTCTTTTTGTGAAATTAGAAAGTGAGAATTATGGATAAAAGCGATTTATATCGTTTTGCTCTTTTGAATCATTGGAGAAAGGAAAGGGAAAAGTATCCCCGACCTAATCGTAAGTATAAAAACATAATTTTCAATATTTTTGAAATTTTAACTATTCATTGATATAGAACTAGAATAGTGTTAAAGCGATATAAAACTTCTGTACAATTATCGACATTAAACCTAAATTTAAAGAAGATTGAGAAAATTTCGTTAACTTCAAAAAAATTAGAAATTATTTTAGACATTTGGTATAAGTAATACTTTAGTCTTAAACTAGAAAAAAAATTTATGGATAATTTAATAAAACTTCTTTTTCTAAAATGGGTAGTCCAATTTAAATTTTTTGCTGAATGGCAGTATTAAAGAATGAATAAGAAACATGTTCAATAAGAAATTTAGAGGAAAAATAGGTTTGAGTATAGAATAGAGTGCCTCTTAGATTTTGCACTGTAACCTGAGGCTTATTATAAATACAAAATACTTTATTTTCCTGATATTTCTATCCCTATTTCTTATTTCCTATTATTCTCGATTTCTCGAAAACAGAAAAAATCTCACTTTTTAATAATTTTCCCTGTTTTCTGCTAGAACTTGAAAATTTTTTTTAAAAAACGCCAAAATAAGTAGGTCACCCAATTGTAAACTTTTACCGAGAAATATAATGATGATGGGTAAAATCCTAGAATAGCCCACCTCTTGGCGACTATTTGAGATCTCGCCAAGTTGGTGATTAGTACTGGGCTCAACGTTGCTTTTTGATTACTATAAGAAAAAATTAAAAAAAAATTATTTAATTAACATTAAGAATTTATTCAAATTAAATAATTAACGATTTTTTTAAACGATTTATTTATTAAAATTCTCTAAAATACCTCTCGGAAACGTGGTTTGGCGAGATTTAAAAAAATCGCCGCGGGTTGGGCTATTCTAGGATTTATGTTTTTCTATATCTTATAAAAGCATTAAAAATAAAAAATAAAACAAAATAAAGTAAAAACAAATAAAATATTACGATAGAAAGCACTATTTACCCATTTAAGTGTTTTAAATCCTCGCTGAAAGAATGTGGTGCAATATTATCCGAATTAGATGTTCAAAAACTGTGAAAATTGTGTGTTATTTCAAGTTAATACCGTGTTTACACACACGTTAGAGCACATAGCTAAATCTAAACTCCAATAAATGATAAAGCTTACACCAAGCTCAGATGCTTTCACTCCATTTGTGAAACATTTTCTCCAAACTTTGCCTAAATTTGGAAATTGTTAAAAGATAGATATATTTTTTGTTAACAATCGACGAGAGAAGGTAAAAAGTTTGATTTCAATATTGAAATGTCGAATGAGATGCATGATGCTGAACAGTTATGAAAAGGTATGTATATTTTTAGTTGTAAAATAAAGATAATTATGTTCGCATAAGAACGTGTTCATAAATCTGCCAATTGAATTAAATAATTTTATACTATTTAATTTCTATCAGCATAGGTTTTGTTGAGCCTTGCTCAAATTCAGATAATTATTCTCTCTGTGCTTTGTTTACGTTTGATTCACAAACTAATTTTATTTTAAGAAATATTGTACATATAAATCCTAAATTTATAACTCTTGTTTTATACTGTAATGTCACTAAAACTATGCTTATTCTTATGTATATCACATCCTACTGCAATTATAAATTCTTAGTGTCTACTTTACACCAAGAAGTGTAAAAAAACATTCTTAGTGTTTCACTACATCAGGAAGTATTCTCGGATCTTGGTGTTGTAGAAAACCACTTGGTGTAAAAAAGTTGCCACTATTTTCAATGTTAAGTTACGCTACATTTTTTCCACTGTAGTAATTTTTAAAAAAAATTTTAATGCTTCGAACAAAATTTTTTTTAATCCTTTTTTCGCTTATTAATAATTAACGTGTTTGATAAATCCAGACATTATCATTTAGAAACTATGTTTTATTTCTCTGTTAAAGAAATATACGTGACAGTTACAGTTTAAAGAAGCAGTTTAAATGACGATGCAGTCTTATAATTTGTTAGAATTTTTTTTTCTTCTGTATTTGGTACAATCTTTGTATGTGATACAATGCTTGATTGTATGCCACATAATCAATCATTGTATCACATGATTGAATTATGATGGCATCAATATATCACATGAATCATTCACTTAATTATTTTATTAAAATGTTCTTTTTCAAAAATATCTATCTTTTTCAAAGAAGATTTTCAACCTTTTTAATTGAATTTAAATATAAGTTGCGAAAGATTGTACGTACGGTAGTATGTTTAATTTTCTTTTATTACTAAATGGAAGAAACATTTATTTCATAACTTATTTAAGAGAGATTTATTTTCAAAACTATGTTTTATTCAGATTTTATTTTAATTAATATTTTAGCTTATGAGGATGGTAGCGAATTCGATGATGAATTCGAAGGGGATTATTTTGATTTGGATGAGATTGAGGAGTAAGTAGTTATCCTTAAAATTTTCAAAGCTTTTGTCATTATTTTCCTTCTTTTTTTTTCAAGAAAGGGTACCCTTTTAGAGAACCTGAAATAATCACACAAAAAGCAAACACACAATTAAAAAACAATGAAATGAATGAGCGAATGAATGAAATACAGTCAAACCTCGCTATAGTGAACATGGTTTAAAGTGAACTCCCGGATATAGTGAACGAAATGTTCGCTCCCGCGCCTTACTGTACACATATAATATTATTTTTTGTGTATATAGTGAACCGAAAGAAGAGAGAAAATTGGATATTATGAACTTTTTTCTGTCTTCGACTGATTTTTTTTTCTTCATTTTTTTGTAATTTTGAAATATTTACATAAAATACGAGTACGGATTGTAGCCATAAGCATTTTTCTTGTTTTCTTCTTCTCAGCTTACCACCCCTAAATAAAGGCCATCCCTAAATTTTTCGTACGCAAGACAAAGAATAGTAAAAAATAAAAGTTAACACATTTTTTTTGTTGTTATTACATATTGTTTTTCAATCATTTTCATATTTCTTTTCATTGGTCATTTATTTAAATAATGTGTAATAAAAGGGAGCAGTTCGGAAAAATTAGTTAAAATTGTTTGCAGTGCGGATATAGTGAACTCGCGGTTTGAACCGAAATTTCGCTCCCTTGAAGGTTCACTATAGCACTATAGCCGGGTTTGACTGTAGTACTAAAGTACTAGAACTTACCTTTGGATTTATACAAATGTCTGCAATTTTTTTAATAATTCGCAACAATAATTCCAGTGACATAGCAAAATATGCAAAAATAAAATTTAAAATTGAGGGTCCAAACTTTTAGCCGTCCTCTTGATTAAACTATTAGGACCACATTTTGCAGAGTATTTTTCAAACTTTTAGGGTAAAAAATTCGAACCCATTGAAAATAGACATATTCAGAGAAGGCATGTATTTGTGTCTGATTTCTGTAAATTTAATTATAATATGTATAAAATAAAAGGCTTTATAAGGGTGAACCATTAGTTTACATATTAGTTGGAGAAAATCCGATATTTAGATCAAAAGTTTTTAAGAAGCTCATTTTTATTTTACACCACACTCTAAACCTAAAGAAACTCTGGAAGTCACATTCAAAGATCACTTAAATCACTGGATGTCACACAATTTGTTTTTAAATAAAAATCTATTAGCTTCTGAAATATTTAAGAAAATATATTCCTTTTTATAATTTTAGTGGTGAAGAGAACATGATGGAGATGAAAGTTGAGGTGCAAACCTCTGATGAGGTTGAGGATGGTGAGGTTGAAGATTATGAGATTGAGGATAATGAGGTTGAGGATGATAGAGATGAGGAGTTCATTAGGTATGATAATTAGCATTTTTCTTTTCTTGATGGTAGTTTAATATTTTAGTTAAAACGAGCTTCAGTCTTAGAGTTTTTTTTTTTTTTTTTTTTTTTTTTTTTTTTTTTTTTTTTTGACGTATTTCAAATAGTATTTTCGCAACTATGTTAGAATAAAATGTTGACATAAAAAGTTAAATCACAACAAATTTGCCGATTAGTTTAAGTTTTTTTTTAAATCCTTATGATTCAATGGTACAGGTGATTTCAAATGAATTTATTGTGCATGAATCAAATGAATACGTCCGTTTATTTATAAAATTAAATTCTTCGCTTTGCCAAAAAAAAAACATTTAAGTCTTTTTAAACAATTTTAAGTACATTAAATTCGCAAAAATTTGCTAAATAAAGTAAAATAATTAAATATACAAATGCTAAAGGAAGGACAAAGTCACTGGTATAAACCAATTTTCTGAAAAGGATTCAAAATTCGTAAAAAAACTAAATTTTTATGAAGTAGTTAAAGGTCTAAGAGATCTAAACAATTCTACACAAGAAAAGACGTTTATTTTGATACAAAATAATTTTAAAATGAATTACATCAGAGCATTTTTATTGTAGATTTGAACTCATTATTTTACACTGTTTTAATGTGAATTTTCTTTATAAACACCATTCATTTTTCCATAGACCATTCTCAATAAAAGAATTACCAAAAAAACAATATTAATTGAATAAAAAACAAAATCTCTGTTTCATAAATATTAGATTAAAAAAAATGAATGTGGTTAATAACAAGCATGCTTTTTTAACTGTAAAATATTTTTAGATAATCCATAGACGCAATTTTGGAATTTACTTATTATTGCTACTTTAACTATCACTCTTACGATGATCGACATGCTTTTTTATCAAATAAATAATTAAAACAAGTATTTAAAATAAATATTTCTCCAAACATTTTTAAAACATCTAATAGTTGGTTAGTTGATAAATATATTTAATCTTTAACAACAAACTTATTAAACAAAAACACTATATTGAAGTTGTAAGTTTAATGTTTTTTTTTTTCCTTTATTTTTTACTTTTAGAGATATCTTTACTTACCCAACTTATTTATTCACGGAGGAAAATATTGCAAAATTATATAAGTTGGATGTAATACATGATAAGGACTCCATCGAATATGGCATTGAGGACGAGAGGTATTTAAGCTTTTTGAAACTTTTTATATATAGACATTGTTTTAGAACATATGTAAAGTAATGATTTCAATTTTTGCTCATTTATACATACATATATATTCAAAAAGTTCTTTTTGTTATCTAGGATCATATTTTAAACATGTGGAAATCCGATTCGTGTAAATCCGTGGTTAAAAAATTCTATAGCTAAAAATTAACCTACTCCAATATTCAATAAATATTTTTTAATAAATGTGAGTAATTTCACTAAAAAACCATCGAATAAGAATTTTGTATTTAATTTTCACCCTTTTAAAATTTTTGAATTATCCAGTGTTTTGAATTATCCAGTGTTACCTTGCGCAAGTCCAGTATTTGGGCCAATCCAAAGTAACCGAGAAATCAAGTGTGGTTCTATACTTCAGTAAGAATGTGTCTTCAAAATATATCCCATTAATGTCTATTTACAGTTTAATTTCATATTTTGTAATCTTCCAACTTAGTTACGAAAAAATATTTAAATCATTTTTGCAAGATGTTCATAAATAAGCGACCGTTCTCATTTATCGCTTTATGTTTCCATTTCTGTTTTATTTTGTGTTTTTCTTGATTTTTTTTTTGAGGGGGGGGGATTTTTGTGTGATAAAGAACCATTTTTAAAAAGTTTTTTTTTTTTTTTTGGTGCTCCTCACAATATTGATGTATTTTACTTTGGCTAAATTGATTCAAAAAAACTAATAGAAAAATCATTTTGAATATTTTTAACTGATTTTAAGCAATTAAAATAAATTGATTAATGTAAAAGTTTTAAATCAAGAAAATGTGCACAAAACAATAAATCTGAAAAATAAAATCTTTCTAATAAATCCACCATGCATTTGCTTCTCAGTGTAAGTCAGATAACGGTTTTGACCATTGAAAAGCCTAAACTGACTTTTTTGAAATCTGTGCATTAGAAATTTCTCTGATTTTAAACGCATTTTACTCTGAAGGAAAAGCTTTAAATTTAAAAAAGAAGCTGCTGTAACAAAAGAAAAAACTGCATTAATTTTCTAATAAAGTGAATGTTATTTTTAAATTTTAGATTGAAAAGTCGTGATTGTCCCTTAAGAGAGGAAAGAGATTTTTGGGAACGAAGTGATATTGAACTAACAATCAATGAACAATCTGAACAAGAAGAGCAGGGATGCTTCTGTTTCTTCTCTCGAATGTTCAGGAGATTGTTCAAAAGGAAATAAATCACGACTGGTCTAGAAGTAAATCACGACTATAACACCTAAAGAGTTGTAAATCTTTCTTCCTCTAGAACATGACTTTCAAACATAACACAACTGTGACTCTTTAACAACTGTGAATTATTTTTCCCAAACTCGTCTTTCAAGTAATTACATTATTGTGACTCTTTAACATCTGCAAATTATTTATCAAGAGTTTGACGTTCAAATAATTACACTGATGTGACGTTTCCACATCTGTAAATATTTTTCATCAAGAATTTAACTTTCTAATAACCATATGCTGTGACGCTTTAACAACTGCGAACTGTTTATCAAGAATTGGGCATTCAAATAATTAAATTGCTGTAACTCTTTGATAACTATGAACTATGTATCTAGAATTTGAAGTCCGAATATCTATATTGATGTGAATCTTCAAAATCTGTAAATTATTTTTCAAGAGTTTGGCAATCAAGGAAATATATTGCTGTTACCTGTCGACAACTGTAAACAGTTTCTCAAGAATTGAATATTCAAATAACTATATTACTGGGTGACGCTTTAACAACTGAAAACTGTTCATCAAGAATTTGACATTCGAATAATCATATTACTGTAACTCCTCAACATCGGCAATTTATTTATCAAGAATGTGACATTCAAATAACTAATTTGCTGTGACACATTAAAAACTGCAAACTGATGATCAAGACTTTGACATTTGAATAATTATATTACTGTGACTTTTCAATATCTGAAAATTGTTAATCAAAAATTTGATATTTAAATAATAATATTGCTGTGATATCCTTAACAACTGTATATTTGTTTTCTGAAGAAAATAAAATGTGTGTCAAGTTCAAAGTATGTTTTATTTAGAAATAGAGTAAGACATACGTCTAATTTAATATTATTTACTAGTAAAAAGTGATAGTATGCATTTCATATTATATTATGACGATATTTTTTTCTATCAAGTACCATTATAATTATAAAAAAGCACTACGCTTTAACATTGGATCCAATCATAAATATTTATGATATTGTAATATATTAATATATGATATGCAGAAATACTTTGTAAAACCACTTTTCCTTTTCTTAAGGAAGAGAAACTGTCCTTTTAACCTATAATTTCGAATCGATCAGACATATCGTTCATGGGCTGCAATAGTGGCACAACTCAAAAAACATGCGTTTTGGACTAAGAACGGGTGTATATATGAAAATACACATTCTTTCAGCNTGTGAATCTTCAAAATCTGTAAATTATTTTTCAAGAGTTTGACAATCAAGGAAATATATTGCTGTTACCTGTCGACAACTGTAAACAGTTTCTCAAGAATTGAATATTCAAATAACTATATTACTGGGTGACGCTTTAACAACTGAAAACTGTTTATCAAGAATTTGACATTCGAATAATTTTTATTACTGTAAGTCTTCAGCACCTGCATAATTTATGGGAATTTGACATCAAATAACTATATCGTTGTATTGCTTTATCGAGTGCAAACTGCTCATCACGAATTTGACATTCAAATAACTATGTTGCTGTGACACATTAAAAACTGCAAACTGATGATCAAAAATTTGACATTCGAATAATTATATTACTGTTATTTTTTCAATGTCTGAAAATTGTTAATCAAGAATTTGATACTTAAATAATTATATTGCTGTGATATCCTTAACATCTGTATACTTGTTTTCTAAAGAAAATAAAATGTGTGTCAAGTTCAAAGTATGTTTTATTTATAAATAGAGTAAGACATACGTCTAATTTAATATTATTTACTAGTAAAAAGTGATAGTATGCATTTCATATTATATTATGACGATATTTTTTTCTATCAAGTACCATTTTAATTATAAAAAAGCATTACGCCTTAACATTGGATCCAATTATAAATATTTATGATATTGTAATATGAATATATGATATGCAGAAATACTTTGTAAAACCACTTTCAGGGAAGAGAAACTGTCCTTTTAACCTATAATTTCGAATCGATTAGGCGTATCGCTAATGGGCTGCAATAGTGGCACAACTCAAAAAGCACACGTTTTGAACTAAGAACGGGTGTAAATATGAAAATACACATTCTTTTCAACAGCAATACTAGCACAACTCATAATTCAACTTGAAGGTAATCTTCCTTTAAGCAAACTAAAGCATTTTTTATGCATTTTTCTTAGCAATGAAAACTTTAAACCCACTTATCTCAAAACTTAATTTCTTTTAGTTGTGCTGCTATTGCTGCCCATGAGCGATATCGTTATAGCGTATTAAACTACAACACCAAGCCGCAAAATTATAGACAAATTAAGGGTCACACATTGGGGCATAATAGAGCGTAATACTTTAATACAATAAAAAAAATATATCTGACCAAGTTAAAAAGTCATAAGTTAATATTAAGAAAAGATATAGGCCATTATGTACATTCAAAAATCATACTCGTGTTTACTTATCTTGAGATAATAAATGGGGCAAAGTTAGAAAAATATAGGTTAATATAAAAACTATATACAGGCCTTTATGCCTATACAAAGAACGCAAGATATTTTTCATTGTGCCCCGAAGCTTTATGAGGGGAATATTGAGAGCAATAGTTTAAAATATTTTATTAAATCAATCTCACTGTAAAAAAGAAGCTTTTTTTTTTTAATGATTGCGGCCTAATTGTAATGTCAATATTTCCTTTAAAATAGAAGTATATAGCTCAATTTCTCAATATACATAATAGCCTATCTTCGCTTAATATTGACCTATAATTTTTAAACTTGGTCAGACACATCCTTTTAGTGAACTTAACTACCACATTAAGTCACAAAATTATTGACCCATTAGGGGCTACGAGATGGGTTATAATAGGGTGTGCCCATGAAAGTCCACAGAAATGACTTTGGAACCCGGATCCCGGTAAACAACCAGATGACCATGGTACCGTGGTATGGCATGAGGCGCCAAATTGCTTATCCCTAAAAGAGTGATATCGTATTTAAATAAGAGGGCTACTTATTAGTTAATTTTATTTTATTTTATAACCATCGGTGAACAGCCGACCCAATTTTTGGATTTATGACTACCAATGCTCAGCTCCGTAGCCTCGTGGTTTTAAACCCAATCCATGGAAGACAAGGGAACTCCTGGATCAAGTATTGGGTGAAATTTGTCTTCTTGGAGGACTTAGAATCAATTATTAATTTTAATTACAGTAAAATTTAAAACTTTTTTTTTACATTTCTAACTGCATGGTAATTTTAAATAAATATTATGAATTATCGCCCTCAATATTCCTTTTATAAAAAAATCGTCCGGACACACTGAAAAATTTCCTAAGATTCCCTGTGATATCTGCATAAACATAAAAGGCAATGTATTGTTTTATGTTAACGTGTAATTTTTAAACTTTGCCCTATTGATTATTTTAATACAAGTACGGGACAAAACAGCGGAAGTATATTTTTTTATAACCTCCGTTGAACAGCTGACTCAGTTTTCAAAGATGCCAACTGCACCAAATTCCCTGAAACAGTTAAAAAAAAAAAAAAAAAAAAAAAAAAAAAAAAAAAAAAANAAAAAAAAAAAAAAAAAAAAAAAAAAAAAAAAAAAAAAAAAAAGAAACGTTAGACAACTATAAATTGAAAGAAAAGATTTTTGATTAATTTTGTCATCTTTTTAAAAGGCTCAGCATAAAATGACTGTAACAAAGTGGGGATCACATAAGCTTTTGAATTATTTAGAAGTAGTAGTAAGTGAAAACCCTACAAATCTTAAATATATATTTATGAAACCAAAAAACATATTTTAAAAGACTATCACTCGAAAATATTTTTCCAAAGTCAGTAGTAAGTTTGCATCCATCAATTTTGAGTTGACGACTACCAATGTTCACCTCCGTAACCTTGTAATTTTGAACCCAATGCAGAAAACGAAAGAACTGAATCGGGAGAAATTTTCCTTCGCTCAGGCTTCTTGAGAAAACTAACCCGCGTTTGTGTTACATGGAGTTTAAACGAAAATGAATATTTAAACTACGAAAACCTCCCATGGTTAGCCCAACGGCAAAGGGATTCTAACCCATGATCCGTGTACCACTCAAGATATTTTACGGCAGCACTGTGGTCGGTGCATGTCGGGTGTGGACTTCCTATCGACCAGCCATCGCTGGGATTTGAAACCGGTCCACCTCATTGGAGGACGAATGTTCTATCTCCTCAGCCACCACAACTCGCAGAAAAGTATATTTTATTTTATTTTATAACCGTCGTTGAACAGCCGACCCAATTTTATGGGTTTACGACAGCTAATGTTCAACTCCGCAGCCTTGTAATTCTGAACCCAATCCAGAAGACAAGGGAACTCCTGGATCGAGTATTGGGAGAAATTTGTCTTCGTGGAGGACTTTTTGATGGAGCTAACCCCCATTTGCATTACATGGAGAGAAAGACCACGAGAACCTCCCACGCTTAGCCTGACGGCAAGGGGACTCTCTAACCCTTTGATCCGTCTACCACTGAGGATACTTCACGTCAGAACTGTGGTCGGTGCAAGCCGGATGCGGAATTCGCATCGACAGGGATTCGAACCCGGTTCGCATCATTGGAAGGCGAACGCTCTATCCCCTGAGCCACGCAGAAAAGTATAGACAATTCACAATGAGGCCTAATTGCATCGTCAATATCACCTTTATAATAGAATTACTTGATCCATTCTCTAAATATTCATATTGGCCAAGATCTTCTCTTAATATTAATCTATAATTTCGAAAGTTGATCAGATACATCATTTTGAGATACTAAAATACCACACTAAGGCAAAAAAATTATAGACGAATTTGTAATCGCACCATGGGGCATAATAAAGTGCTCCCGAAGCAAATTTACGAAATAACTTATGAGCTTCTTTCCTGCCAGAGGACCACGATCCCATGCTCGTATGGAATGGTACGAAGCGCTAAATTGCTCGTCCCATGAATACGAGTTCGAGTCCCGACGCGATCTGCAGAATCTTATGTAAGCAAAAAGGCTAATTTATTATTTTTATTTTTATAACAGAATTGCTGTTGTTGACGTATGCCTGTTTAAGAAGAGGAGGTGCGATTGTTCTTGTTTTCCAGTGGCGCCATCTATAGCCAAGAATTCGACATAACAGAATTAAAAAACCTTTTAAACGTTTTTGCAATTTTAATGGAATATTTTAAATTATCACTCTCAATGTTCCCCTTATGAATAAAATGTAGAGAAACTTTTATATATTTGATTGTTGTTGTTGTTAATTTACGTCACACTAGAACTGCACAATGGGCTATTGGCGACGGTCGGGGAAACATCCCGGAGGATGATCCGAAGACATGCCATCACAATTTTAATCCTCTGTGGAGGGGATGGCACCTCCGCTTCGGTAGCCCGACGACCTGCGCGCGAAGTCGAGCACTTTACGGTAGCACAGTTTAACGCAAACTGATCCAAGTGGTCACCCACCCGCACATTGACCACAGCCAGTGATGCTTGACTTCGGTGATGAGCTNTAAAAATTACATATTTTTGGTAAAAAAATAGAAAAATTTTAAATTTTATGTTTTGATTTTTACGGAATGGAATATGACATTTTGAAGATATCTGCTACGTATAAAAAAATATGTAGAGTCTTATACCAAAGCTTTCCTTGATTGCCTAACTTGAAATTAGGAAATTTAATTTGTAAAGACAACTTTATAGGAGTGTTACTCACAGCACATTAGCTCGTAACTAGTACGCGCTTAAATAAGTGTTTGGAAACTTGTTGTTGACGTATGCCTCTTTAGGCAGAGAGGTGCGATTGTTCTTGCTTTCCAGTGGCGCCATCTATGGCCAAGAATTCGACATAACAGAATTAAAAAAATCTTTTGAACGTTTCTTTAACAGTGGGGCAATTTTAATGGAATATTTTAAATTATTACTCTCAATATTCCCCTCATGAATGAAATGTCGCGAAACTTTGAAAAGTTTCTGAACATTTCTTGTGTTCTCTGCGTATACATAAAGACTCATATTTTGTCTTTGTATTAACTAAGAATTTTCAAACTTGGCCCCATTTATTATTATATGTATATCTAAACGCGACTCCAATGCGAAAATTTTAGATGAATTAGTGAGGGCACTGAAAAACTGGATGCTACCACGTGATTTTCCAGTCAATTAAAATGCACCGACAACAATGGAAAACTGTGTCAGATCATTATGTTTTTCTTATGTTTCGTACTTTTTAATTATTATATTGAGTTCAAAACTAATGAAAATATATTAAACATCTTGATAATTTTTCGTTATAAAATACAGAATGACACAGCACTTTCTCCCTCCTCTAGAGGTAAAATTTTTCAAACACGACTCACTTTCATTATTTGCAAATTTACTTTTATTTGCAGTTAGATCTAAGAAACAGTTATTCATCATTTTAATTTACGAAACCAAATTTTTGAAATATGACTGAAAATTTTTTTATTTGGATTTTATATTTCAGTACCAATAATCTAACAGATTCTTTAGCAACTATTAAACTGGCTTTCAGAATTAAAAATGCCAAAAAATAAATTTTTACTTGTAATTAGAGAGTTTGAAAAATATCTAAAAGGGATACCGGTCCTATGACTCTCCACACGCTAATGGTGAAAGCATGCAAAGTGTTGCCCATATCGATCGCCAATATTTTCGCATGAGAAAAAAAATCGCTTGTTTGAGAGCGGAAACCAGATTGGTGATAATTGATTAGCTCAGGTAATTATTTTTCAAAAATCCGGTTCTCATCGTAACCTCCGAGAAATAGAAAAGGCCATAACAGCTGCGAGTGACTCATACCTAGCCGTCCAATGGAGGGCTGTGATAGCGGAGGAGGAGGAATGTAAAGGGAACATAAGCATCGCAAGCGATAATTCTGATACTTATATTAAATTAAACATAACTTACATTTAAAAAAAAAAACTAAATTCATTTTTTTTAAATATTCGGAAAATCGAATTTTTTTTTTTTAAATAATTTTATTCAAAGATTATGAATTGAACTGTATATCTCACCTTGAAAAAAAAAACACGGCGGCTTTTTAACAGATAATTAATTATGCAATAAAATATTTTTCAATAAGAGAAAGAAATTATTTCTTGAAACAAATTAAAAAAATATTTTTTTCTAAATGCTTTATCATTGGTTACTAAATTTTAAAAATAATTACAAATTACTGTAAAGTTAAATATATATTTGAAAAAAATATATATAGATCATATAGATATGTTAATTATTGTATTCACTAAAATTAAAACGCTAGGAATACTATCAACCAAAAAGGAAATAATCCAATAGATTTTTACGAAATTTGAATTTTATATCATTGCATAGTTTCAAAAATATTTCAGATACATGAGATTTTAGGGATTTCTATTATGACAATAAAATAAGAAAAAAACTATAAATTTAAATTGACTGCATTATGTACTAATTAAAATAGTTCATAATTTTCTTTTTTAATGTCCATTTTATTTTTGAATTTAGAATTTGTTATAGCAATAGATATTAAATTAATTTTAAATTGTAAGATATTTTTTAATTAAAAAAAAATAGAGAGTTCTGAAGAAAAAAAAGCAATGCAATATAGGAGATCGCAACGCTTGAATACGTCATCTGGGAGAAGACCGATTCCATGCCTTAGGCCCTTCTCCCTTCCCTCTTATATATTTTCTTCCCTTGATATTTTTTCTTTTCTTAATAATTTTTGTCTCTAAGAGTTAAAAATATATTTTAAAATTTCCATAACGCTTTCGATCGCCAATTTGAAAAAGATAAGTTTAAAACCAACTACGGTGAATGAAGCAAATTACATCATTTAGAAGTAACTTGTTTGCATTCTCAAGCAAGTAAAAAACTATGTTCTCTGCTGTTACGTTTTCATTCGCCGGAGCTGCAGATTGGGTTATTGACGATGGTCTCCTTCCCACAGGTGGCGTATTCAAGCGCTACGATTGGCATTTGTACGAAAAGGTTTATAAGCCTAAATTGAGTATGCAAGTCTAAAATATTTAGGAGCTATTTTAGTTTAGATATTTGGCAACATTTAACTTTAAAAACTTTTCGGTTTGGTGGCGGTATTTATTTGAAGATGGAGTATCTCTATAAGAAAAAAAATTTAAAATTTGGGAATTATAAAGAAATTAAAAAAGAAAGTATTTTATCAGTGAGGGAAGCTTCAAGGCAAAAACGTTTGAGTTGTTTACGCGACATTAATTTCAAAGACTCAAAAGAAAACTTAAATGCATCAAACAAATTGGGTAATGCATCAAACTTTTAGTAATATGTGAAATATTGATTTAAGATATATTTCTATATTATTTAAGTTAATGAAATCATGAATAATTTTTAATCAATAAGAATTTTTAAGTAACAATTTAACTTATCGAACCAATATTTATATCTACTTTTGAGAAGATTTCCGTATAAAAAAATGTGGAAGAATAATCGTCAAGCTTTGAAAACTTCCGGATGGATGACTAAAAAATCACAGAAGGTGACCAACTCAAAGGGTTATATTTCATAGCCAGGGGTTATATTCAAAGGGTTATATTTCATAGCCATTTCAGGCAAACTTCTGGATATTTTTAGGAAGATATTACCGTATCTTGATCTACATGACCAACTACAATCGCCAAAGAGATCTTAAATTTACAAGTATAAATAAGAAATGTAAATACAGGATATCCGCGCACCTGGAAAGTCGTGAAATGTCATGATTTTAACTATTTTTTAAAAAAAATCATGAAAAGTCATGGATTTATTAGATTGTGAAAAAATTTAATTTTTAAAATGGAATCCTCCCTCCCATTTCAGCTTGTTCAGAATATCTGAATTCATAACAAAATCATTACTCAGAATCATATTTTATTACAATATAAAATTATGGGTATCGTTCAAAAAATAAAAGAATAAACATAATTTCTAGCTGAAGTAAACCAGTCGTTGGCAAATTTTTTCTATTCCAAAATGAAAACAGAAAAATCAGGAGTATTTCTTTCCTTTCCGCTGAACAAGAAAAGTATCTTTAGAATAAAATTCTGCAGGAAAAAAGAAAAAAATTTATTTGCTTTTGTATTTTTTCAGATATTTTATTCTTTTAACTCTTTCTTTACTCAATTTTTTAAATTTAAATCTATAAATATGAAAATTAATAGTATATCAGTTTTGGTTATACCTATCATTTCAATTAATGTTATTATAATGCTTTTTAAAATTTATTTTTGTCGGAGAAAATAGTAACTTCGTTAAGTCATGAAAAATTCTTAGAATTAGTCATGTAAAATCATGAAAAGTCATGAATTTCAACATCTTAAATGTAGCAGATACCCTGTAAATATTTTCCCTATTGCGGCTATGATTTATACCTTTCAAATTGGTCCCTTTCTGTGATGTTCATTTTTTAGTTTCTTGCTGACTTGGTAATTATTCTGCCACAGATTAGAAGCTGGCGTGTCATATAATAACATTGTGAAGTAACATAATTATCAAAATCATGGGGAGAAGCATCACAATAATTTTAAAAAAAAAAAATTTACATTTATCGTGAAATGATGCTAGTGAATAAGTAATTATTTAAATGCATGATTCAAATTCACATATTGTAAAAAAAAAAATCTTAATTTTTAAAATCACATAGGAATGCATTGCAAATACTGCCAAAAAAGTTATTGAAAAATGACTTGGATTTAAAATGAATCTAAAACAAAGTGTGTCAAAAAGTGTTGTACTAATATCATTGAAAAACTACGGGATTTTTAAAATCACTCAAAAAAGTAGAACAATAGCTGCCATTAAAAAAATATAGACTTTCGATAAAAAAAATTGGATTTTACTGATCGAATTTTAAATCTACGACTTTTTTAAAATTTTATTTCTCAGGATTCCTGAGTCAGGAACTTTTGAACTGAACTCGTGAAAATTTTCTATTTTGCCATTTAAAATTGCATTCCTTAAATGATGTAAAAATTTTTAAATCTTACAATTCAAAATTTTTTCAATGACTATTAAATAAAATAATAAATAACTAAAATTTATTTTTTGCATGGAATTATATTTGGATAAAAAAATTTCTTAGTTTTATCAAGAAAAAAAAATTCTCGAGATATAGCGAAATACCAAAAAAATAAAATGAACATTATGAGGTCCAATCTTTGGATTGCTCTTCTGATCAAACTATGGGGACTATTTCCCAGATTGGGGGCAGAAATCTGATTCCATTATAAAAAAAAGGTATGTTTCTTCAAAGAAAGTTTTTTTCTGTGTCTGATTTTGTAACTTAAAATATGGTCTGCACTGATTAATTAGCATATTTGAGATTATCCCCTCGAAACAGTCTTAGAATGTGAAGATCCGATCATTAGATCAAAGGTTATTCAGGGTGGTCTTTTTTTTCTTCCTTCCCTCATAGTTTTACTGGAATGAAAGAGAACTCAATTTTTTAATAAATATTTTATAGTTTTCCATTAGCTAAGCACAACCAAATGCAACTTTTTTTTATATATAGAAAAATGTCCATTTCTTTTTGTTTATAAAGAGATATTTAATCAAAATAAATGATTGAATTCTCTTGTGCTTGGCCCGCTGTGAAATAAAATACCAAATAATTTTCCTTCTTATGCTTGCTAAAATGTATGTTCAGAGGTCTGACCAGACATTTTGTGAAAGGTCCTGTTTTTGTGAAATTGGGAAAAAACTAGGTATTCATAATTTGTGAATATAAAATAAGCATTAAGTCACATTCTTTCAACCAGGGTCCTGCTTTTGTGAATTTGTGCAAATAGGGTCCTGTTATTGAAAATATTGCTAAAAACCTTTCCAATAAATTTTTAAATTGTAAATAGATAAAAGATTCTGCTCAACAATTGCTGCTACTAAATTAGAGATGCAACATACAAATATTTGGTATTTAGCCTATACTGCTCAACACAGAATATTCATTTTGGAAGAATAATTGAAACAAACTCACTCACACTTTTAATAATTTCAATTGACATATTTTAAATAACGCAACTTAGTTATGTATCACTTTTAATGTGTTACGCATCAAGTAAATTTAAACAATTCTTAAATTTATAATATTTTATTTAAAAAATTGCCAGAAATTAATTTTTATTTACATATTATTCTATTAATTAATTTTATGAATAAATATGAATTGATCAATTATTTATTTACAAAAAAAATTATGATTTGATATTAATAAGAATACGCATGCATACGATGTTTGTAAAAGTAGAAATATTTTCTCAGAATACTACATTTGGAATTTAAACTTAGAAAAACATAGTTTGTCGGCAGGGGAAGGTTTATTCGATTAAAAAAACACTAATGAAGATAAACAAATTTGTGAAGGGTCCGATTTAAAAATAAATTATTTTGTGAAGGGTCCCGTTTTTATGAAAAGATATTTTGTGAAGGGTCGGTTAACGGACCCAAATTTCTTCTAAACAGACCCCTGATGTTTAATACATTTTATTTTAGACTATTATGTACAGTAGNAGCGGAGGAGGAGGAATGTAAAGGGAACATAAGCATCGCAAGCGATAATTCTGATACTTATATTAAATTAAACATAACTTACATTTAAAAAAAAAAACTAAATTCATTTTTTTTAAATATTCGGAAAATCGAATTTTTTTTTTTTAAATAATTTTATTCAAAGATTATGAATTGAACTGTATATCTCACCTTGAAAAAAAAAACACGGCGGCTTTTTAACAGATAATTAATTATGCAATAAAATATTTTTCAATAAGAGAAAGAAATTATTTCTTGAAACAAATTAAAAAAATATTTTTTTCTAAATGCTTTATCATTGGTTACTAAATTTTAAAAATAATTACAAATTACTGTAAAGTTAAATATATATTTGAAAAAAATATATATACATCATATAGATATGTTAATTATTGTATTCACTAAAATTAAAACGCTAGGAATACTATCAACCAAAAAGGAAATAATCCAATAGATTTTTACGAAATTTGAATTTTATATCATTGCATAGTTTCAAAAATATTTCAGATACATGAGATTTTAGGGATTTCTATTATGACAATAAAATAAGAAAAAAACTATAAATTTAAATTGACTGCATTATGTACTAATTAAAATAGTTCATAATTTTTTTGTAATGTCCATTTTATTCTTGAATTTAGAATTTGCTATAGCAATAGATATTAAATTAATTTTAAATTGTAAGATATTTTTTAATTAAAAAAAAATAGAGAGTTCTGAAGAAAAAAAAGCAATACAATATAGGAGATCGCAACGCTTGAATACGTCATCTGGGAGAAGACCGAATGCCTTAGGCCCTTCTCCCTTCCCTCTTATATATTTTCTTCCCTTGATATTTTTTCTTTTCTTAATAACTTTTGTATCTAAGAATTAAAAATATTTTTTAAAATTTCCATATCGCTTCCTTTTAGAACTACGTTTAATGTAGTTTTCAGTTTCATATAATTTCCTAACTTAAAAAATTTTAATCTATTTAAATATCAAGACAGAACGTACTTCCTTCTTTTATGACTCTCCACACGCAAATAGTGAAAGAATGCGTAGTATTGCCATAGGTAGAGAGTTCTGCTCTACGCCACCAGGAGCCCATTTCGATCGCCAATTTGAAAAAGATAAGTTTAAAACCAACTACGGTGAATGAAGCAAATTACATCATTTAGAAGTAACTTGTTTGCATTCTCAAGCAAGTAAAAAACTATGTTCTCTGCTGTTACGTTTTCATTCGCCGGAGCTGCAGATTGGGTTATTGACGATGGTCTCCTTCCCACAGGTGGCGTATTCAAGCGCTACGATTGGCATTTGTACGAAAAGGTTTATAAGCCTAAATTGAGTATGCAAGTCTAAAATATTTAGGAGCTATTTTAGTTTAGATATTTGGCAACATTTAACTTTAAAAACTTTTCGGTTTGGTGGCGGTATTTATTTGAAGATGGAGTATCTCTATAAGAAAAAAAATTTAAAATTTGGGAATTATAAAGAAATTAAAAAAGAAAGTATTTTATCAGTGAGGGAAGCTTCAAGGCAAAAACGTTTGAGTTGTTTACGCGACATTAATTTCAAAGACTCAAAAGAAAACTTAAATGCATCAAACAAATTGGGTAATGCATCAAACTTTTAGTAATATGTGAAATATTGATTTAAGATATATTTCTATATTATTTAAGTTAATGAAATCATGAATAATTTTTAATCAATAAGAATTTTTAAGTAACAATTTAACTTATCGAACCAATATTTATATCTACTTTTGAGAAGATTTCCGTATAAAAATATGTGGAAGAATAATCGTCAAGCTTTGAAAACTTCCGGATGGATTACTAAAAAATCACAGAAGGTGACCAACTCAAAGGGTTATATTTCATAGCCACTTTTAGGCAAACTTCTGGATATTTTTAGGAAGATATTACCGTATCTTGATCTACATGACCAACTACAATCGCCAAAGAGATCTTAAATTTACAAGTATAAAAAAGAAATGTAAATACAGGATATCCGCACACCTGGAAAGTCGTGAAATGTCATGATTTTAAATATTTTTTTTAAAAAAATCATGGATTTAGATTGCTGGAAAATTTAATTTTTAAAATGGAATCCCCCCTCCCATTTCAGCTTGTTCTGAATATCTGAATTCATAACAAAATCATTACTCAGAATCATATTTTATTACAATATAAAATTATGGTGTATCGTTCAAAAAATAAAAGAATAAAAATAATTTCTAGCTGAAATATCTTTAAAACTTCTGTGATTTAAGAATTTTTATTAATTTAAAATTCTAGCTGAAGTAAACCAGTCATTGGCGAATTTTTTTTATTCCAAAATGAAAACAGAAAAATCAGGAGTATTTCTTTCCTTTCCGCTGAACAAGAAAAGTATCTTTAGAATAAAATTCTGCAGGAAAAATAAAAAAAATTATTTGCTTTTGTATTTTTTCAGCTATTTTATTGTTTCAACTCTTTCTTTACTCTGTTTTTTAAATTTAAATCTATAAATATAAAAATTAATAGTATATCAGTTTTAGTTATACCTATTATTTCAATTAATGTTATTATAATACTTTTTTAAATTTGATTTTGTCAGAGAATATAGTAACTTCGTTAAGTCATGGAAAATCATGAAAAGTCGTGAATTAGTAGATACCTAATATTTTTCCAAGGGTGGCTATGAGTTATACCTTTCAAATTGGTCCCTTTCTGTGATGTTCGCTTTTTAGCTTCTCGTAGACTTGATAATTATTATGCAGCAGATTAGAAGCTCGCGTGTCATAATAACATTGTAAAGTAACATAATCAGCAAAATCATGGGAAGAAGCCTCACAATAATTTAAAAAATTTTTTTACATTTATGGTGAAATCACAAATTATGCTAGTGAATAAGTAATTATTTAAATGCATGATTCAAAATTCATATATTGTAAAAAAAATCTGAATTTTTAAAATCACCTGGGAATGCATGGCAAAAACTGCCAAAAAAGTTATTGAAAAATGACTTGGATTTAATACAGTACAGAACCCGTTATCCGGAAATCAGAAAACCAAAAAAACCGGAACAAAATTCGATAAATTCTCCCTCCATTTTTAAAAAAAAAATTTTTTTTCCTCATAAAATTTTAGGATTTTTCTTTCTTTTTTGAAAGATGTTTACCATACCTTCATTTTAGAAATAATCATTACTGTATTAGGTACTTCATCGTTTTTTCTTCTTTTTAAGATTAATTCTAAATAATTTTCTTTTTTCAAGTTGGGTTTAACAATTAAAAAAAACTGCTTTTTGTAGCGATTCAGAAAACCGGAAAAATCAGTTTTCCGGAATAGCGATGGTCCCGATCATTCCGGATAATCGGTTCCCTACTGTAATATCATTGTAGAACAACGGGATTTTCAAAATCATTCAAAAAATCAAAGCAATAGCTGTCATTAAAAAAATATAGACTTTCGATAAAAAAAAATTTTTTTACTGATCGAATTTTATAAGACTTTTTTAAAATTTGATTTCTCAGAAACTTATGAACTGATCTCGTTAAAATTTTGTATTTTGCCATTTAAAATTACATTCCTTAAAATTATGTAAAAATTTTTAAACTTTAAAATTCAAAATTTTTTCAATTACTATTAAATAAATTAATAAATAACTAAAATTTTTTTTTTGCATGGAATTATATTTGGATAAATTAATTTTATAGTTTTATCCAAAAAAAAATTTCCATTCACTTAAAAAGTTCTCGAGATAGGGCTAAATACCCAAAAAATAAAATGAACGTTATGAGGTTCATTCTTAGGATTGCTCTTCTGATCAAACTATGGGGACTATTTCCCAGATTGGGGGCAGAAATCTGATTCCGTTAAAAAAGAAAGATATGTTTCTTTAATGTGTCTGATTTTATAACTTAAAATATGGTCTGCACTGATTAATTAGCATATTTGAGTCATCCCCTCGAAACAGTCTTAGAGTGTGAAAATCCGATCATTAGATCAAAAGATATTCAGGGTGACCTGTTATTTTTTTTTTTTAATCCCTTCTCCCGTAGTTTTTCTGGAATGAAAGAGAACTCCATTTTTTAATAAATATTTTATAGTTTTCCATTAGCTAAGCACAAGCAAATGCAACTATTTTTTTTATACAGAAATGTCCATTTCCTTTTGTTTTTAAAAAGATATTTAATCAAAATAAGTAATTGAATTTTCCTGTGCTTGCCTAACGGTAAAATGCCAAATAATTTTCCTTCATATACTTGCTAAAATATATGTTCATGGGTCTGTCCAGATACAGAGACATTTTTTGAAAGGTCCTGTTTTTGTGAAAAAACTATTCATAATTTGTGAATATAAAATAAGCTTTAAGTCGCATTCTTTCAACCAGGGTCCTGCTTTTGTGAATTTGTGCAAATAGGGCCCTGCTATTGAAAAAATTGCTAAAAACCTTTTCAAGAGGTTTTTAAATTGTAATTAGATACAAGATTCTGCTCAACAATTGCTGCTACTAAATTACAGATGCAACATACAAATGTTTGGTATTTAGCCTATACTGCTCAACATAGAATATTCATTTCAGACGAATAATGGAAACAAAATCACTCACACTTTTAATAATTTCAATTAATCTATTTTAAATAACACAACTTAGTTATGTGTCACTTTTAATGAGTTATGCATGAAGTAAACTTAAACAATTCTTGAATTTATAGTATTTTATTTAAAATATTGCCAGGATTTAATTTTTATTTACATAATATTCTATTAATTAATTTTATGAATAAATATAAATTGATCAATTATTTATTTACAAAAAAAAATTATGATTTGATATTAATAAGAATACGCATACGATGTTTGTAAAAGTAGAAATATTTTCTCAGAATACTACATTTGGAATTTAAACTTAGAAAAACATAATTTGTCGGCAGGGGAAGGTTTATTCAATTAAAAAAACACTAATGAAGATAAACAAATATGTGAAGGGTCTGATTGGAAAATAAATTATTTTGTGAAGTGTCCGTTTTTATGAAAAGATATTTTGTGAGGGGTCCGTTAACGGACCCAAATTTCTTCTAAACAGACCCCTGATGTTTAATACATTTTATTTTAGACTATTATGTACTACCATTTTGTGTTGTTAAGTTTTTATAAACTGTAGGAAATGATGCGAATTCTTTTGGTTTTCAAGTATTTTAAAATAAATTAATGTTTCAGAGGAAAAGAAAAGGGGCATTCCTTCTAGAAATGAAATGCTAAAAAAATGGAAGGAAGAAAAAGCAATGAAGCAGAAGCAGCCTGTAAAATCTGCTGTGAAAACTGGATTCGGTTTCAAGAAACAAATTGCAACATTTCAGAATAGAACCGACGATTCTAAATCCAAAGTAAAATATATTTATATTAACCCTGTATGTTTTCCTTTAAAAAATTTAAATTTTAGTGTTATGGTACTTACAGGGTTCGTAATTGTCCTGATTTTCTGATTTTAAAAAATGTTCTTAGTTGTCCTGATTTTTATTATTTTGTCTTAATATTCCTGTTTTTATTACCCATTGGCAAAATGGGTCTTGGTTTGGATTTCATGACATGTCTGCACTTTTCAACTACAATAATCAAGAATAAACTACAATAATCAAGAATAAACTGCAATAATCAAGAGTAAACTACAATAATCAAGAGTAATAGCCAACAGGGTGCATGCGTTGCTATGGCGACCACTGCTGTTTGATAATTTTTTTAGAATTCTTTTTTTTCACTTTTAATTCCGTTATGCATTAAGTTGGTGAGTTTATTTTTGAGGTATGGGACCAGAGAGATCCCTACTTCTTGAGTAGTGAGTAAAAGAGAATTTCATCATTTGAACAATATTTTTGTTTTTCTTGTTTTAATTAAGAATTCGAAATTCTAACCTGCAGTTCAAACTGGAACGTTTTCAATACTTATTCAGGTGAATATCACAAATAAAGAGGGTCAAAACTGAAGTAAGAAAACAGGAAAAAATACCAAAACAAAGAATTTAACAAAATAAATAAGTAGATTAAAATAGCTCTTGAGTGTGAGGCTCTTATATAGAGAGCTTTTTTTTGATGATACAACCTCAGGTTGTAGTCAGAGTGCACTAAACATGATGCTATCAATGATTTACTTTTGGAATTGGAAAGAAAGTTATTTTAGAATAAACAAGCTTCTCAAAAAACCTCTTCTCATCTTTAAAAGCTAACTAATTTTTATAATATAAAATTGAATTCAAACTTAAATGAAAAACATTATTCTTTATTTATTTAAAATAGCTTTATCATTCATAGTTGGACAATTTGATTTTATGCATAATTATATCAGTTGGGATCATTTTTATTGATGCTGAATTTTATCCATAGATTCGGGTTTTTTTTATAACGCCAGCAGAAGTGATAATTCCGCACCAGGAAAATTACACTGATTAAAAATAAAATTGTTTGCAAAAAATCATGTATCTTCGATAACAATTTTGAGATCAATGGAGCTAATCTCTAAGAACGACCAACCTCTATTTACGACTATTTTATTATCGAACGGAGAGTGGTCACTCTCGAGTGGCTTCATTGTATTCATATCTGATTTACTATCAGTAACTTTAAATATTTTAATAACTTTAAATATAAATATTACTGCAAAAATATTTCAAAATTTTTTTTATCAATATAACTGTTTGTTTATTCACTTTGCTTATTTACATAACCTTAACTTAATTTGTTTTCCAATAGCTGAGTTATTACTATACTTCATTATGTATTTATATTTCTGTTATTAGGCACAAAACGTATCAAATATTACTCTTAAAACTGGCACCCAAAACACTAAGCTGATTTCAAAATCGTCTTCCCAGCCTACATTCATGCCACAAAAATCGACTGTGCCTGTTACTAAATCAACTGTGCCTGTTACTAAATTGAGTGTGCCTGTTACTAAATCTGTTTCAACAAATATAAAACCTCAAATAACCCAAAGATCTGTTGCATCCAAATCTGTTTTGACTTCAAAGCCATCTACTCAAAAATCAAGACTTACTGCTTTGTCTTCAACGACAAGTGCTCTACAAGGGAAAACAATACTCAAGGAAACCAAGCCAAATGTTCAAAAGGTTCCTAATCCTACGAGAATCTACTCCCAGCCTTCAAAGGGCGTACCTCCTCCGACAAATCTTAGAAGCGCTTCAAAAAATGCTTCCTCACTTCCAAAAGTATCTCAGAAGGTAATGTAATAGTATCACAAAAATATCTTTAAATAACTATTTATATTTGAAATTCAAATGTAATACAAAGTAACTGATTTTGTTTTTAGCTGCCATTGGCCAAGTCAAAACTGGAGAAAGACATCAAAAGTACAAATGTATTAACCAACAATAAGCCAAGTAGTAAGTTAATTTATGTCATTAGAGTTTTTAAACCAAAATAGCATTTCAGAATTTTTACTAACGAGACTCAAAATTAATTGTTGTCTGAGGCCACTAAAATTTCATTTAGACTGCTATAAAGTAATGAGTGGTCCTCATAACAGGGTTGGTTTTTTGCAGTCAAAAACTGGTTTTTGACATGACAATGGTAAAAACCGTCAAAAACCTACCGTTTTCTTTAATTTATGGCATATAGCGGACAATATTTTATTTTCACATAATTGCCTTTATATTGTAAATGATTGCTATTGATTTTGCAACTATATACATGTATTCTTATAGAAGGATATACATTCATATAGAAATATTGTAATACAGTGTAACGTCCCATATCCGGACGTCCCTTTCCAGGAAGGGTCGATTTCCCGGACACTTTTTAACAATCAAAATAAACAAACATCTCTCCATCTTCCCCTTTCCTTAAAAAAAAAAAAAAAAAAAA
>NC_092205.1:92723891-92833508 GCF_043381705.1 Parasteatoda tepidariorum
GGAAATGTTGAAAATTTTGTTTAGTATCCTAATATTTTACTTCAAATAGTATGTTTTGATATAATCATGTTGGGAAAATGCAAGAATCCGTTCTTAAATATCTTTTAACAACTTTTTTTCTAATTTTATTGCCCAAAAATGAATTAATTTTAAATTATAAGCAGTTAAAAACTGAAATAAAAATACAGTTTTACCAAAACTATGGATTTTTGACATGACGGTAAAAACCGTCATGTGTCAAAAACTTGCCAACCCTGCCTCATGACTATCAAAGATGTAAAAAAAATAACATGCTGTTTTGCTTTTCAGTTTCATGTGTTAGTTAGTATTTTTGTCACAAAATGGTATATTATAACACAATTATGACATTATGCATCATACGTTGTGTTATAACTTATTTAAGTTCAGTTAGTTTTTTTTTTAAAATAAAAAATTCTAATAGAGATAAATGAACAGAACAGTGAAAATATGTGACTTATTCTTTGGAATATTGATTAAATTTTCTTAATTTCTGTTATCTCTGCTTACCAAGTGGATAAAAAAGTAATGCTGACATAATGAATATTAATTTATTTATTGTTACAAATATAGTGATTCATATTTTAAATAGCGCATTGCACGTAATGCTTAAGATCACAATTTAAATGCTACTTTTCTATTTTAAAAATACTGCTGTCTTACAAGCCAAATTGTTTTGAATTAAAAAAATGCTTTCATTACTTGACTAGACTTTACACACAAAGCACTGCATGCCAATAAAAGATCTGTAATCCTTTAAAGAATATTGCTTTAAAGACATTCTATTAATACATGATGCATAGCGTTTTTAAAAAGTGCTTAAAGGTGCTTATTTATTTTTTTTTTAAACCCTTAAAGATGGTTTTTTCATTTGGTGTTTTTGAAAAGTGCTTAATTTTTCCTTTTCGAAAATGAGATTTTTTTATTACATTAGTGTTGATTTTCGCTGCGTATTCTGCAAAAGCGTGGTTATCACTTTGTTCTATTCAACGTTTTCGTAAATCATTCGACCACAATCCATTTCGACTTACCTTTGGCCTGCAATGTATGATAGCACCTCAATCATGTTACAAGTTTGATGAAGTACTTGGGAGTCTGCATGTGTGCCGACTGAGCTGAGTTTGGTGAAATTCTTGCGCTCTCATGTGCAACTCTGCTGCATTTTGCAAGATATTCTCAATTTCAAGCTTCATTTTCCGCCCTCTGAAATCGAACCAAAAAATCTCAAACTTTTTATCATGGCTAATATAATCAAGAAAAGAATTCTTTGTCAGACTCTAGTTATTTTATCATGATCATGTAAAGTCATTAAAATCTATTTTGCATTTTTTTAATATACTATATGTTGCTTACAAATGTTTTTTCAGTGCTTAAAAAGTACTTTAAAGGTGCTTATTTTTTGTTGAGAGATTTGGCTACGCACCCTGTAATGGAACAAAAAACTTATTTACTCTAATAATTGTTTATGCCAATTGTCCAGTATACTGGGTATTTGCACACCTGAAATGTCATGAACTAGATCAAAATTTTTCACAGAAAATCATGATTTTCATGATGGTAAAAAATCAAGAACTCCTTATAAATTTTAGGTACTGTAATCTAATCCTGTTAAATGATTTGAAAATACCCCATTGAGATTTGTATTAGCATGATATAATAATCACAAAGTGCTACCCATGCATGCAAAATAAAATCTAACATCATAATTTGTTTTTACGTAATTTAAAAATCACACATTGTGGTTTATAACATAGATAATTTATTTTGTCCAGCATGTGAATGTGAAACATTCAAAATAATAGCATTTTTGCCAAAACTAATTTTTAACAAAGCTGCTTTTGATTTAAAAGCTTTTTAAGTTAATATTTTTTCTCTGTTTAAGATTTGAAATGTATTTCTTTCAAATTTTATTCTTGTTTTATTTTGTTTTCATTTTATGTAATTAAATTATTAAAAATATTTTTATTTATAATTTATTGTCAGATTTGTTCTCTATTTGATGTAAGCAACTCTTTTTTTTTTCACTACATTTTTTTTCCAGAATTTCATATTAATATCAAACATTAAGTTAACCATTTTTTATGACATAAATATAATGTTTAAAATGAAAGCACACAAAATAAAGAGTAGATAGTTTAAACTTTTTATGTTTAATCCCTAATACATTATAATGCATATAATGTTTAATACATAATGCAATATAACTTAATAAAAATAAGTTTATAATTAATATACTTTTATTTTTTATACATAATTATATTTGTTTCATGGAAACAAAAAAAATTTTAAGCTAAATCAGTTTTAACCTAATGAATATTAAAAATATTAGTAAAACCTAATTTTAAAAATGATTTCAGTTTGAAAAATTTTGAAGATATTTTTGTTTAATGTTTAATTTTTTTCTTCGTTATTTCGATTTTTTTTTATATATTTAAAGTAATTTGATTGTACATGGAATGATGTTAAAATTTTTGTTTCATTAAAAATAAATTAACATAATTTCTGAAATTGATCTTTTGAAAATAGCATACTTGAATTTGGTCAGATAAGATATTTTAGCTTTATAAATATTCTTAAAAGGTATTTTTAATTAGATATTTTTAAATCCATGTTCTAATTTTTATGATTGTCACCATAATTGCTGTGTTAACTTGATTTTCAGTTTGCTTAATAGTTCAGTTCTTTTTTTATTGCTTATATTCAAATTGTTTATATATTATAACAATAAAACAATATTTTATTTATGTAATATGAAAAAATAATAATTGCACTATATTTTGGTACCATTGACCTTATTTAAGAACTCTTAGTACCCTTGCAACATTTTTTTTTTTTAAATAAAGGTATAATTATTCATTTTGTGGATGATTTACATGCTCGTTTAACTTATAAACAATAATTTATCTTCAAAAAATAGTTAAACTGTTTATTTCTTTAAAATTTTTAAAAAAATTTAAACAATTTTTCCTTAGTGCTTACAATATTCATCTTAACAAGTTTGTGCAATTATTTGTTGATATATCAATTTGAACATTTTTTATAGATTATTTTGTACAAAAGTAGGGAAAAAAATGTTAAAAATTAGTATTTGGTAATATAACATGCTGTAAGAATTTTAATACCTCATAAAATGCATATTCCATGCACAGTTTAAATAAGTGTATTGTTAATGGAAAAGTTTACTTCAAAGCTTTATCTTAAATAGAAAAAAATCCTTAGAGGTTTAATTAAGATGTAAACACAAAATTATCATCTATGAGAAAAAACACTTTTAAGTTTTGTTTTTGTTGAAAAAGTAATTATAACAAGCCAAAATATATTTCATACATTATACAGTTATATATTGTAAAAAGCATACAAAAGATTTTAAAAAATATAAATATATTTAAATATATAGTACAGAACCCGTTATCCGGAAATCGGAAAACCAAAAAACCGGAACGAAATTCGATAAATTTTTACGCCATTTTTTTTTTTAAAGAAAATTTCCCTCATAAGATTTTAGGATTTTTCTTTCTTTTTTGAAAGATGTTTACCTTACCATCATTTTGGAAATAATCATTAGTGTATTCCTTCATCATTTTTTCTCCTTTTTAAGATTATTTCCAAAAAAAAAAAAAAAATTTTTTTGTTGTTGGGTTTAACAATTAAAAAAAAAAGGCTTTTTGTAGCGATTCAGAAAACCGGAAAAATCAGTTATNCAAGCCAAAATATATTTCATACATTATACGAAACAGATGTTTACAGTTATATATGTAAAAAGCATAAAAAAGATTTTAAAAAATAGAAATATATTTAAATATACTATTTTTTAAGATTTCAGAACACTTCAATTATTTACAAGAAATTTCAATTATTTACATATTTGACGTATTCAAAATTTCTTTCTCATTATCAAAGTTATAATGCACCATATAAAAGTACCATAAAAGCATAGACATATTTTTGTCTGTTTGAAATCCCTCGGATTGGTAAGTTAAGCCTTTTTTTTTATTTTGTTGGCATTACGGCGTTTTATCGCAAGTCTTAAATTTAATCTCGCAAGTCTTTAACTAAAGTCAAACACTTTCATTCAAAGAAGAAAGATGAGAAATTGATAATCAGTTGTTACAGAATTTCAAATAAAATGAGGCTTGGCTTCTAGATTATATTTGTAATTTATTTGGTTGAGTAGAATCAGCAGAAGAGCTGTCTGCTTGTCAATTTTTTTGTTTTAGGGCAATCGAAAATCATTCGTAACTTTTTTAAAAATGTAGATAGAGAGACGATTTTTTTTCAGTGTATTTGAAATAGTTTTAAGTTTTATTATAAGCAATAATTTTTTTTTTCTTAAATATTTGGGCCATTTTTTGGGTACTGTGACCCCTTAAAAATACTTAGGTGATGAGATGAGAGAGTTCTCAAATAAAATCAAACAGTAAAAAAATATATATGAAAAGGGAATTTTTTTTCTAAGCTATAATTTCTACTTTTGTCAGGGCTGTTTATGGCTCCAAAAAAATTAAAAAATTGATGTGAAGCTATTTATCTAGCTTATTTTTGCAAGTAATCTAAAAACTTGGCTACAAAGACTTAAATAGTTACAATTTATGTACTTCACTGTTTACTAGAATGTAAAATTACTCTTAATAATCATGGACTTTACTCCATGGAAATATATTACAATTTTTATATGTGTCTTCTGGTTTAATAAATAAATTTCTGTATGTAAATCAACTTTTAATTTTTTTAAAAATGAACTGTTGACTTTTTAAATGTTTATTTTTTAGAACTTGCTTTTCCCAAGAACATCAATCATCCAAACAACAAGCTCTTAAACAAAAGAAATCAAATTACTAAGAATAATCGACCTACTGACGCGGAAATAAAAGAATCAAAGGTGAAAAAAGTGGAAGATGAGGAAATATTTTCGTGCGACATAAGTAGGATAGAACCGAGCCTGAGTAGAAAATCATTTGCTCCTGATAACTTCATGTTTTGTCCCCGTTCTGAGTGGAGTTTTGCTTTCCAAGTTGACATCTCATCTCCGGCTTCTTTTTTAAAACTCAAAACAAATGGAGTTCAAAGAACGTATGTTGATTTAAATTTTTTGTTTAAATGTGTTTGTAACAATTGTTTTCATTTGTAGGCATATTATTATTTTATTTCATAAACTTCGTTGAACAGCCGACCCAAATGTTTGGGTTTACGACTACTAATGTTCAACTCCGTAGCTTTGTCATTTTGAACCCAATCCAGAAGAGAAGTGAACTTCTGGATCAAGTATTGGAAGAAATTTGTCTTCCTGATGATTTTTTTTGATGGAACTAACCCGCATTTGCTTTGTATGGAGAGGAAGACCACGAGAACCTCCCATGATTAGCCTAACGGCAAGGGGACTCTAAACCATGATCCGCCTACCACTGAGGATACTTTACGTCAGTACTGTGGTCGGTGCAAGCCGTGTGCAGGATTCATATCCAATTCACCTAATTGGAAGGCGAACGCTCTATCCCTTGATCTAAAGCGGCTCAGGCATATTATTAAGTTATACAAAACTCCCACAAGGTCTAGATCAGTGGTTCTCAACCGTTTGTTGCCCCCGCCTAGAAGTTGACTGACATTTATCTCCCCCCCTTTTTTTTAGATTACCTCATCAAATTCTATCAGATGACTGGTTGATAGGAATCTGCATCTGGCTTGCACCGACCACAGTGCTGACGTAATATATCCTCAGTGGTAGACGGATCACGAGTAATGTCTCCTTGTCGTCAGGATAACCGTGGGAGGTTCTCGTGGTCTTCCTCTCGTACAACGCAAATGCGGGTTAGTTCCATCAAAAAAGTCATCCACAAAGGCAAAATTTCTCCCAATACTTGATCCAGGAGTTTCCTTGTCTTCTGAATTGTGTCAAAAATTACAAGGTTATGGAGTTGAACATTAGTAGTCGTAAACCCGAAAATTGAGTCAGCTGTTCAATAAAGGTTATAAAATAAAATGCTTGTAATAAGTGCATTGTATATAAAGCAGGGTTGGGTTTTTGACATGACAGTGGTAATAACCGTGTTTTTACCGGTAAAAACCGTCAAAAACCTACTGTTTTCTTTAATTTATGGCATAAAGCAGGCAATATATTATTTTCACATAATTGCCTTGTTAAATGAATGTTGTAAATGATTGCTATTGATTTTGCAACTATAAACATGTATTCTTATAGAAGGATATACATTCATATAGAAATATTGTAATATACTTATTGAAAATAGTGATACTTACTTTTATCATTATAGCTTGATTTGCAAAGGATTCAAAATTTTGCACTTCTTAATTGTTAGAAATAAACAAACAAACAAAAAAGCTTGGAACTATTAATAAATTCAAGAACTAAAAAGAAGAATTTAAAATTTGGCATTTCTTAAATATTAGAAATAAGCTAAACAAAACTTTCAAAACTTGTAACTACTAACAAACTCTAAGTCAAGAATGACTTGACATTCTTCAGTAATGTAATATGCCAAACAAAATGATGCTTGGAAATGTTGAAAATTTTGTTTAGTATCCTAATATTTTACTTCAAATAGTATGTTTTGATATAATCATGTTGGGAAAATGCAAGAATCTGTTCTTAAATATCTTTTAACAACTTTTTTTCTAATTTTATTGCCCAAAAATGAATTAATTTTAAATTATAAGCAGTTAAACTTAAAAATACAGTTTTACCAAAACTATGGGTTTTTGACAGTTTTCGACGTTTTTGACAGTGGGGTTTTTGACATGACGGTAAAAACCATGGTATAAACTGGTAAAAACCGTCACGTGTCGAAAACTTGCCAACCCTGGTATAAAGATTTCATTGATTTATAGATTCTATGAAATGCGGAGAGTTCTTATATGCTAGAAAAAACTCTTTAGAGGAGAGATTGAAGAATTTTTTCTTCTACTAAGCATAACTATCTTCAAGTTAGAATTTAAATTGAAGCAACTGTGTAAATTAACAATTTTAGTTTTAAACAAATAGTGTATTTTTTTTTTATTTTTTTTTTTTTTTTCAATTGTGAAAAGAAAATGTGTTTTCCTTCTGACTAAAGTTTCTTTCAAGAAATCCGTCCATTTATCAAACTTTTGACTTATATCATAGATTTTTTTTTACTTCAGAATTTGCGTATGTTTATCATATTTAGTATCATAATACCTAATTAGAAGAGTTTCATAATTGTGATAATCATTGTTAGGACCATCAAAAATGACCTTAAAAAGAAAAAGTAAATGTTTTTTTAAAACATTTTTTGTGTTAGCTTTACTGTATATATTAAAAAAAATTATAAATCGTAATTTGTATTTATAAATTTAGTAAAAAAAGGTAATATAATAATTTAAATGTATAATTTATAAATGAAATGTAAATAAATTCCTGGTGAATATGATTTGTAATTTATTAATTTTAAGTAACAATTTTCAAGAACATCTAAAATTGCATTTTATTATCAAATATTTTTTGATATACTTCAAATTAAGTGATTGCCTTTTGTCCAAAGCCAAAATTTTGTCTCTGGAGCATATGTTCAACATCAGCACTAGTTATGTGATTATGTGAAACTATTTATAAAGATTAATGCACAAGAAATGCATTGTAAAGATTTGATGTAGCATTTAAATTAATTTATGGAAAAAAAAATTAATCCACAAACAAAATATTCTTAAAATAAATATATCATTCAAAATTCCTAAAAAAATAACTAAAAAAGGTAAAAATATGACAAATGAAAAAAAAAGACTTAAAAATAATGATTAATGAAAATGCAAAAATAATGTATTTATCTTCAAAATCTTTATCCTTGTGGGGAGAGTAAATATGGACCTTTCATCTATGAAAAAGTACCCCACCATAAATTTGAGTTAACATGTTTTATATACTATTGAATTGAAATTATATTTTTGTAGTGGTAGATACACTACATGGTTATGGTAGTATAAATATTGTTCTATGTTCTAGTTCTTCTTTTTAAAAAATTAAAATAGATCAAAATCTAACGATTTTTGTCATTTATCTTTATTTTAGATCAAGTCCATTGAAATTAGATGTGAAATCTCCCGCTGATGAGTTACTCACAACCAAAAACGAAGACCACTCTCTTGACTCCAATCTTCATGACGGAACAAGTTTCAATGAAAAAGCAAAAATCTCCCCTGGTGACAATGAATGTCAGAGAAGCTTAACTGATGACTTTAATATGAAAGTTGATATTCCAGAAAAAAGAATAGAAAGTGACATTTCTGTCTCTGATTTAACTGCAGGTTTAAGACCAAAAATGCCATTAAAAACTACCACCGATTCTACCAAAGGAGATTTGCTAGAAGAAGTAACTGATGCTAATGGTGTGCTAAATGATAAGCCTACTCTTCTGGTGGCCCTTGATAATGGCGTGGGAGAGTTACAGCAAGAACTAACAGGAGAAAAGTGTGAGCTAAATGTTGAGCCGGCCATGCTTGCTGCATTTGATTACAGCACATCTGAAATTACTTCTGAGGACTTTTCTAAAACTTGTGCTACTAGCTTAAAAGAAACCCTTAAACAAGATGAATCCTTGGAAACAGTTAATTGTGTTACTTCTGAAGTGTTAGATGATAATAAAATGATTAATTTAGAACCAGTTGATGTACTTTCTTCATATAAACCTATTAGTAATTGTGTGTCGCAAACACTTGTACAAATTGAAAGTCCTTCACAAAAATCTACAGAAAGTTGTCCTGGTTCGTATGGTTCCGGTTCGAGTAAAATGTCCAGACGAGATCAATTTTACGAGAAAAGTACCGCTTCTGAAATAGATGTCAAGCTGGTCGATATTGACTCGGCCGGTATAAAATTTTCATGTAAATCTATTGATAATAATGCATCAGAACATAATGGAGGTCCTGATTTGTATGTTTCCAGCTCAAGTGAAACTCCACAACAAGAAAAATTCTGCAGAACATTGAAAGGTGCCACTTCTAAAATAGTAGAAGGTATAAAATTGGTAAATTTTGACTCGCCTGATGCAAAATGCACTTCTAAATCTATCGTTAATAGTGCATCAGAAAGTAATGAAGAAGAATCTGTTATGCCAATTAGTAATAATACAGGTCTTCCTTACTTATGCGTTGCCAGCCCATCCCAAGATAAACCTTTGGATAAAATAGATTGCATTATTCCGAGCATGTCCGAAGACATCAATGAGGTTAAAACTTCTGATGCCATATCTTCGCATAGTACATCAGAAAATGGTTTAAATGAACTGATTAAAATTGAAAACCACGAAAAGCAATGTCCTATCACTCTGAGTGAGTCACTCAAAAGCTTTAGTCTTGCAACATCTCTAGCTGAGAGGGTATCAAAAAAAAATTCTATGGGTAAAGTCTTCCTTTATTGTTTTATGTCACAACGAACTTTATTAAAATATCTAGTTATTTGTTTAAGTAATTGCATACCTGCCAAGACTCCTGTATTTTAATGAAGACTCCTGTTTACCCTTATGTTCTCAAATTTCTCTGTATTTGTTGAAGAATTTTTTTTTTTAAAAAATTAGGCGACAAAATATCCGCTAATGGCAAAAATATTTCTCTTATTCCTAAACAGATAATGCAATTGCTAGTACTGCAGTATGTTGAGTGTTAATAGTTAAAGTAATTATAAATAACTTTAAAAAGCCAACTTTACCAAGCTTGCTTGGGAACTAAACACTGGGGGTTCCGCGTTAGGCTGACCACCTAACCGGATCATCTGCTCTTGCACCCCAGAGCCCAAGGTCAAGAAAACTGAGATGGGCACAGTAGGCCTTGGCCCTCTATGGGCTGTCACGCCGCTGAGTTTAGTTTTTAAAAAAAACCTTCTTTAGATTAAGATTTATGTACTTATTTTTTACTTCGCTCAATGTAAGTGCTTATATTATTATTTCCAATTTTGAATTTCTCTTTTTGGCTGACATGATTATGCATGATCCTGTAAGAAGTGAGTTTTTTCTTGAATTAGTTTCTCTAAAGGTGTGATATTCTGCATTAGTAGGTAATTCAATTATAAATGTTAGTTCAAAAAGTTATGTTAAATATGAAACATGTATGGTATATGAATTGATTTCGATTTTTAACACGTAAAGTTTTCAGGGATTTTCACTTTGTGCTGCAATAACCCCCCGGTTACAGGTTATTATTATCTTGCAGGTCATCGGAAGTCAAAAATGGCTCTCAGGTATGCCCTTGAAAGTATAAATGAGAGCATTGAAAGTAAAGACACCCCTTGTGTTACTCCAATGTCTGTAAAGAAGCTTATAGTTGAAGAGTCTTTCACACCAAGAAGATCTCCTAGACTTGCAGAAAAGCTGAATAGGAGTGGATCTTTCGAAAGTATCTTGAATGTTGAAAAACCAGAAGTGATGAATACTTTTGATTTGGGTATGTATAAACAGTGCTTATGGTCAATCATTACTTTTAACTTTGTACTAAGAACTTTCTAAGTGAATGGATAAAATTTTGCATACAATTGTAATATTCATTAAAATACACTTATTTATTTAAATTTTATTTAGTTGAAATAAAAGGAAATTAATGTCACCTAAACAGAATAGTAAAAACAATATTTTATTTGCAATGTGTGCAAAATAAATTACAGCTCTTACAAGATGATGCTTTTAAAATCTTTTATTCTTGTAAATTTTTCAAAATACAAACTGTCAGTATACTTGACTATTACAGTTATGAAGTTTTAAGTTTAGCTAAATTTCAAGTTCATTTTTAAACTTTTTTTGTGTGTGTGAGTGTAATAATGATACAATTTGATTCCATTTTCAATAAATGTCAGTCATGCACTTGCTTCGTTTAAACAATTTTAGATGAATTAATGTTGTTTTAAATGTTTTGCCAAGATTTAATTTTAGTAATATTTAAATTATAATTATAAAATTCAACTAGCTCTCTGAAGTTGTTGATGTATCTTTAAAATAATCCAATTTAAATAAAAAGAAGCTCATTATCAATCATATTAATTAGTTTTTTTAAATTATTATTGTTATTATTATTTTAAATAAAATTTTGTAAAATAACATTTGGATACATTTATAGCAATTAATTTGAAGCTCTGCTTTTTTAAATATTCTTAAATTTTCTGTTTTTACTCAGAATTCTCTATTCTTAGATTAAATAATGTGTTATAATAGCTAAAATAATTTTAATATCTATTACTTTTCAAGATTGCGAATTCAAAAATGTAAGCTATATAATAACAAAAAACTTATATTCAATTAGCATCAATGTCAAGTCTATTTAATGCCAATTATAAATGTAAAATATTGCAGCCAATATAAATTTGAGGTTTTCAGCGTAAAATGGTTTGAAATTCCATCTTTCAAAAATATTTTAGATATTGCGCAATGGTTAGCTTAAAAAAAAGATTTGTAAAATCATGTTTCCCTCTTTTTAATGTTACCACCTATGCAGGGGTCTGTCTAGGTTTTTCTGAGAGGTACCTATTTTGTGAAAATGTAGGCATAATTTGTGAAAATTATATTAAAAAATGAACACAAAAATATGGATTTATTGCTTCTTACTGGATACAAAAATAAAATTTAAGAAAAAGTATTTTGCGAAGGTACCTCTAAACAGTAGTAAATTTGGCCTAGACAAGCCCCTGCTATGAGACCCTAGATTACCCTGATTGTTAACAATTTAATCGCAACAATTGTTAATCACTTCACAGATGACATAAAGACAAACGTTCCAGACAGTTTTGCTGAAGAGGTTATGAGAACACCGAGTGTCAAGGAAAAGTCAAAAAAGGATAATGATTTCACTCCTCGGAGGTCACAAAGACTTACAGAAATGTTAGGAAGAAGCAGCTCTTTTGAAAATCTGTTTGATGTAAGGCGACCCTCAATTATGGGATCACCCTGTAAAGGTAAAGTTAAAAATTTTGTCGCATATATTTCTTATTTGCTCTCTTGTATGCATACAATTATTTTTTTTTTCTTCAATTCTAGCTGACCTTCCTTTACAAGATGCAACTGGGATAACATATGACTTCGATAATTTGGTTTTGGAAGATTCTCCAAAAATTGTTAAAGTAAGTTACTCTTGTTAATAGATCTTGTTTTATTATGCATATGTTACAGGTAAAGTAAAAATGAAAGGTAAACCTAGATTTAATCACTGAAAGTTTGGTTACTGAGGCTTTGCGGTCAACAATTTCTAATTGCTCCAATTTCTATTTACTTGAACAATTTCTAATGCTTCCATCTTTAATTGAGTATCTCAGTGAAACTGGATCTAAATAATCTTTGTTGGTTAAGCCCAAATTTATGAAATGTGTATTTATAAATTAGTATTTTATTAGGTTATAACATCGATAAAAGTAAATGATAACGTTTATTAATAAAATATAAATTAAATTAATCAGTGGTATTTTTAATTTCTGTTTATTGTGTAATAAATTTGAATGCCATATAGAGTTGCGTAAAATATTTGCTGCATTGCGGAGACACTTTTTGGTTCCATGTTTTATTTCATCATTTTTAAAACCCTTGACAACCAGAGATTAATTGATTCTTAGGAATATTTTGGAATTACTTCTATTTTCGATACCCACCTTTGCAATCCAAACTGTTGAGCTGGTTTTGACTGGATAAAAATGAGGGCATCGTAGATTCTTCAGGCTTTAATCCGTTAGTCTTGATTAAACCCAATTGTGGCTGGTTAAAAGCAGAATCCATCAAAAACTTCGCCTTGTTAACATCTACTTAGTAAAGCCTTGTTAATGGGGTAGCACCCCTCTTTAAAGTAAAATCAACAGTAAAATGTGTTAAAATAATAATTAATTCCTTTTAATTACACCTAGTAAGCATTATTTCTAAAAATAAATAATTTTATTAATTTCTTCAGTTTTAAAAGAAATAAAATTGTATTTATATTTTAACTTTTTTTATTTTATACTTGCATGAATCTCCCATTTCAATTTATAAGAAAAATATATATTCTTCCTTAACAATTGAAACTGTTACTGTCCAATAGTGTTGCAGATAAAACTTATAAGAAATCTGGAAACAAGTGATAGATTTTCTGTTTCCTTGATATAAAATTTTACCCATTATTACCTAGCATCCAGCTTGAGAAATAGTTCTAAAAATTGCAGCAATTATTTTTTCTTCATAATATTAATCACATAATAATGTTTGAAAGACTTAGGGCCACAATGGCTTAGGCCACTTACCCACATTTTAAAATTATTCTTCCATTTAAAAACACTATGATTTTCATTTTGGCTATAATATATTTCTAATAAAGGTATTGGGCTGTTAAATGTAATTGAAATTTATAAAAAACCTTTTTGTTGACGATAAATAGTAAATTAAAAAACATCACAGATGATAAATAAAGAATAGTAAATAGTTTAACTTAAAAATGTCACCGCTGAAAAAAGTGTGGCTTTTCAGCATCACAATATTGCCTAAAAACCTTCATTTCATAGATATCAAAAATATCCAAAGTAAGGGTTTTTGGAGAAGAAAAAACATCTGTAGTGGAAACTAACAAAAGTATTTCCACTTGATATAGTTAGGTGTATATACTGCCGTTATTATATTTTTTAATAAGTATCACCAAATGCAAATCTTAGCAATTTTTATGATTAATTTTTTCTCTTAAAAAACTGTTTTACGATAGTTTGTTTCAGGCTTATATTATTGGTACCCAATTCTAATTTATTATGCGGTGCACCTACCGAAAATTACTGTAATCGAATAAATAAAAAACTTATTAATTAAGAAAAATTCATTTTGATGTAAGTTTATCTATTTTCGTTCCAGTGGAAAACACATCGCCAAAACACAATTTTATTCGCCAATTTTACAATTTTGTCGCATTATTATGCTTTTTCTGAGTAAAAAAAGGGTTAAAAATAGGTATAAAATAATGAGGCAATTTTTACAGATTATTAAAGGTTTTTTAATTGGGGGGGATAATTAAAAAAGTAAATCTTCAAAATTAAAATATTTTTTATGTAAACCCCATCTCCTAAATTATGAATATTAATAGACATAAATATGATTGTTCATTTTTCAGTCTGCTAAGGGACGTGCTGCTCAAATATCTAAGAAAGTGAGCCTTCTCTACACGCCACCAACACGAAAGTCTACTCTGAGGCAGTCAATAAGAGGAGATTTAATGTCCTTTAGTCCATCCTAATATGTATCTGCTGCATTACAGATATATAACTTCTGGTAATGCATTGTATATTATTTTAAAATAAGTTTATGTATATATTTGAATTTCACATACATGTGTTTTCTTATGTATATATTAAATTTCAAAAACATGTGTTTTCTTTTTCAACATTTATTTACATCTAAACATACTATCGTTCAAAAAGGAGGTAAAAGATGTGTAAAGGCATTGAATGTTTAATGCATAATATATTTTATATAGATAAATATATTTTATAGAAACATAGCTGCCAACATGGATAGGAAGAAAATCCAGTGGATTTATTTTACGAAACAATGTAAATTTCATGATAATTGTTGCATAATGTATTAAATATTTTACTATAAGGGGAATTTCAGGGATTTTTATTGCTATCATATTAGAAAAATTGCAATATTTTCCAGTTATGATTGACACTAAATAAACTTGAAATGATGTTTACTTATAATTTTGAATTGTAATAGGCATTTACTTCATCAAAGATAGCTAAAAGAGTTTTTAATTAATTTAAAAAGGGAGCTCCAAATAAAAATAAACTGAACATTTTTAGAACAAAAAAAGTTTTAAAATGATTTTTTTAGTGAACTAGCACACTTTTAGGAAATTTTCTAAAATGGAAAAAAACCAGGAGAGTTTTTATTTAACCAGAAGACCAGGAGAAACAAACAAAATCCGGTAGACTGGATTTTGCCTGTTTCTCATGGTCTACCGGTTTAATAAAAATTTTCCTGGATTTTGTATAATTTATAAAATTCTCTAAAACTGAGTAGGTTACCTAAAAAAAAATGTACTGAAATAGAATAAGTATGGATAATGCATAATGAAGAATATCTCATTTATAGAAATCAACTTAAAACGTTTTTTGTTGTTCTAAAATGTACAGTTTATTTTTATTCAGAACTCGCTTTTTAAATTAATTAAAAACTCTTTTAGCTATCTTTGATGAAGTAAATGCCTATTACAATTCAAAATTATAAGTAAACATAACATTTCAATCATAACTGGAAAATATTGAAATTTTTCTAATATGATGGCTTTAAAAAATCCTTAAAATCTTTTCATTATCTTTGAATTAAATTCATATTAATATTCAAAATTATGAGTAAACATGATAAATAACATTCCAAATTCACTTGATGTCAATTATATTTGGAAAATATTGCAGGCCTTTTACAAATATAAGTTTAATTAAGTTTTTGTATTTTGATGACTAAAAAAATACCTAAAATTCCCCGCATGGTCAAATATTTAGTATATTATGCAATTATTATTATGAAATTTATATTATTCCATGAAATTTACTGGATTTTTTTCCTATCCATATTTGCAGCTGTGTATATATGTTTAACTGGCTTGAATTTGTAAATATGAGTTTCCCTCTCTTACTTTCACTCTTATATATATTGTCATGGAGCATAGCTCTTTTAAAAAGTGATTAAAGGTGCTTATTTTTGATTTTCGTTTTTTAAAAGCCCTTAAAGGTGCTTTTTTCATGGGGTGTTTTTAAAAAGTGCTAAATTTTTCCTTTTCGAAAATGAGATTTCTTCCCTAACTGTGTTGATTTTTGCTGCATACAATACCAATGTAAAAGCATGGTTTTTTGTTCTATTCAACATTTTCACAAATCATTCAACCACAATCCAGTTCGGCGTACCGTCGGCCCGCAGCACCCCAATCATGTTTGATGAAATACTTGCGAGTTCGTATGCGCGTCTATTGAGCTGGGTTCGGTGAGTTCTTGCACTCTCATGTGCAACTCTGCTGCATTTGCAAGATATCCTCCATTTCAGACTTCATTTCCACCCTCTGAAATTGAACCGAAAAATCTTGATCTTTTTATCGTGGCTAATAACATCAAGAAAAGAATTCTTTGTCAGAAACTAGTTATTTTATCATGATCGTGTAAAGTCTGAAAACTATTTTGCATTTTGTTAATCTATATAGTGCTTAGAAATATTTTTTGAGTGCTTAAAAAGTACTTTAAAGGTGCTTATTTTTTGTTGAGAGATTTGGCTACGCACCTTGATTGCCCTTTAAAAGGTAAATCCTACTTTAAAAGGATGTTAAAACAATGATCGTCTTGGCAATGTAAAAAAAAATCACTTTGTGTTCCTATTATATTAACTATTTCTTGTTTTTAAAAAAAAATTCTGCGTCCTTTTTTGAATGTTAAAAATGTTTTCTTTCTGTTAGGAATGTTTTTTGAATAAGTAGAGTAAAAAAATTAAACAATAATCAAATTTAGTTAAACTGAACCTGCATTTGCATTCATTAAACTATTATATATATATATATCAGGGTTCCCACGGGTCAGGGAAAACCTGGAATTGTCAGGGAATTTTATTTCAACACCAAAATTCAGGGAAAGTTGCAATTTTCTTACGAAAACCTGGAAAATTCCTTCATTATACCTGGGAAAAAAACAGTCTTAAAATACTCAGTTATTGAGATTGGAGTTAAATAATTCTAACATCTATTACAGTTAATTGTTGAAAAAAATTTTACATTTTAGACATACTGAAATGCTTCCTTCCTCATATTATGATATTTATTTTACACAAAAAATCTAATTCTTGGCATAGCAAATAAAAGAATCCAAATTTTCTGATGAAAAATTTCGTAGTATAGNTATTAACCTTTTTTTAAAACAAAATAGAGATTCGGTTCAAATTTCTTCTGTTCTTACTTACAAGTTTTTGATATTTACTATTACATCAAATAGTTTTTCAATGTGTTTATAGTTATGACATTGAAAATTTTCTAGCTTTGTTTAAAATGTTGTATCCATTTTCCTTATACTTTAACGTAATGGTCTTTCTATAAGGAAAAAATAGAGTTTTTAACAAAAAATAATTTTTAAAATGTATTTTAATGTTTTTACAGTTGTGAAATTTCAATAAAATTTATTTTTAATACAATTTCTGAAGATAAACTTGTTTGCTAAAATGTTAACTTTCTAGATTGTTAACTATATTCACTAATTGTAATAAAAAGTTTATTAAAAACATTTTGAGTTATTTAATTTATTTCTTTTATCAAAATCTGATTTTGTTTTCCAACAATCCAGACCAGGTAAAGCTGGTATTAGACTAATGAGTTTATAATCTAATTTTTATATTGGTGCTGTGACATAGTGTCACTGATTTTGTTTTTTAATTTTTACCCACTTCCCATGCCTTCATACACTCTAACCTGCTTGGAATCTCAAACAGCTGCTGGTCGGCTCCTTTCATCTTCCATGTTGGGTAGGCGAATGTTTCATGCCGAGCTGTAACACGACTGAATTTCTTCCCATCAGCACATCTGTTTTGTGCACAAAAAGCGTTTTTACATCTAATGTGACCATAGACAAGGTATCAGCGCATCTGGAAAGTCACGAATTTCAGTATTGAACAAAATTTGTCATGGATTTAGGTCGTCAAAAAATCTAATTTTTAAAATGGAATTAATTAGAAATATTTAAAATGGATAATTTATAATGGAAATAGAATCCCAACACTTTCCTGGTGTTCTGAATTTATAACAAAATCCCCACTCACAGTCATATTTGATTAAAATATAAGATGTTTGTATCGTGTTCTTTAAAAATTATGTTCTTTCAAAAAATGAAAGAAGAAACCTACTTATCAATTTAAAATTCTAGCTGAAGCAAGCCAGTCATTGACGAAACTTTTTATTCCGAAATGAGAACAGAAAAATCAGGAGTATTTCTTTCCTTTCCAATGAACAAGAAAAGTATCTTTAGAATGTAATTCTGCAAAGAGAAAAAAATTATTCGCTTTGGTATTTTTATTTTATTGTTTCAACTCTCTTTACTCTATTTTTTAAATTTAAAATCTATAAATATAAAGATGCAGAGTATAACAGTTTTAGTTACAATTATCATTTCAATGAATGTTGTTGTAATGCTTTTTTAAATTTATTGTTGCATTTCTGTTGGAGAAAATAGTAACTACGTTTAGTCATGGAAAGTCATGAATTTGAAAATCTAAAATGTAGCAGATACCCTGCATAGAGCATTCGCCTTCTAATGAGGTGAAACCGGGTTCGAATCTCGCCGTTGGTTGATCGATACGAATTCCGCATCCGGCTTGCACCGACCACGGTGCAGGCGTAAAATAATAAAGTCCCCTTGATGTCAGGCTAACCATGTGAGGTTTTCTTCATGTAAGACAAATTTCTCCCAATACTTGATCCAAGAGTTCACTTGTCTTCTGGATTGGGTTTGGAATTACAAGACAATGGAGTTGAACATTAGTTGTCGTAAACACAAAAATTGGGCAACTGTTCAACGATGGTGATGAAATAAAATAAAAATCGAATGTCATCATGGAAAGTAGATCGTTCCAACTATTATCCTCATGATGTAAATGTTTAACAAAATCTTCTCATTTTTCTCTACCCATTCTTGGCTTTCTGCTAGTGGGATTACCCAGATGCTGTAAAAATAAAAATTTAAATGTTTCTAATTTTTAACTGTTAACATCTCAAACAAATTCACCAGGAAGATAAGCATAGAATAGCTTCTGGTGATATGATGGCAGTTGATACTTTCATACCATGTTTTGAAATATTGAGTGTAGAAAAATACTCCAGAAGGCAGGTTTTAAGATCCCACATTTTTTTTATAGTCTCTTTGCATGAACTAATACCAATTCACAAAGAAATGTGCGAAAAAAAATTCTCTACAATCAACGCTTTTTTTTACTGCACTATTAGATTTTATTTAGATTTATAATTGCAGTTCTGATAAATAATGTCGATTTTCAATACTTATATTATTTAAGCTGCTAAATTTTCTTAATCATTTTATTATAGTATATTTAATCCATTTTGACACCAGTGCCATGTTTACTGATAACTTCTTATCATTTAACAAATGTAGTACAGTTTTTCCCCCCTCTCCTGAAAACAAAGAGCTTGAATTTTTTTTTTAATATCTAAGTAAAAAATTACAAGATAGTTTCTATACTCGGAGTTCTATGCTAATAAGGTCTATAACCAGCAATCTTTCCTTAAAAAATAGTGTTATAAAATAAAGTTTTGGCTAAAAGATTTCTCCAATTCCAAATATGGTGACTTACTAATGTGAAACTAGTTTTTTTGTTTCAGAAATAGAAATTAGAAACAAATGAGTAATTCTTAAACTTACGGTCCCGCAGCGGACTGATCTTTAAGCAGATCACCGAAGTCAAGCATCACTAGCTGCGGTCATTGTGCGGGTGCGTGACCACTTGGATCAGTCTGTGTAGGGACCGAGGGTGTGCGGTATTGGTCCTCGCTGAAATGTTCCATCGTATAGTGCTCGACTTCACGTGCAGATCGTTGGGCTACCGAAGCGGGGGTGCCATCCCCTCTGCAGAGGATCAAAATTGTGATGGCTTGTCTTCGGATCATCCTTAGGGATGTTTTCCAGACCATCACCCATTGTTCAGTTCTAGTGCGACGTAAATTAACTACTACTTAAATTTACAAATATGAGCTTGTTGCTTCATAACAAGCTANCACATCACCGAGTGAATTCAACTTCACCCTGAACTCAGAACAAAAGTACCCTTACCCCCTACGTCAAAAAAGTGTTAGAAGTAAAATAAAATAAACAAGAATAAAATTAAATTAAAAAGAAAAACATTTCATAAGGATCTGATATTCTCTATCCGAATCGGAGCACTCAGGGTTCGGTTTTAAGTGTGTGCGCATGTGCAAGTCAACGTGGGTACGACGTGAAGTCTGCATGAATGATTACGTAACAAACAGCCCATTTTTCGTGAAATGCATGGGATCCACCAGATATCACTGAAGAAAAAAAAAATTCTTTGTGAAAAAAGGCACTTTCTAAAAACACAGCTGAAAAAAGCACCTTTAAAAACTTTTCAAAACGAAATCCCCAAAGAGCACCTTTAAGTACTTTTTACAAACGCTATGCACCCTGTTAGGGATGTTTCCCAGACCGTCGCCAATAGCCAATTGTGCAGTTCTAGTGCGACGTAAATTAACTACTACTAAAATTTACGAATATGAGCTCGTTGCTTCATAACAAGCTAGAACAGCTGACATGTAAGGAGCACCCAATCCATAGGTTTTCATTAGGACCAAAGCACAAGAGACTAAATTCGTGAAAAAACAGGTCATGATCATGATGCAGTAAAAGCATTCTCACCATCATAAAAAACTAGAAAGCGTATTTCCGTGAGCTATGAGAAAATGGTTTATTCACTAAGTAAAAAAATTAAGCCTAAAAGGTTATAAGTAATACAATTTTTCCACAAGCAAATTATGGTTTGTTTACACAAACAGCTGTTAGGAATCAATAAATGAACAAATCAAATTGAAACTGATTTCTGGGAATCTTCTAAATTAGAAAATCCTTTCTAATTCTGATATGTCAGTTATCCACCCTTGGATAACACTAGGAAAAAATTGACCCTGATTTGCTGTTTTTGACCAATCACCGTACCTCTCGGCAACAACTGCTTTGTTTTTTATTCATTAACTTACAAACAAAAATATAATTGGAGAGTACACAAATAAAGCAACGACGGATGTATTACATTTCATAATAAATTTATTAAAATACATATTTACAAAAATTATAAAAACATTAAAAAGAACTAGGGTAGTATCCGTATTTCTTTGGTGAGAGGAACTGGGGTACACAAGAGATCTTTCATAATGAAACTGATTTCTTCCAATGCAAGTTGTGAATGTATACACAGAACTTCATCACTTTCTGTATCTTTGACAAGTTTCAACTGAGAATAGATGGTGTGGATTTCATTTTCAAGAATCTAAACAAAAGAGTGAAGGCAAGATTCTTAAGAGCAAGACATGGTTGTCAAATATAATATTCATTTTTAACAACACAAATAGAATTGCTTCAAAAATACTGCATTACAAGTATCTAGGATAATAAGATATAGTAAAATGTGATAAATCAAATGCTTATAATTTTTACTATGGGTTCTTGGCAAATTAAAAGCCAAAATCTAAATTCATTTGTTATTAGGTATGTTTAAAAGTTAAACCATATCAAAAATTTTAAAGAATTTAATTTTTTTTAATTGCTTAATAAACTTATGTTCCCAAACTGGAACATTAATTGTAATTTATTTACTGTGGCACATTTCTCTGTTTTAACAAGAGATTAACTGGAAGCTGAGAGATATTGCACATGAGATAGCATTTTATTTTGAAGACATGTTTAAATACAAATAAATCAAAGCAATCTAAAATATAAACATCTTTCTCCCCTTTAACAGTAAAATTACCAAATGTTGACCAGTCTGCGACGTCACCAGTTAAAATTCACTTGATTATTTACTGTTTCTTTATTTGTAAATAACAACTTTTTTTTTTTTAACTATCAAACTTGAAAAAAATCAGATACTCTAACAGGCATTTTTATAAATTAACTTCCATTTTAATTTTTGTACCTGTAGCATATCTTTTCCAATTCCTCTAACAAGCAAAGTAATGACCATCACAGCACAGCGACGTACTTCCAAATCTTTATCCGTTTTTAAGAAAGACAGCACACAGACTAGTATCTACTCGAAATAAAAGAAAATTAGACACTCAAATAGCAAAAATACAAAATAAAATTTTAAGAAACCGAACAGTGATTAACTACTATAACTTGTCTTATTAGAGCCATTTTATACTTGCTGTTATTTATTATATACCATTGTCAAACTTTGAAATAGAAAAAGAAGTAAAAATTAATGAGCTCATTTAAATAAGAGAATGCACGTTCTAAAAATTATAACAGTTTAATCACATTTAAATGAATAATAAAAAAAGGTGGCATATAAGGGTTAAAGTGCAAAAATAAATAAGACTTGTCCCAAATTAAAAGTAACTAAACCATTCAAAGGTTTAATTCATAGAAACCTTTTTATCAATTCACGGTTACTGTAAATTATTCAAAAATATCCACTTTTGTTTCATAAATAAGCTAACATGATAAAAAAAAAAGATAAAAAGAATTGTAGCTGAATTTAAACTCCACTTAACAAGCAAATAAGCATTCAACTTTTAAATGATATTTATTCTCGAAATGAATGCAAAAGAGTAATTTACCTCCTTGATGATATGCATATATTGTAACACTGCTCACTAATTACAGTAGGGAACCGATTATCCGGAACGATCGGGACCATCACTATTCCGGATAACTGATTTTTCCGGTTTTCTGAATCGCTACAAAAAGCCNGCATATATTGTAACACTGCTCACTAATTATATTGATATCATTAGTTAGCAGCATTACAATTTATAACATTAGCATTAATAAATTTTGTAAAATTAGCAATATATAAAGTAAATGTTTTTTTTTTTTTAATTATTAAATCATTACAAATTTTAATCTGAAACATTTAAAACAAAATATTTGGAAAAAAAATTACGAAAAGGAATAAAAATGACAGATGGTCTGCATATAAAATAGTAAAATCATGTTTTAAGACTTATGGTTTAATAATAATTAAAGTGTAAAATACTTTACCTTTTATTATTTATTTTATGATAATGAATTTTTAAGTTTAACAAAATGTTGTTAAACAATATGCTTTCAAACATAATTAACACAGTATTAAAGGTAATAAATAACAAACCATAAAATATTGTAAATGAATTTTAAATATTTTTGTCAAAATGGTTTTGTTTTTTCTTCATTTTTTTAACATAAAAAATGTATGCCTTTTGAAAATAATCTTTAAACCTTGAAAACATTTCAATAATGAATAAAATAATTATGTCAAATGTGTGTGACCAATGCTGTTGCAAGATCACAAATGGATGAAATAGCAATAAGCACTAATAGATCAATCATAAATGGAGTAAATTACACGATTTGTAACAAATGGGTTCAACCGAGAAGAACTGGCAGTGACAAATCATGCAGGGTTGCCAGAGAAAAAAATGAACAAAATAGTTGCTTCTAGTAGCCTAAAGTATGAAAATAATCGCCTAAAATTATGAAAATAGTTGCCAAAATAAGAACAAAAATTTTTCAATAATACGACTAAATTTTATTGAATGACTTCATTGTCATATACCATGATCTATTTAGTCAAGATGACGGCGAATATGATAATTTTTAAATAAACGTTAGTGTTCTAGCACTAAATTTTTATATAAAAAAAACTAGTATATTTGCAGAACGTTAAATACTTTTAAATGCTAGAATTAATGTAGAAAAATAACTATTTATTAAAAAAAAACACTCTTCCTATTAATTTTCCCTATCACATAAATTTTCCTTTTATCAATAATTGATTTATCAAATATATATATATATTTAAAAAGTAATTACTAGAATTTGAAATTCACGCATCATAGTATCGTATATTAAAAATTGGGTTCTTTAAAATCACACAGAGTTTCGTAGCAATAACTGTTGAAAAGGCGATTGAGAAACAAAATCGATTCACAAAGGAATCTGTGCAAATTGAGTGCATTAAAAAGTGATGACTCAAATTTGCATTTCAATCTTTTTTATTTTTAGAAGGAAAAAAAATCATTATGTTCAGAAGCTACCGCGAGCTGCAGGTTGTCAACCCAATTTATGCTTAAAAAAACATTGCTAGGAGTAGAGAAAAGTCTTCTTTTCCTGAAAATAGTCGCATTTCAGTCACCTGTGGCAACAATGATCAAGCATAAAGAACTGAGTAAAATAAGAGATCGATTGTAAATGTGTGACCGTCACACAAGATCATCGAGATTAGAAGAGGAATTAGCACGGCAGTGACAGGTCATTTACAAAGAATTGGTTGAGACACCTGTTTCATTTTGCACTCATTAAAAATGTGTGACATTTGTGTATTGGATTGATTCCAAACAAAAAAAATCTCAGACTCATTCCAGCAGGAAATCAAAAGAGTATAGTAGCCAACAAGTGCAACTTCAAAGATAAATAAAGGCATTTTCTCATTTACCAATATTTTTAGACCTATTTATACATAGATATTTGCAATTCAATTTTTTTTACTTTTCGAAGAAAAAAAAATCATTATGTTCAGAAGCTGCTGCAGGCTGTCAACCCAATTTATGCTAAAAAAAACATTGCTAGGTGTAGAGAAAAGTCTCCTTTTCCTGAAAATAGTTGCTTTTATAGCCTTTTCAGGCAAAAAAAGTAGCCATAGTTGCCCCAGGTTGAAAATAGTTGCATTTTAGTCACCTGTGGCAACAATGATCAAGCATAAAGAACTGAGTAAAATAAGAGATCGATTGTAAATGTGTGACCGTCACACAAGATCATCGAGATTAGAAGCGGAATTAGCACGGCAGTGACAGGTCATTTACAAAGAATTGGTTGAGACACCTGTTTCATGTTGCACTCATTAAAAATGTGTGACATTTGTTTATTGGATTGATTCCAAACAAAAAAAATCTCAGACTCATTCCAGCAGGAAATCAAATGAGTATAGTAGCCAACAAGAGCAACTTCAAAGACAAATAAAGGCATTTTCTCATTTACCAATATTTTTAGACCTATTTATACATAGATATTTTAAACAGCCTCAATTTCAGCTAAGGAAAACTAGAAGATTATATAAAAATTAGAAATTAATATTATTTAAATTTTGAGTTATTGAAGTATCATTGTTTTCTATTATGCTCCCCATTTACCATATTTTTTTTTTAAAAGATTTATGTGCAGATATTTTAAATTTGTAACAGCCTCAGAATCTATGCAACATCAGCTAAAGAAAACTAGAACATTACACAAAAATTAAAAAAACATAAATAAAAAAAAGGCAGTGATGTAGACTTCTAGTTACCGGAGGCAATTACTAAATAAATATTAAAGACATGTGATTGCTGAAAAAAGAAATTCTCTTACAATATGTTTTTTTTCTCTGTACATAGAAGATAGAAAAGAAACTCATTTTTGTGCACATTAACATTTATTAAATTTTAAGAGAAAGGAAAGAAAAATTTCTCTTAAATACATAAAAGAATATAACTATTTAAAAAAAAAAGATTTTAAAATTTGTGAAATCTGTGGCAATAGCTGAAAAAAGATAGATGATAAAAGCACAGGCATTTTACAACAAAATCTCAATAAATTATTAAAATTAAAAATATGTTTCAAGATTCACATGTTGTAATGAATATCATAATAAAAATATCAAAATTTAAAAAAAATATGTGGAAATCATTAGTAATAACAGCTGGAAAAAAAAGGGGGGATACAATTGTGTCAAATAGGGAATATTCAAGTGCGTTATTTAAACTTCCCGTATCTTAATAATATCAGGATTTTAAAAAGTGATGGGAAAATCAAGAGCAATAATTAAGAAAAAAAACTCCAATCCAAACACCATGTGGATTTAGCAAAAATCGAGCACATCAAAAAGTAGTAACACAAATGTGACTCGAATTTCACGTTTTTAAAAACATTAAAATTAAAAAAAATTGAATTTAAAAAACCACATGTCAAAATATCATATTTAAATTTCAATCTAATAGTAGGCAAATATACCCTATTGATTAAATAATTTTTCTGTCATAAATCGAAATTCGCCACTCATTGAAATAAGGGTTACTTTTTAATTTATAAATTTTATACTTTTGTGTTTGTCTTAGTAGTTCATTATTCTAGCAGAAGTTATTATGGATTTTTCTTCCAGTCTCGTTTAGTCAAAGCTAAGTTTAATTTTATTCATTTTTTAAAAAAGAAAAAAAAAAGTTATCGCGCATGAAAGATAACTTAGAAAAAAGAGAGCGCTGGTAAAGGCAGTATAAATGTTTTATTAACCAGATTTTGTGTAAATAAGGAATTTTAGATTAGCGGGTCTCCGAGAAAATTTCGTCCGAATATAAATTATTGATTTGCGGAATTTAATGGTCTTGAAATTCTCAAATTAGAGGAAGAATCACATGCCTGATATTAAGACAGAAACTATCACAACATAGACAAAAGCTATTGCTTTTTGCCACTTGCCCAGAGGCAGAATTTTTTTGGTTTTTCTGCGACAAAACTCTTTTGCACTAATATCTTTCTGCAATTTACTTTCAATAACAAAGATGTATGTTACTAATTAAAGGTTAAAAAAAAAAACATTTTTTTCATTGAATATGTAACATTTTTTTTATTTTAATATTATGGGCGATATTTTCGTATTTTGTTGGGGGACGACAACACACTAATTATTTCCTTTATTACGCCAATCATCACATTAAAAAAAATAATTAAATATGAAATCAGTAGCAGTAATTAACAAAAAAACAATCAACGACGAAATCACGCGAATCGGACTCTTCAGAAAGGTGTTACGCAAATTCAATGTTTCATTTCTAGATGTGATTGTTGTAATAAATAATATCGCATACGAAATATCGGGTTTTAGAAACTATGTGGAAATCAAAAACAATAACTGCCAAAAAAATCTATAAAATTATTGCCTTAAAAAGTAAATGATCAAATGCGCAATCTGAATTTCCCATATCTCCTGAATCTATCTATAAGTCATGTTAAAATTAGTGTCAATAAAATACAATCAAAATGGATTTACGATAACTGCAAAAATTCAGAACTTCAAAAACTGATTATTTGAATGCACGATTCAAATTTTACGTTAAACTTTCTGCTGAAAAGCAAACCAAAATTTTTTGCTTCCCAAAAGAAAAATCTTTCTGCAAGAACTCTGTAAAGTTCTGCGACAATGTCGCTGCGATTCTGCCAAGAGGGTCACTTGCAAAAAGGACTGTTCCAGTCTTGGTACATATAATTCAGTTGCTATCTGACTTTGAGAAGACAATACTGCATGCATCCCAATTTATATTGCATTAAAAAAACATTTCAGTGAAAGAGCCTATACATGAAAGACAGTGTGACACTCACCTCTTGCAACCAATGACCACTGATGTTGAATTTCAAATACATGCAAGCTTCTCCGAGATTTGAAAGACTCGACGAGCGTATTTGTGGATCCGAGTGTTTAGTTCCGATCAGACACGCGTGCAACAGTGGGTCACGATATTTATAAATTACATTACCTAAAACAAAACATTTAAAAGCATTAGATTGCACTAAATAGCATAGTAGCCTGAATCTTCTAATTAAAACTAAATAACATTAGTGATGAAGACTATGAAATCTACTGGGGTTTTAAGAAGAAAAATCAGTAGAAACAAAGATGAGTATGATATATCAGGGTTGTGTAACTCATGTGTATTTGACAAAAGACCTCTAGTTCAATATTATGTTAATTAGAGAGTATCTTTAAATTTTTTTCCATTATCCTGAAGTATCCAAGCTGAGCTATACAATTGATCATTAATGGTAAGTTCGAAAATAAAATAAAAACATAAATTTAACTTTAAACCTGTGATGGAATGAACAGATTCTTGCATACTACTCTATAAATTTGAAAAAAAAATATGACTAATAATTTACTAAGTTATTAAGCACCAATTGTGTCATTCTCAAATAAAAGTGTAATTATAATTATATGTCAATTTTGATTCATATTTATATATACATATTTCGGGTGTCTGGTAAACTTTGCTATAAATTTCTAGAAGAGGTAGAGCACATCATAAGGATTAAGAATTGCATAGGAACAAATGCCTGGGAAATGTCATCCTATTCCGGTAGTTGTCATTCCTTATTATGAACGTTTCTTCATGTTCCTTTGAACAGACACTTTAATATTATGTTTTCCTTTAATTATTGCCAAAAATTGCAAAAAAGATTCAGTTATTGTTTTATTGCAATTTAATGACAGGGCGACTAACTTTACAATCTCGCCAAATCATTGAATTATGCAAATTCTAAAAACTGCCATTAATGTTATAATAGTACCTTCAAAGTACTTTTTATACTCTAGAGTGAGTCTATATTTTACAAAATATTCATTTAAAAATTAATGTTTCTATAGCAATAATTATTACATGAGGAAATAAGAGTGTTAAATAGCTAAAACCTCAGATTGTTTTAAGAAAACATTTTTACATACCTAAAAGTCTACATATTTTTAACAGAACTTCTCCCATCTTTAATATGACATCACACTTTTCTTCAGTATTTTGATACACGTTTAAAACAGTTGGCAGTACTGACTCGGCATCAACATCGGCAAGGAAGGAAATGCCTTGAATAGCGGGCAAATATACATAAGAGTCTTGATCTTGAAGATTCTCCTAAAATAAAATTAATATTGATTAGTTAAAATTGAGAAGAAGAAAAAAATTATTTGCTCATTGAAAAAAATTAAAAATCAAAATTTTTTAAACAAAAAATAAAATTTAAGGCTAACTGGATTTGTGACTAATTTATAGCATTAAATTGATGTGGTCTAGATCAGGCCCTGCATGTGCATACAAATTGCGATGCAAGATTTTAAAACCATGCGACATTACTAAGGGCTCCAATAGCCAAAAATCCATGATAAAATGGGAATTTCCATGAATTTTTACTATCATGACCTTCATAACAAATTTCGATCTAAGTCAAAATCCATGACTTTTAATTCATAATGTAAAAATAATTTCATAATGTTGTATAAATGCAAGTTTTTTTTTTCTTTTTATAAAATTGATCTCTGGATTTATACTATAATTGTATTTATTATTTACGGATTTCACTCCTCCAAAAAAAGTCAAGGACTATTTTTGCCACATGGAGAAGAAAAAAAAATAAACGGCTATACATCTGGATAATGGGAAGTTTTTTAAGCCTCTGTGATTTCATAAGCCTCTGTGCATTATGAAATAGTGCACAGAGGAATGCATTTACAGAGTTGCCACTAAAATCTGGAAAAAAATTCTCTGAGTTTTTCCTGTACATATTATACACAAAATATTAAGAGGAAACAACAATTACTGTGCTCTTGTGTGAGCTATACTTGCCTAACTATATTTATTAGTTTTAATTGCTGGAAAAGCAGCTGAACATACTTTAATGCTACAGTAAATGAAATAGTTTAGTATAGCTGATATATCGCGGTTAAATATCCCATAGATTACGCTTTGAGTGGTCACCATTTTTTAAAAAACAAAAATAAGAAACAAAATTTTCTGTATTTTCCCAGTTTATAAAGGAAAAATCAAAATTCCCGGCATTTTCCCTGTTATTTTAGGTGACTTTTAAATTCCCTGTATTTTCGAGGTTTTCCCTGTTGAGTGGCAACCCTGATTTATTTTCACGTAATGGAGAGGGGAAAAAAATTTCATCGACGTAAAATATGTGAAACGAAAAAGTTTTTTTTTTCGACGTAAAATGAAACTTTTTTTTTTGTTTTTTTTTTTAAAGGAAAAAAAAACTAACAATTGTAATAATTATACTTTTCAGCCTACCATGTAGGGCAGAGATGGGCAAATTACGGCCAGCGGGCCAACTGAGGCCCTGCGGTAGGTTTTATCTGGCCTGCGGATAGAATTTTAACTTTATGATCTGTGGCGAATATAAATAAAATACATCAATTGTCTTGTCTACTTTGTTTAAAGCTACTTTTGTTCTTTCTTTTTTTAATAAAGTATTGAAGGCCTTTTTACTTTCTCTACTTTTGTTTTACAAAACATAAATTGATAGAAATAGACTGCTTCAATTGGTGTCAGATTTGCAGCTTGAATTAATTGAGTTAAAATCTAACGATCACCTGAAGCAGTTGTTTCTAAATATGACAAAGTGAGTTTTACAAATCATTACCAAAAGCTAGTTTCCAAAATTTAATATCTCATGCCAGAAAATCAGTGCTATGTTTGCTTTATCTTATATATATGAACAAGTGTTTTCAACTATGAACCTTAGAAAAAAATAATTTCAGAGGCAGACTAACAGACAAGCATTTTGCCTTGTTCCTTAAATTAAGTACATCTCACTTCGAACCTCAATACAAGGAACTTTTAAAAATGAAATCGCAATTTCATTCATCTCATTAAATATTTAAATTAAAACTTGTACATTGTTTTCGTTTTTTTTTATTTTAGAAGTTGTTACTCAGCCCATCAAACTTTTTTCTCTCAATTTTTGCCCTCAACCAAAAAAGTTTGCCCATCCCTGATAAAGGCATAACAAAATAAAAGAACTAAAACAAAGCTTGCCTGAAATAATTTGAAAACTTCCTCTTTATTCACTAGAGCCTCTTCATCTCTCCGTTGAATCAGCTTCCCCAAATATATAAGTCCATGCCCGCGAATGGGGATGTCTGAATGCTTTGCATCTTCAAGAGCCATCTCAAACTCTGAACGTTTCCTGCTCGATGCATCACTTTTTGATTTGGTGGGTAATTTGGCATTTAAAGATAAATTTGAAAAATAGCTCGGAATATCTTCCTCCTCAAGAGTTTGTGCTTCTGAGGATTCTCCAGATTCATTTGTTCTTTGAGATTCTAATTCCTCATAAGTATTCAATATTTTGTGTGCGTCCATTAAGGATTGCCTCAGCCCATTGATCGCCTGGTTCTCCAGGGAAGAATCGTCTTCCTCGTCACTGTCCTTGATTGATTCCGCCATGCCGAGAGACTCATAGTCTTTGTACTTTTTCAGAAACTCTCTAACCTCCTCAGAGTCCGTAATGCAAGCTGCACCGTGAGTGGCTATGTGAATTAAAACACTCAACAACATTTCTTTGAGATCAGAATCAATATCACATTTCTGAAGCTTCTTTAAACTTGGTAAGCATTTCTTAATGCAGAGCCAGTCATTTGAAGTAAGCTAGATAAGAAAGAAATTGAAATTAGAACATAATTTATGTAAGTAATTAGAAAAAAATAAAGTACAAAAAAATAAAATTTATAGTATAGTGTAGAAGAAAAACAATTTTTTAAGGAGGAATTAGGAATAATTAAATAAGTTTTAACCAGGGTAACAACAAATAAAACATAAATTTTTCTAATAATGATTAAATAATTTTTCATTACTTCAAAGTAAACTTTAGTTGAATTTTTAAACATGCAAAATATTTGATAAATACTTATTTCGAACCAAGCTGCATTTCATTAAAAAATTGTCGAAAAATTTCTTTTTTTTAAAGAAGGTTTTAGCTATGGTTAGATATGTAGAATACACTCGAACGCTGTTCGCAGAAAATGTGTCACCACCGCGAAATTTTTTTCAGCATTATTAAAAACGAAAAAAAAAAAAAGCCCAAAATTCACTTACTCAAACCGCAGGGGTCAATCTGAAAGAGAGTAAGAGTTTTTTTTTTTTGCTTCACGCAGCCACACTTTTCCCACGATTTCCACTTTTTTTTCAATTTAATTATAAAAAAATTGCCTTTTCATCTTTTTTACAAATTCCAGAGAAAAAATTTGTTTTAACAATTTTACCTACCAATGCAAATGTGATTTAAAATTACATTCACATTATTTAAAATCAAACATTATAATTATTTATACGATTAAAACAATCTGTGATTTTTTTAAAAAAATGTTTGCCAAAATGAGGTGGGGAAGGTTTGAAAAGATTGAATTAAAGGTTTGAAACCAGTTACAGAGTTAATAAATTGTTCACAGAAAGTTTTTTTAATTGAGATTTTAAGTTCGCAGAAAGATTTTCATTTTATTTAAGTCTGGCTTATGGTGAAAGAAAAGAAAAGGTGAAATAAAGTTTAGTAATAAAACCATATTAGTTAAACCACAGCACATTGTAAACCATAGTTTTTAAAACAAAATGCATTGAATGCAGGTGAAAAAAACACAAGAACATTGACACAATAATAATACCTGATATAAAAATTTATTTTTTGTGGACAACTTGCAGAGTAACTTATAATACCTGCTTTATCACACTACATTTAAATTACTATTATTTTTTTCTCCATATTTTCTCAATTTTTGAGTTTTTACTGAATTTTATATTCTTATAAATGGAAACCTACACTGTCATAAAATAATTTCACATAAAGCTGCAGAACATATGATGAATCAAAGAAAAAACAACAAGATAATCAGCATAAATTAAGATAGATTTTCTTTTTAAGCAATAAATTTGAATATAGTGATTACTTACAAGCTATAACTATTTACCTCATGATTTTCACTTGTTAATAAGGAGCTAAGAATCATCAAAACAACCATGGCAGTTTCCTCATAAAAAGGAGCATCAGTCCTGTAGTTACAAATGCTCTCCAACAATGTCTGGAAATGCAATATAAATAAAATTAATAATTTGAAACAAAAGTGCTCCGTATGAATACTTTAAAGAGACAGAGAAATCACCATTAGCAAATCCATCACTTCAGAAATATTAGAAATCAAAGCTTCACCAATATCAGCATTCCATTCCGACAATTCCTGCAGCAGGGCACTGAATGCCAGACGAACTCTGAGATTGCATGCATTGAATGGCATTTCCTTTACCTCTAAGTGGAAGCTGCAATATTCCTGGAGGGAAAAATATTATAATTTATAATAATAATTTATAATTATTAATTTATAATAAATATAAGCTTGCGTTCAAATCCCACTTCTGAGAGATTATTTTAAGCTGTGGTAGCAGGGGATAAAGCGCTCGCATCCCAATGAGGTAACTTGGGTCAGAATCCCAGAGTTAGCTGGTCAAAACAAATTATGCAACCGGCTCGCAACGACCACAGTGATCACGTAAAACATCTACAATGGTAGACTGATCATGGCCTAAAGTCCCCTTTTCATCAGGCTAACGATGGGGGTTTTTCCTCTCCATGCAACCCAAATGTGGGTTAGTTCCTTCAAAAAGTCCTCACCAAGGCAAATTTCTTCCAATACTTGATCCATTCGATACTGGTCAAGGGTAGGCCAGGATAGCCTGCTAGGTAGGGTACTTGGGCCCATGTCAAAGAGATTGTGGGTTTGATCCCCGCCGGCCGAAGACTACCAGTGTAGTAAATGGTGACTGATGCACGTTAAATCTGTTAGGTCACAAATTCCTCCAGGTTCTCATAACAAATCAATACCCCCTTGGCTTCTGGATTGGGATCAAAATTACAAGGATACGCCGTTGAACATTAGTCGTCGTAAACCCAAAATTGAATCAGCTGTTCAACGACGGTTATAAAATAAAATACAATACTTGATCCAGGAGTTTCCTTGTCTTATGGATAAAGTTCAAAATTACAAGGTTAGGGAGTTTAACATTAGTATTCATAACTCAAAAATTCGTCGGTTTTTCAAAGACGGTTATAAAATTAAAATAAAATTTATATTTTGGGTTCAAAATTATGATCTTACAAAGTTAAACATTAAGAGTTGCTAACAATTTACAAATAAGTGCTAAAATAATTTCGAATTCTTCACTCAATACAACTTCATTTACATGTTTCAGACTTCTTTTTGTAAACTTTCAAAACAGAAGTTATTTATAGCTCTATCTAGACATTATGCATTAAACAACAGCAAGAGGAACAATATGCTTTTTGTGTGGCGCAATCTATTATTTGTTTGTTTTTTTACAATAAACTTCTTGTTACACCATTTATTTAAAAAAATAATATGTTACAGCTTCTAAGTTATCAGGTGTGAATGAAAATACTTTTTTACAAACTTTCCCACAAATAGAAGAATTTAGATAATATACAGTGACTGTCACTTATAAAATCATTGGTTTGTTGGAATGTTTAATATGTTGTAAATTTGCACAAACAGAATCCTTACAACATTAAAACCATTGTTCAATAAAAATCATTATAGCAGTTTTATACAGCCAAACAGTGGGGAAGCAAAAGCTTCAAAAATAAAACACATGTTTCCTCTTGTCCAATTATTTAAAAAATTCTTTTTTTTCCCTTCAAGTTTTGAAAGATGTGTAGCACTCAAATAACAAATTTCTCTCTGGACATTAAAACAACAGCTGAACAGATATGAATTGATGAAGTGGCAGGCACTATCTAGGTATAGATTAGGAAGTGAAATTTATGTATGTGATTGACAATTTTAAAAAACTTACTTTCATTATTAGAAGTATGAATGAACTATTTAATTCCTTGTTGTGCAATTCACTAATAAGATCCAAAAGAGCGTGATAACAAGCAATTTCTTCTGTAATACTATAATAAAAAAATATATCATTTGGCACAAATACTAACTAAAATAATAAGAATAATATTTCATTCACATAGTGCTATAATTTAATTAGTTAGATTTGAAAGCAGTTCTATTGTAAGAAAAATATATTAAGGTGACCTGGGGTGATTCCTGATCAAAAAACGCAAACATCTATTTAGTGAAAAAACTATTCAAAATAGAATTTTAATATTTACGGGAAGTTTGAGGCTATATGAGATGAGTCCAATGCCACCTTCTTTTGTTTGAAAATCTAATTAGAATTTAAAAGATTTTAAATTTTTAGTGATCAGGAATTACCCCTAGTCTTGATCATTTCTGGGGTAATTACTGATCACCAGTTTTTATTGTAAAGGGGCTGTTTAAAAATAATTATATAATGGTAATTAACAAATAAGACATCAAGATCAAACAAATAAACTAAAAAGATATGTTTAAGCAGCTAATAATATGATTTATTTAAAAGCAAGAAGAACGATTATCATTTTAAATTTTCAAAAATCTTTGCATCGTGCTATAAATTTTAGGCAATCAGCCAACTCATTCTCATGTTGTTCTGAAATATAAGAGAGTTTTCACATTGGTTACTTTTGCTGGATTTTTTAACTTCATTAAAGGAAAGTGTAAAGTTAAGTAAGGTATGTCAACAGCTTTGGCAGCAGCTCTCACACTGAAATTTTCCTTTTCAATCATTAAAGGAAATTCATTAATTTTGTTTTCTAGAAACTTAGTATCCTTTTTAGGCTTATAATTTCTCATCATATTTATACTAGGCTAATTTATAAACTTAAAAATTATACCCCAGAAACAGAGTGATCGTGAAATACCCCGGGTTACCCTACAGTTAATTCACAATGATTATTGACTAAGACAGTTTCCTTTTTTTTTCCCAATGGTGACATTAGTGTATAAAGAGGAAATATACAATGTTAAAACAAGTTTTCATTCCAAATAATTAAGGCCTGATTTAAAAAAATAAAGACTTCAACTAAAAAAAAAAAATAATTCAANACAGTTAATTCACAATGATTATTGACTAACACAGTTTCCTTTTTTTTCCCCCAATGGTGACATTAGTGTATAAAGAGGAAATATACAATGTTAAAACAAGTTTTCATTCCAAATAATTAAGGCCTGATTTTAAAAAAATAAAGACTTCAACTAACAAAAAAAAAATAATTCAAACTAGTACTTCAATAAGCTGGAACTAGTATTCTATTTTATATATTAATGTACAATTATTTATATATTATTATTATATAATATTTCTTGTCATATAATACTTTTATACATTTTCATTAAAGTACTAGAATTTTAAATAAGCTTATTAAGCAGATGGCAATACAAAGGGGAATTGGGGAGCAGACATAAATTTTATAGTTAAATCAGAAAAAATGTTTAATAATCAGACAGAATACTTAATATGTCAGAAGCTTCCATTATAAGAGAAACCACCTTTTTTTTAACTTGATGCTTTTTAAATACAGGGTATCTCCTACATTTTAGATTTTTAAATTCATGACTAATTACAAGAACTTTTCATGACTTAACGAAGTTACTACTTTCTCCGACAAAAACAGAATAATAAATTTAAAAGGCATTATAATAACATTAATTGAATTGATAGGTATAAATAAAACTGTTATACTCTGCATCGTCATATTTATAGATTTTAAATTTAAAAAACAAAGTAAAGAGAGTTGCAGCAATAAAATAGCTGAAAAAAAATACAAAAGCAAATAATTTTTTCTTCTTTTTTTTTCCGCAGAATTATATTTTAAAGATACTTTTCTTGTTCATCAGAAAGAAAAGAAATACTCCTAATTTTCTGTTCTCGTTTCCGAATTTAAAAAAATTTCGCCAATGACTGGCTTGCTTCAGTTAGAATTTTAAATTGAAAAAATAAAAATAATAAAATAACAAAAATTCTGAAATCACAGAAGTTTAAAAGATAATTCGCTCCAAAAATGATGTTTTTTTTCATGTCTTGAAAGCGCACCATAATTTTTAAAGAACATGATAAAAACATTTTATATTTTAATAAAATATGACTGAGTGGGGATTTTGTTACAAATTCAGATATTCGGAACAGCATGAAATTGGGAGGTGGGGGGGGGGATTCCATTCTAAAAACTAGATTTTTTGACAACCTAAATCCATGATTTTTTTTTAAAAAAAAAATAGTTAAAATCATGACATTTCATGACAAATTTTTTTCAGTACCGAAAATCATGACTTTCCAGGTGCGCAGATACCGTATAAATAGAAAAAAAATTTATCGAATCATAATAAAACAAGAACAATACTTGTAATACTTACTCAGCTTTCTTCTTTTTTTGTACTGCCATAATACCTCCTTCTTCTCCATTGGCAAAACCCACAGTAGTTTGATGCACATCAAGATGTTGACAGTTGGGTATAGTCACAACATACAGTAAGCCAAGAGCTTCTTCATTGGAAGCAGAACTTAAAATTTCAATAAGGATTTCTTTCACTTTTGACCTTTAATGAAAGCACTATGTTAAACTATGTCTAGATTAAAACAGATATCAGTTTTTTCAGGGGGGGGGGAGCTGCATTTTGTGCAACTACAGCTTCCCTTCTCAAACATGTTTTCTTATTAAACTATGATAAAAATTAAAATTTAAAGGAATTATGTTAAATAAAATTTAAATTAAAAGTATATAACTTTAATTTATACGAATATAATTCTTTAGTTAGTTGAGCTATTTTTATTTCAATCTAGTGAAACAAGGTTTTGATATTTTTTAATACAAAAAGGCTTAGTGCATGTATTTTTTTTTTTTTAACGAAAATAAGCAGCATTTCCGGAATTCACTTCTGTCTGAACTGGTAAACAGCGAACGTTTTCTTTTCAGTTCTGCTAACATTAACAAGGAATTGATGAAGAGAAGTGACTTTAATTCTTTTAGGGTTAACCTAATTAATATTAAAATTTAATTAAGAAGCTCCACTCACTCATGTTTCCACTCATTCATGTTTGAAAATCAAACTTTAAAACTTTTGCTTCATTTTTATCTAAATATCTGAGAGTATATTTAGACTGGTAATGCCATGCAGTACTGAGAAGAAAAAAAACATATAACTTATTCTTAAAAAACATTCTGTTAGTAGAATAAGATACTTTCAAAAATCTCTAAGGAATTGTAATTAAAACCACACAGTCACATCAAACAGTAGACACTGTAATAAGTGACAAATTCTCTGAACCATTAACATTATGAAAATAAATAGGCACAGGCAGATAAAACCGTAGGTTAAGTAAAAGAATATAGATGTGTACTTACTTCAGGAAAGAAGTACCTTTGACAAGAAAAAAGTACAAGGTACTTAAGCAATGGAACAGTGGAAAGAGAACTTTTATACAACTTCTTCTTAACGGCAATGTACAGGAAATAAAAATCTAAAAATTAGAGACACAAACAATTAATGTGAACAAAAAATAAAGTCAAAATGACATTTTTATTAGTGTTAAATTATTTTGTTGGGATAACAAATATTTTTGTAAGACATCAAGTGCAAATATATACAGTCAAACCCCGCTATAGTGAACACAGTTTATAATGAACTCCCGGATATAGTGAACGAAATGTTCGGTCCCGTGCCTTGCTATACATGAATAATGTTATTTTATGTGGATATAGTGAACCAAAAAAGTGAGGAAGTTGGATATAATGAACTTTTTTCTGTCTTCGACTGACTTTTTTCTAAATTTTTTTGTAATAATTTTGAAATTTCTACTTCAAAATAAATACATATACTGATTTTTAAAACCAGCTATAGAGGGAATGTATTTCTTGTTTGCTTTTATCTCACTTTCACATCCCTAAACAAACCAACCTAGGAAAATGATGCACCTGTAACGTGTCAGTGGGATCAATATGCATTTTTTGTCAGAGGGAATGAGTAATTATTCATTATTGGTCAAAGGGTTGGATGCTAATCTGTGTTGATAAGGCCCTCATTTCTTCGCATTTTTGCTCTAAGTTCAGTTAAAAAAAGCCTGCAAACTAGTGTCTCAAATTTATAACTTCAAATGTTCTCCATTTATGATAAAATGGGCATAATCAGAAAAATTGAAAATGGATGTAATCAAGCTGATATTTGCAGGGAATATAAACTATCCAAATCTACAGTTTGTAATATGTGGAAAAATAGGCGATTAACAATTTCTTCTCATTAAAAAAAATTTAGATGGCAGAAAAACGTTGAGAAAAGCAGATCACAAAGATGTTGAAGAAGCATTACTGAAGTGGTTCAGAATTCGAAGAAGCCGCCACCTTCCAGTATCTGGACATTTGTCGATGAATTTGCTAAGCGATTTGTGAGACTACTTTTATGTGCTCGAATGGCAGGTTAGACAGTTTAAAAAGCGGAATAACAGAAATTCAGGAAAAATAATCTAATAGTCGGGAAGTGTTTCCATATCTGATGTTGAGGATTGCTGATCAGTTAAGAATTACTAATTTTATTTTATGCGCAAGACGAAGAGTAATAAAATTACACACATTTTTTGTTACTGTATAATATTTTTTAGTCATTTATTTGAATAATGTGTAATAAAAGGGAGGAGTTTGGAATCATTAGTTAAATTGCCTGTGTAATGGATATAGTGAACTCCCGGTTATAGTGAACCAAAATTTCGGTCCCTTGAAGGTTCACTATAGCGGGGGTTTGACTGTATATGATCAGCAAGGTATTTGCATTTAATTTATCACATTTACGAGAGTTACCATTGAATATCGCTAATCAAGTACTATTAAAAAGTTTTGATTATGCTTAAAACAGTACAATAACTCAAAAACATTTTATGATCCCATTTAGGATAAGAAAAATTTCTTATAGAAAAAAAAATTACAATTAAAGTGGCTATACTAACAAATCTTGCTATCACTAACTCAAAGAGATATACTAGTAAATACTAGTACATGTAGAGTTGGTTTGAGTACAAAATTACCATGAAAAGCAAGGTGCCTATTAGTGAATTTCCTAAGAAAAAAACTGCAGTAACTATCCTTCCTTCACCAGGAAAATATTTTGTGAAAAAATTTTGTAAATGCACTTAGAAAAAAAAAAAGGGAATCCTGACATTAAAATCCAAAAAGAAATTGACTTTCTTTTTTGATAAAATCAAAATATTCCTCAAAACCTACATAATAGTATTGCTAATAATTATTTCAGTTATTTATTATCATTATTAAATTATTTTTTTAAAACGTTCAAAATTTATTAGAATGATTTTTTTTTTTTTTTTTTTGCAAAGGCTGATAAAATTTAACTCCTAAAGATAACATGTCAATTCAAAGGCAATCTCATATTTAAAGCAAAAACAGTTATATAGTTTCTTTTTCATCATAGAATTGAGAAATTTTTTTATTCTACTTTCCAACAATACTCTACCAGGATAAATAACTAGTTACTTATTTTACTAGCTTAACAAATTAGTTCCTAATTTTTTTACACCTGAATAAAAGAAAAAAGAAAATCTAAACTAGTAATTAATTTAAGCTGATAGAAAAATGCTACGTAAAAATTTTGCTAGTTATATTCTAAGCCTATTTCTTAAAATACTATATCATTTAATACTTCATAAGTAATAAAAAAGATAAGAACACTCTGTTAAGACAAGTTATTAAATTACATTATGTAAAAAAATTATCAACCAAATCCTAAAGCATTATGATCATCATTATGAAAAAAAGGAAAAACTCAAATTATTTTTAATAATTTGCCATTTTTTCAAGTAAAAAAAAAAACTACAAAAACTGATTAGAAAAAGATATTTATGAACAGTATAAAATTTTAGAAAATAAAAATGTAACTGTTTGTAAGAAAACTCAACATTGCTTTAAATTTAATCTTAAGAATCACTATAACTATTCAATAAAGAAAAAACATGATGCAAAACACATAAACTATTCGTTAAAATGTCTAAAAACATCATAAACAAAATAAGTAAAAAACCTAAGAGTTTCAGGAACAACAAGTTTTTCCTTATGAGATGTTAAGAAAACGATGAAAGAAAAATAGAACAGAATGAAATGTTTGGAAAAAACTTGTGCTATCTAAAAAAACAATTTGTGTTCTTTTCCTCTCATATTGATCCCAGTTCTTTCTCCTTAATTGTGATGCTGAAAATAAGAAGTTTTTATAGCACATGATTAAAATAGAAACTACTTAAACATAAATTATTTACCTGATATAATTCTTCTATGCAAGTAGTTAATTCTTTTTCTTTAACAATAACTTTCGCTTTAGAGTTATCTGAAATTATAATATAAGTTTTTTTAAAAAAACACCGCAAATTAAAAAGTTTACAAAGTAAAAAAATTTTAAAATTATGGCACATTAAATACTATGTACTAGTCTATTGAAATTACCACAATGTCAAGTAAGTCTTAGATTACACACACAGTCAGAAATTTTTAAAAAAATAAATAAATAAAATTGCATAAATAATTTTTTCGTACTTTTGTAAACTAAAAAACATATTTGGTTAGTTAACTTTTTACTTAATTCATAGCACCAATATAATTAATTGTTGACAATTTTTATTTATTGGCCACTTTATTTAATTTTCCGTTACTGCCTGAAACATTCCAATTTTCCTGAAAAGTTTAGGTATTCTCCTAAGTTGTAAGCTTTAACTGTTGAGCCATATGATAACTATCTAAATTAGACATGATTAGAAGATTATAATTCTCAAACCTATAGGTGTGGAGCTGCGTTGGCTTAGGGGGAAGAGCACTTCCCTTACAATAAGGCAAGCCGTTTTCGAATCCCAGTTATGAACAGCTGACCAATATGAATTCCACACCCGGCTCACACCGATTACAGTGCTGGCGTAAAATACCTGTGGTGGTAGACGGATCATGGATTAGAATCCCCTAGCAGTCAAGCTAATTGTGGGAGGTTTTAGCGGTTTTCCTCTCCATGAAAAGCGAATGCAGGTTAGTTCCATCAAAAGTATACCACAAAGGCAAATTTCTCCAAATACTTCCCTTATCTTTTGGATTGAGTTCGAAATTACAAAGATACGGAGTTTAACATTAGTAGACGTAAAACCGAAATTGGGGCGGCTGTTCCACGACAGTTATATATATATATGGGTGATTCTCACGAAATATGACAATTCACTATCCCTTGCTCCAAGATTTAATACTATAATACTAAAATAGCTTTTTTTTTCAAAAATTAATAAATAGCATTGCTGTTAGCATTTTAAAATGACTTTGCACTGGCATGGACTGTTTTGCATAGTTAAAAAATGTAATTGAACTACAAAATTTCATGTTTCTGGCATGTCACAAATAATGTTTCCAATAATAACTAGCTTCAAAACTTCCCATAAATTTTTCAATATTTAATTTTCATAAATTTTTCAATATTTAATTTTTTTTATCTCAACCGGTGTAAGCATTTCTAGAATATGCGCAGAGGGTATTATTTAAAAAAACTTCGTTTTAAATAATTTTTTCTGTCAATAATTTGCTTGTCCCAAGAAAATCTGTCATTTTCCTGGCTACTTTTATTTAGTGGCTTATAATCAAAATAGATAGAGCCAGCAATCAATATCTTATGTAATGAACGTGAGATTTGTTTGGCGTGAGATTGATTAGATACCCTCCCATATGAACATGTCTTGTTGCACGAATAAAGATCAAATTTTCTGGTTCAAAATCTATTTCAAAAATTTTTTAAAAACGAGTAAGTTTTTGTGTTGTCATTTTACTGGCTTCTTGAAATCATTAATAACATAAACTACATAGATTTATCTGAGTTGTTTTAAGAAATCCTGTTGTTTTCTGCAGAATATAAACGTCTTAGGGCAAAATATTAAATTCAAGTTATATGCTATAAAATGACGAATTTGTCATTTTCCTGGCTTATGAATGCCAGGACACTGAAGTGTTATCAGAATTTTTTTTTAACTGCTAATACTGTAAGGAGGGAAAGCAAATACTAACCTAATACCAAGTTCATGTATGATTGTAATATGCTTGGATGTAATTAAAGTTATTTATTTAACAATTGATTATTATACACAATTTTATTCTGTACATATCAGCAACAAAAAAAAAAGTTTGATTCCTTCTAATTCATTTTTCTGTAAAATTCTCAATTCTTGGTAGATTCCATTATTCTTTAAATTCTTAATTACACTATTAATTATGCATACGTATATATCTGATAAAAGGCATTTAAAAGTTACAGGTTTAATCAAAATACAGGCATTTCCGAATAGATAGAGAGTGAAAAAATCAGTTTCTCTTAAGACCTAGAAAAATAAACTTTTTTTTTCTTGATAAGTCTTAGAAAAACACAGTCAGATAATTTTTTTAAGACACACTAATTATAAGGATCCTAACTACATATTTTTGGCAAACAATCTTATTGCTATAAATGGTTCTCTAACAATTGTTTTATCTGTGCTTAATTATAATGGTTATACACAGGCAAGAAATATATGAAAACAAAATTTCTTTAAAGAAGTAGACATTTTTAGATGTAACATCATACAATTGTTAAACCTTAATTTCTCATTTTAAGTTCAGTTGTAAGCAAGATTTCAGTCATTTGAAAAGCTATTTTGAATTTAAAAAAAAAATAAGAAAAGATGCAAAGAAAAGAGGATTTATTTTTATGCACTTCTCTAAATAATATTTTGCTGGTTGAAAGGTTCAGGTTGAAAATTTATTACTCTCTTTTATTAAAAATAATGAAATACCACAAATGTAATTCTATATTCATTACATTTCAAACATTTTTTCTTGAATACAGCAGAAGGATAAAATTTTTTATCAAATTTTTTTTATCATCATAATTATTTTAATTATTATAATTTTTTTATACTTCATGTCTGCTCCATTTTACAATTAGCAAGTTGAAACAATGAAAGACAACCAGAATTCTAACACTTCTCACCTTAATATTAATTAGATTCAACTGTATGTTTAAATAATATTAGAAAAAATCTGAAAACTTAGAGCAATATATTTCCTTCTTTTTTTACCATATTTGAGAACACACATCCAAAGTGGATCCAGGATTTTCTTGAAAAAACAATTTTCTCCCAACATTCTGTCTCTTGCATAGAACTGTAGAATAATACAAGAGGCTATAAACTTTAGCAATGAATCCATCTGTGACCCTTTAAGATGGAGTAGATGAAACACCTATGAATAAATATATAAATTGATTAAAAAGAAATACAAAGATTTATTTATGTTTAGAAATTTGTAAAACAAACACTAGAAAGTAAAAGTTACTTGTAAAAAAAAAAAAATTTAAATTCAAAATGTTAAAGTTCAATTAAGGGTCAACTAACATTCAAATGAATTTAACCCTAATTGATCATATTTGTAAAATGTGGAACCATTAAAAAAATTTCTTCATAAAATTTTAAGTTATGATTTGAAAGTAGTGATAATCTAATTGCCTAGAATTCAAGACATTTTCAGAATCACGAGTAGTATTTATACATAAAAGATAACCACTGCAAAAAGATATTTATCTTAACTAGCTATCTTTTATAAGAGAAAGTAATTGAATCATTGTGTTGGAAAACCGGTTATCTCCACCAAAACTAGTTTTACAGGAGAGCAACAAAAAAAAAACTGAATATTTAAGTAGCCGCTTGATATGTAAAGCTTCTTTCATTTTTTGATACTAAAATATGGCTAGTTACAAAATATTCTACTGCAGTTACACTAAAATATCACTTAAATTGAAAAAATAATTACAACTTGGAGACGACCGATTTGCGTACAAAACCTTAAATCTAATACTATGCATTATTTTTAACAAACAAAAATATTCATAATTTGTAATTTTGAAATAAAATAAAGGCTTAGACTAAATATATATAGATTATGACTATCTGTGCTGAGCCACATATAGATATTAAACTATTTATAATCTAATTTACTATTATGAAGTTCTTACTTGCAAATTTTCTCCATACTCCTCTTAGGGAATGTATTTCTCAGTCTTTCTTGTGAATTCCAAACCCAACTTCATTCTGAACCTCTATGAATTTTGGACCCTAAATTTTACCATTTTTGCTTACTGTGACTTACAGTTACTTTAATTCCTCTTTCTTTTCTTGCATATACCACTTAAGGAACTACCCATTGAATAACTCATTGTGTGGTAAAAAGCATCAGCAAAACAGAAAGTCTGAACTCAATAATTGTTAGGATATGAGTACAATTTCGTAAGCAACTACTGCAGTCATCTGCGATGCATTTCCAATTTTATTACAAGAACAGTTATGCATGACAAGCATGTTAACGAACTGAATTTTTTATACCATAACCATGTATCTAAGTCAGCGTAACTCAGAGGTGCAAAAATCTCAATTTTTGAAAAAAATTAGAGAATGTTTTTCAGACTCATTATTTCAACCACTGTTTATGAGATGATTTTATGAATCTCTAGAAGATTGAATAAATCTGGTTTTCTCAATGCACTAAAATGACAAAAAGAAAACAGCATTTTTTTTTTTTTTTTTTTTTTTTTTTTTTTTTTTTTTTTTTTTTTTTTTTTTNGCTTTTTTTTAATTTTTTTTTTTTTTTGTAAAATGTCAAGAACTTCTAACCTTCTGTTATATGTCAATAAGCTAATCAACCTTTATAAGTAACTAAAAAACAATTTAATTGGGCCTATAATAGATTACATATTCAAAATCAGCAAATTAATAATGATGAAAAAATATTTCATTATAACCTATGCGTATTTAGCTATACCTTTATCAGTAGGATAAATGGATGGGACGGTAACATATTTTTCAAATAGGAAATCCTTAACTTCATATCCATATTAATTACTCTTGATGTCAAATTAATGCTTTGCTTTTACCTGCATATTTATCTTTTTAAAGTGAAGTAATCCCAAACAGATTAATTCATCTCTGTTTTACCATTCTTGCTATTTATCCAACTGATGAAGCCATATCAACGTGACACCAAAAGACAGTTTTTTTTTTAAAAAAAAAATACCATTCGGTGATTTTTAATGAAATTTAATATTATCACAAAGATCTACTCTTAAAGCTTAATAAAAATAAAATAAAATTTGGATGAAGACAAGATTTAATGTTACACTTGATACCTTTTGTTGTGGTGTCTATAAGGTGTTATTTTATTATAAAATTTATTTTAATAGAGTAGTAACAATAAGAATATAGTTTGAGAATAAAAGAAAGAGCACTTTTAAATTGCGTCTGAAAGAAGCAGTTTTATAGAAAATAGTCATTAACATAAGTAAGTAAATGTCAATCAGCTCTTCTTGGTTGGCTATCTATAAAAGCTGCCTATTTTAATAACTTAAGATTCCACACCTTTCTTTGGAAGTAAAAGTTGTTTTGGTGAAATAGTATTTTTTTTTTTAAATACAAATAACTGAAACAAAGAACAGGCACCAGAGAATTAAAAAAAAAAACACTTTTCTTTAGGTGGTTTATAATAATAAATTTTAGCATGGATTTTAAATTTTTTTGGATTGGATGAATGATTTAGTGTCACAAGGGTCAAAATCAACAGTAGGGCCATTAAAAGCTAATGCTATTTTTATTTTTGGTATTTTGATTTTTTTTTTAATTATTATTATTATTGTAATTTTGAACGCTGGGTTATGAAATTATAAATTCATCTGATAATCAGACTTTACAGGAGAAAAAGCCAACATAATAAACGACATTTTTAATACACAGAGTAATCTAATCAAAAAATGAAACTGGTTTACACAAATTCAGAAAAAGATAAAATAAGTAAATAACATTTAAAATAATAAATCAAAATTGAAAAGCGCTAAAAGCAGCTGAAACCAAATTTATTTTATTTTAATTTAGAAAGTCAGAAACACAATACTCTATAAGATACCCTGTGGCAGAATTTTTTCGGGCTTTCTGCGACATACCTCTAATAATAATATCTTTCTACAAGATACTTTTAAAAATAACAAATATACATGTTACTAAATTAAAGTAACAGAAGCGTCAAAAATTCAAAAAAAATAACAATAATAATAATAATTCTTTTTGGATGAAATAAAATAATTTTTTAATCAAATATGCAATTTTTTTAACTCTAATATTATGGGTGATGTTCTCGCATTTTGTAGAGGGGAAACACACTAATTATTTCCTTTTTCGCATTTTGTGTATCATTATCGCATTAAAAAAATAATTAAAAAATCGTGAAATCCGTAGCAGTAACTACCGGAGAGAAAAAACCACGAGAATCGGATGATGAAAAGGGCTACTAAATGCGTGTTTTCATTTCGAGATTCAGTTGTTGTAATAAATAATATCGTAATAAAAAATATCGAATTTTAAAAACTATGTGGAAATTAAGAGTAATAATGACTGCATTACAAAAATTTAGAACGTAAATTTCTGCAGAAAAGAAAACCAAATTTTTTTACTTCATTATTCTTTATTTTTCATTATTATCAAAGAAGAATAGAAAAATCACAAGCATTTTTTTCACTCTGATGGGCGAGAAGGACATCTTTTGAATATAATGCTGAAGAAAAGATAAAAATCAATTGAAAATTTCTGCAGAAAAAAAAAATTTTTTTTTGTACTTTCCGAAAGATAAATCTTTCTGCAAGAACTCGATAACGTTCTGCGACAATGTCGCCGTGTAACCACGATTCTGCCACGGGGATAAGATATGTGTGTTAGCAAGAAAAAACTTCATCGGGGGGGGGGGGGNGGGGGGGGGGGGGCACTGCCTGCCAACACACGGGAGCCATTCTGTCGTCAGCGGTAATTAATACTAAAAACTGACTGTGCCCCGAAGGCCCCATAATGGATAAAGAAATAAGAAAAAGCAATTAGAAAAATTTAAATGTAGATGTGATGAAAAATTAATGACATGCAAACACAATTTTAAAGTACACAGAGTAAGACTTAATAATGAAACGCCCACATATAAGAAAAATAAAGATAAAGTTACAGTTTGAATAACCAAATCAAAATAAAATATAAATTGCCAAATCATTAAGAAAACTTTAGAAATATATCAAGTGCTGACCCCTTTTGAAAATCTTGAAAAATAAAGCAAAAAACATATAATGAGCAAAAATTCTAAAAAGTGTTGCAATCTATATGCTTCAGGACCTATACATTCATTATGGGGCTTCGGACACAGTCATTTTTTTGGTATTACCACTGATGACAGAAAGATTCTTGTGTGTTGGCAGGTAGTGTGTCCCCTGATGAAGTACTTTCTTGCATATCTTAAAATATTCTTCGTTTTCTGCTGGAGAATCGTATTTCAGACTTACTAAATTACACACAGTAATGTAATATCTACTAAAAAAATATGCTAAAAATTTGCTTGTTTTCCAAGCTGTTGTTTTTGTTTGCATTCCAATAAATACACCAATTTTACAATAAAATATGTATTCATTTTATAAGTAATAGGCTTAAATATAAAAATAGCTAAGAACAAAGTAATTTCTGTTTATATGCTGCACCAGCATCTTTTCAATTAAAATTTAAGAACTAAGTTTCGATTATTATAAAAGAAATGAAATAGTTTCTAAGGTCACATACTTAATCGAACAATAATTAAATTGTTTTTTTTCCCCTTTCTCATACATAACTAAAAAAGTGATGACATTTTTTATCTAAAATTGTTAAGACTGACATAATGGAATTTTTCTACACTATCCTAAACACTAATGATATAACAAAGTAATAAAATTAGTAGCAATATAAAGTAAGTCTGATGCAAACCCAGATAGAGGAAAAATTATTCAGGTACTTAAAAATACCTGGAGAAGGTAATAACCGTGAAGGGTTTAACATGTTCTAAAAACTAAACAAGTTAAATATTTTGATTAATAACACTTTTCAATGTCAACATCAATGTAAAAAACATTGTTTTAATGAGTAGAAAATTACATAAAATATATACCTGTTTAGACAATCTTTGCATATAATTCTCAAGAGAGAGATGTCGAACACAATTAAGAGTAATGAGATGAGCAACAGCTTCCATCTGCTTAGAATCAACTTTCCCACTATCCACATCACTATCTAATTTAATAAAAATATTTGGAAAAAAATTTATAAATAAATAAAAACTAAGTTTTAGGAAAAAGTGCATTACGGGTACCTTAAAGCATCCATTTTATTGTTTGGTGCTTATTCTAAATCAGTATGGAAAATGCAAATGTTTGAAACAAATATCTAAAAAAAACTGTGAATTGATTTTGTACTTCTCTTAATGTTGCTTCAAAACAAATAAAAAAACAAATTGCAACAAAATTCTAAACAATAAAACAACCATGACAACAAAAAATTTCATTTTCAACATAAAATTAGCATTAACACAGAAAATTAAGCTACCCACCATACAGTTTCTTTCGCAGGAAATAAATCCAACATTTTTCTAGAGAAAATCAAGTTTTTTAAAATAATTTTCATCAAAAACCAAGATCCTGTTGAGCGTATTTTTGCAATTGACACGTATGAAAACTACCCTCTGAATTGTAAAAATGTAAGAAAACAGGAATATTAATCAATCATTTAAGATTAACAAGATTTTGTAGTAAAATCATGCTTAGGATTTCAAAACATTAAAGCTTGGCAATTTGCGAAAAATATTTTTTTTAAAACTTGAATTTTTTAAACAAGTTTGTTATTAACGATTCAAATTTTTTCCAGAATCTATAAATTAACTCAATTTCTTTCTAGATTGACCCTACTAACATAATATTATGACAAAAATATTTGCAAAATGTACAAGTAAATAAATAACAAATTTTAAAAAATGAGCCATCTTAAAACATATTTAAAAGTAACTATGGATAAACAAATTTGAATTTTTAATGTAATTAATGAGAAATATAAATAAATGATAAATTATTTATTTCAAAATAACGCATTCATTTAAGATTTATAAGTTGAATGTGACACTTTTTGAACAATTAATGCCGAATTTTTAAGGAAAAAAGTTATATTTAGTGTCTATTCTTTCCACAACAATAAAAAATTGAAAAAGATATGACCATCAAAATATGTGTAACAATAAAAAAAAATAATAAACAAGGATTTTGAAAGTGCTGATAAAGTCACAAAATGTTGCAAATAGGATAGTGACCTTTCCCTCAGAAAATGAGGTAATAAATAATGGTGGCGTTTAAAGATGCATATAAAAAACTGTTAACTTAAGAGTTTATGATGATTATCAATATATGTTTAGGATATCAATTCACTGTGTAAATTTTAATTGTCTTATTTTACTATGTTTGCTGTTAATTTTCTGTTTTATTAGAGTCAAACATATTATTTGCTTAAGGCACACAGTCAACAAACTCTTCAAATAGTATATTTTAAAGTAATATTTTATGTCAAATAGCAAATTAAAACAGATTCAAAAAATTAAATAAAATTAGAGAAGCTATTTTCATGTAAAATAAAATTACCAAAAGCTTTATCCAAAACAGCTTGCACTAATGAATTAATTCCTTGACTCTGTAGTATTAAATCTGTCAACATTTGGTTACAAATTTTTCTCATCCAACCAGGGCATCTAGTCATTGCTATTTCTGAAATCTAAAAAATAAACATGAATCACTTAAGAAGTTCAAAGCTAGAGGTAGTTATAACATGTTGCTAAAAACATTAGAATCAAAGTAATAGATTTTTCATAACAGTAAACAGAGAAATCAGCCTGCTGCAATTTTTTGCCTAGTTGAAATATTTATTTCTCTATCATAACAAAAAAAAATTTCTTAGTAGTTCAGTTATGTATTTAAAACACAAAATGAAACGAGCAATCGTAAATTATAGTTTGTCTAGGGTATGAACTCATCCCTCGCCACAAAGTCTGAAGCAGTCTGCTGGTATGGAAACAAGAATAGTGCATCTCAGGGAAGGGGCTTCTCTTCACTCAAGGGCTAATACAATAGACCAAAGAAAAAGATTCCCTTTCTCTCGCTCACTAAACAGAGACTCCACACCCCTACTTGAAATAATTATATCTCGCTACCATAGTCACTGCCATAGGTCCAGGCGAATGGCTAGGGGAGTTCTTACTTTAGACAAATCATAAATTACCTGTAATAAATTTAATTGTACAATAGCTGAAGGAGGTCAAAGTAATGGAATGAACAACTAAAGATTTTCTATTCACGCATACTATTTTTGTTGCAATATATTGTTGCCAGCTGCAGCAGACAATGGTATGCTTTCACTAACTTATCGCATTGCAGTTTTATGATAACTCCTACCTTCAGGAACTTAACACTTTGCCATTCTAGTTTGACTATTGCAACATTGCTCTGAATCCATGGTATTAATAGTCCAAGTGCAGGCAGGAACTTGCAATGCTTGAGGCTTATTGTTGATTTTCATTTTTGTGAGCTCATTGTTTTGTAACTTCATATTGCTCTTATCAATATAAAACTCTATTGGGCAGTAAATATTTATAACAACAGAGTTCAAGAGACTTGTAATTTACAACAAAAATATAATGTGCAATATAATTTAAGGATGCTTATATACAATTACTAAAATATTAAATCTGAGGTTTTTAATGACAAATGGATTTTGACATGATGGTTTTATGTGTGTTTAAAACAGTCAAAAGTCATTCAACCCTAACTACAAACTCTTATCATTATTAAATCAATTTTGAATATTTTTTTTAAATAAAAAATCCTCATGGACTGTTTCAATGATAGCATATTATTCAAACATTTTGAATCTGATCAAGGCAAATTTATAAAATAAGATGCTTCTAAACAGGTTGTCTCGCAATGGACTGATCATTAAGCAGATCAGCGAAGTCAAGCATCACTGGCTCAGTGTGCGCGCAGGTGACCACTTGGATTAGTCTGTGTAGGGGCCGAGGGTGTTTGGTATTGGTCCTCATTAAACTGTTCAATCGTAAAGTGCTCAACTTCACATGCAGGTTATGGGGCTACCAAGCGGGGACGCCATCCCCTCTGCAGAGGATCGAAATTTTGATGGCATGTCTTCAGATCATCCCCACTCAGGGATGTTTCCCACACTGTCGCCAACAGTCCATTGTGAATCTCTAGTGCGATGTAAATCAAATACAACAACATCTAAACAGATTAATTAAATGAAACTACAAACCTTTATTCTTCTTTTTATCAGAAGATCAATAGTAGTTGCATGGCTATTCCACATCAAAGCATAAAGTAAAAACTCATATAAAATAGACTTATAAAATTTAAGGATAAAAATACTTATCAAGAGTAGTCATATTTTAATAAATAAATTTATTTAAATATGACTTCTCTTGAAATGGAGCATCAAAACAATCAGCTATAGTAAAAAAATAAAAAATGTATAAATAAATAAAGATATATTTCATACATCACTTCTCATGGGAATTCCTTGAAAAAGGATCAATTCCCATATCAACAAAGATGGGCTGATTAGATTGAGAAATTTCTCCAAGCGATGAGTAAAATGAACTCTGTGCAGGAGCATCAGTGTTATAACTTCACACTCTGTGTGATTTGAATTATCTGAAATTTCACAATAAAAATATTAATTAACTCCTTTAAAAAAATGCAAATAACCAAGTAATTCACTTTATTTTCCAGAATGAATAAATAAAACAAATTATTAATTTCAGAAAATAGTGTTTGAATAATAACTTTAATTATTTTCTTATCACAAATATTACGATTAAATCAATTTAACACAACGGAACAAGAACTAAATATTAATGTATTAATAATTATAACGGAAAAGGGAATGTACATGTTTATGGAAAATAGAAATAAAATAAATAAGCTTAAACATATCATAAAATAATATAAATATTTAAAAAGTGTTTAAAAAAATTGCCAAAAAATACCTCTAATGGCAGCAAGCATTGATCTGAACTCAATTTTATCAGATGGTGGAGATTTTACAGCAGTCATCTAAAATAATAATAATGGGTATTAATTTTTAAGTAAGTAAATTAAATAAGAACTACAGTCAAACCCCGATATAGAGAACCTTCAAGGGACCGACATTTCGGTTCACTATAACCGGGAGTTCACTATATCCGTTAAGCAGGCAATTTTACTAATGTTTCCTTAAATCCTCTCTTTTATTGCACATTATTCATATAAATATTCAAATTCATGAAAAATATTATGTAGTAGCAAAAAATGTGTTACTTTTGAATTACTCTTTTTCTTGTGTACAAAAAAAAATTTTTAATCTCTAGCTGATGAGCAATCCTCAACATCAGATATGGAAACACTTTCCTGAATTTCTGTTATTCCGCTTTATAAACCAGTCTAACCTGACATATTTTAGGACATAAAAGTAGTATCATAAAATCGCTTAGCAAATTCATCGACATCTGTTTAGATACTGGGATATTGCAGCTTCTTCTAATGCTGAATCACTTCAGTAATGCTTCTTCAACATCCTTGTGATCTGCTTTTCTCAACTTTTTTCTGGCATCTGAACTTGTTTCATGAGCAGAAATTATTAACTGCCTATTCATATTCATATGTTACAAACTGCAGATTTGGGTAGTTTATATTCTCTGCAAATATCAGCTTGATTGCATCCATCTTCCATTTTTTCTGATTATGCCCATTTTATCATCCATGAAGACCGTTTTACGTTTATTGCTCGACATAGTTAAATTTGAGAAACTCGTTTGCAGGCTTTTTTTAAACTGAACTGAGTGTAAAAAGGAGTTGAAATGAGGGCCTTATCAACAACATTAGTGGCCAACCCTTTAGTAGCCATTAGTGGCCAATAATGACTCATTTCCTATGACAAAAAATGCATATTGATCCCACTGACATCTTACAGGTGCATCATCATCTGCCTGGGTTGGAAATATCTGCTTGGTTTGTTTAGGGATGGGAAAGTGAGATAAAAGAAGCAAACAAGAAAAAATGCTTATCGTTACATTCCCCTCTATAGATGGTTTTAAAAATCGGTGTATGTATTTATTTTGAAGTAGAAATTTCAAAATTATTACAAAAAAATGAAGAAGAAAAATCAGTCGCAGACAGAAAAAAGTTCATTGTATCCAACTTCCTCCCTTTATTGGTTCACTATATCCACAAAAAATAACATTATATGTGTATAGCAAGGCACGGGACCGAACATTTTGTTCACTATATCCAGGAGTTCACTATAAACTGTGTTCACTATAGCGGGGTTTGACTGTATTACCATAACAATAAATCATATTAAATGTAGAGTGACATTTTAAGGGTAAATTTGGAAACAAAATTCCTTACTTCATTAATATGTAAAGAATATATGTCATGCTTTCGTGCAGAGTTTACTTTTTTAACCATAATATTGGAAATAGTTCATATTTAATTTTAATTCATCAGACTTTTAATGCATTTGATTTTAATATTCCTCTCGTGTAATGATGATTCCATAATAATTTTTATTAAGGAAAGTATAAAGAAATTAAAAATATTTACAATTATACATTGAGCAGAATCTCCTTGAGACAAGTTTGTAGATTCATTTATAAAAGACAAGTGTGCACTTTTTCTACACACTGCATATGGTTATTATTGTATGTCATTTGATCCAAAATATCCAGACTTCGTTGTTAGGATTGCATACCTGCCAACATTGGAGAAATAAAATAACGGAGATTTTAATAATCGATTCAATTTTGGGTCTACGACTACTGATGTTCAACTCTGTAGCCTAGTAACTTGTAATTTTGAACCCAATCCAGAAGATAAGGGATCTCCTGGATCAAGTATTGGTTGAAATTTGCCTTTGTGGAGGACTTATTTCCTTGGAGCGTTGGGATTCGAATCCGGTTCACGTCATTGCAAGACGAACGTGCCATCTCCTGAGCCATCACGGCTTGACTTAAACAATTCTGATAACACTCAATATACTGCAGTACTGGTAATAGAACCATCTGTAGAGGAATAAGAAGTATTTTTTGTCATCAGTGGATATTTAATTGTCAAATTATTATTTTTTTAAAAATTTCTTTAACAAATATGGAGAAATTTGAGAATATACAGGTAAATAGAAGATAGTTGTAAAATACAGGAGTCTTCGTTAAAAAACAGGAGACTTGGCAGGTATGGGATTGATGCCGCAAGAAGTAATCATAAGACCGGATGACGATATATTAAAATCTGGTATGCAAATGGAATATCATGTACAACATACTTTTTTTCTCTGTGTTAACTTAAAATCCAAAATTAACCCTTTGGGTTCACAACCATTAAATGTTACTTAAGAAGTTGACACGTAAGTTAACTAAGCTCTTGAATTGTATATACAAATCCAAATAAAAGAATTTTTTGTAGTTAAAGTGAACAAGGAAAATAAGTTAAAATTTTTACAGTCTGAAAGTATTTACCTGATCTTTCTCTATCTTCTTTATAGGTGCATGGCATAACTGTAGCAATGTAGCAAACAAATCAGTTCCGTGATACCTAAACAAAATGCTCTGCATGGCATCGCATTCTAAACAATCGAGCAAAGTCTCCAAGCATATAACCAGCTGCACATGTTTTTGGTAATATGTTGAATCAACAATGAAATTTTCAAAGATATTTGCATGCTGAAGTCTGCGACTCAAAGGAATGCCAATGCCTCGTAGGAGGTTGGGCAAAATCCCAAGTCCAACAATGAACTGGAAACATTTCTTTAAAACTTGTTGTTGGGAAATGCTGAGCAGCCCTCTGGGCATGAACATTTTACATCCTCCATGGCTCTTGGATGAACAGGAATCAGCTTCTTCCTGCGAAAGGGCTTTTTGCAAAAGTCTCAACAGTACCAAACACATCTGCAAGAACGTGAGATGGTCGCAGCAGCATTTCTTTCCATAGCATGTTTGCACAAATTTTATCACAATTGCCTTTATCTCTGGGTATATTTCTATTCTTTCTAAAGTTACGTGAACTTTTCTTCTTAATTCAAGATAAATTGCATCTCTGTCACTGCATACTTTTATGTTTGTTTCAATTTCTGTAATAAAAATTTCAGTTACAAAAGTTTTAAAAAAATAGAGAAAAACTAATGTTTTTCTGAGAATAAAACAAGAACTTTTAGAAGTGGGGAGATGGCTTATATACTAATTTGTGTGAAGAACCCAAAAACCTGAAAATTATGTTTTCATTTCAGAACGCTTGTTCAAGTTAAATTGAATATTTTTAGAGACATGAGTGGGTATTTTGAGGCACGCAACCAATGAAAAGCACTTGCAGTCTTCAAAACTGTCCGCAGTACATTGAAAATTAAAACATTTTCATCTATTTAATCACTACAGATTAGAGACATTTTCCTCTTTTCCCATTTTATTTAGGCCACCCAGATTTAAATAAATGTCTTAATAAGAAACTTTTTGTAATAGACAATTTAGGATGGCTGAGTAATAAAACAAATTAGGAAAACTGTTTCTAAATAGTGTAACAATTATGGCTGCAATATTTCGAGATATTATGAGTCGAATATTATTATTTAAGTCTCCTATTACGTATATTTGGGTAATAGAACAATTTAGGAAGGCTGGTTCAAGTACTGTAACAATAATAATTGGAATATTACGAGCCGAACATTACTATTTAGGTTTTCTATTATGCACTGTTATAGTTTGCATTTCCTTACAGAATTATTTTAAATAGCAAACAACTTTTTTAGCAAATAAAAATTAGAATAACATTAAAAACTATGAGATGGATTGGATACTTCAAAAAAAAACCTAAGTCAAACAAATTTTGACAACTTGAATATGGAAAAAATTCGGAGAGAGCTACGCAGGATCTGCGTTGCAAAATTTATCCAATGTCATACAAAGCATGATGGTATATGTTTAATAAATACATTGTTATAGGAAAATGTTATTTCATATACACAGGGTTTTGAATATGAAGAAAATTTTAAGAAGAATGAAAAATAATCTTTGCTTTCACGCTATCCTACAATAACGAAAGAGTTTTTGACATTTTTTTCTTTTTAAATTTCTTAAAAAATACTTAGGAGACTATTTTGTAACTTTAGAGGCATTCTTTTTACACTTATCAATAAAATTTAAAACTTTCAGAGGTTTGAGAGACTGGAAATAATTTACAAACAAAAACAAGTATTTTTGAAAATCATTTGTCAGAAAATGAAACAACGAGCTTGCAATCTATGTTGGTTACTTTGGTTGTTATTTGCAATCATTGCACAAAATTTCGTAAACCTAGCTTATTTATGGAGACAATGATATTTTTATTAAAAAAATGCCTTTTTGTCTTATGTTCTTTATTTACTTTTCACTATAATTTTAAGAATATTCAATAAAATAAAACAAAATTTCTGCAGCAGTTAATAATTAATTGCAAAATTATCTTAAATTTTTGACAAAAAGTCATTAAAAATTGCATAAGATGACAAAGAAAAAGCATTTAAAGTAGTTCTTCCATACTGCACATGAGCGGAAAAATGTNATATATTGTTATAGGAAAGTTTTATCATTTCATATACACAGGGTTTTGAATATGAGGAAAATTTTAAGAAGAATGAAACATAATCTTTGCTTTCAAGCTATCCTACAATAACGAAAGAGTTTTGGACACTTTTTTTCTTTTCAAATTGCTCAAAAAATATTTAGGAGACTATTTTGTAACTTTAGAGGAATTATTTTTACACTTATCAATAAAATTTAAAACTTTCAGAGGTTTGAGAGACTGGAAATAATTTACAAACAAAAACAAGTATTTTTGAAAATCATTTGCCAGAAAATGAAACAATGAGCTTGCAATCTATGTTGGTTACTTTGGTTGTTATTTGCAATAATTGCACAAAATTTCGTGAACCTAGCTTATTTATGGAGACAATGATATTTTTATAAAAAATGCCTTTTTGTCTTATGTTCTTTATTTACTTTTTACTATAATTTTAAAAATATTCAATAAAATAAAACAAAATTTCTGCAGCAGTTAATAATTAATTGCAAAATTATCTTAAATTTTTGACAAAAAGTCATTAAAAATTGCATAAGATGACAAAGAAAAAGCGTTTAAAGTAGTTCTTCCATACTGCACATGAGCAAAAACAATGTAAAAAAAAAAAAATATTGTACTATAGTAATGAATTGTAATTGGTAACTAATGAAAAAAATAGTCTGATTTGAATAACTAGAAAATTTAAAAAGTTCCTAGCAATTTTATAAGTACTTTTTATACTTTCTTTAGAAAAAGCTAGAAATGATAAGGGGTTTTCTACAAATTTTATGCTAAATCTTTAGAAATATTTTTATAACTGATAATACCATACAATAATCATCCGTACAGCGAAAAGTAATGGTATAAGGAAAGAAAACGTATTTTTATTGGAGATGATCTAGCACATCGGTGTTCATTTTTAATAACTCTTGTTTAACAATAAAACTTGTTTCTAGGTAACAATAAAATTTGTGAAAAACCCTCATCGTTCAAGATATTCAAATCAATTTTTTTTTATTAGTTACTAAATACAAATCACTACAAAATTATTATTTTTTTAAAAAATTTTCAGAACTATGAAAGAACTACTTTAAAAACACATATCTAGTGTAATTTTTAATGATTTTTTTTTTCAAATTTTACAATAATTTTGTTATTAATTGAAAATTGCACCAAAAATTTGCTTTAACATTTTTAAAGTTATAGCAACAAAAAAAAAATTTTTTTAATATAAAAATGTCCTTTAATTTTTGAGCTAAGTTTATGAAATTTTATACAATTAATGCAAACAACAACTATAGTAATTGATTCAAATTACAAGCTTATTGCTATATTTTCAGGCATAAGGGGTTAAAAAATACTTGTTTTAAAATTACAGGTCTCACGAATTTCTGAAAGCTTTAAAATTGATGAATAAATATGAGAAATCGCATCATCTAAATACCTCTAAATTCATAAAATAATCCTCTAAATAATTCTTGAGAAATTTTAAAAAATATCAAAAACTGTAAGTGTCTTTTCCATTATTGTAGTAGGTTAGCTTACACAAATCTATATTCAGAAATATATGGAACGCTGCAACAAATTTAGGATGCAAATATATATATTATATATCATCAGCAGCAGCATTGGCACGACAGCCCTTTGTGAGCCTGGGCCTTCCTCAGAAGCTTTTCCCATTCTGTCCTTCTCCCAGCAATTGTTTTCCAGTTCTTTACTTTTAGGATGGCAAAATCCCCATCTACACAGTCCTTCCATCTCTTTTTGGGCCTTCCTCTTGGCCTTTTATTGGAGGGGGTTGCATTAGAGACTCTCAATGCTGTTCGTTCTGGGCTCATTCTCACTACATGCCCGGCCCATCTCATTCTACTTAATTTAATAGATTCAATGATATCATCGCCATCAAAGATCCTATATATTTCAAAATTATATCTTTTCCTCCAGTTGTCGTTATCGAGTATAGGGCCAAAGATGGTTCGTAGGACCTTCCTTTCGAAGGTTGCTAATAACTTTTCTTCCCTTTTTGTTAAAGTCCATGTCTCTGAAGCATAAGTCAAAACTGACTTGATTAATACCTTATAAAATATATTATATATATGCTATATATATATTATATACTATATATATATAAACATATATTATATACTATATATATATAAACATATATTATATACTATATATATATATGTATATATTATATATATACTTTATGGTAAAATATTACATGTCTAATACTTAGGTCACTGGTCCCCAAATGATAAAAAAGTATAAACATTTCTGTAAAAATAAGTGCCTTCATCCTTTAAAAATACTGCCATTTTAGTTTTTCAGGAAAAGGTTTTTTTTAACCATCTAATTTAATGAAAAGTCCACTTCAGATATATTTAGTTATTGATAATTATTTAATTTTAATTTCATTTCCTTATTTTAGTAAGACTTTGGTGCTGTCTAGTTAAATAGTGTATTATTCTCATATTATTCAGCCCCAAAGATATTCACACATCATTTACTCTATATTAATAAGTATTTTTAGTGATTTTTACCCTTTTATTTCAAATAAATACCCTTTATTTAAAAATGCACCTTTAAATGTTTATTTTCGAATAATTTTCTGTTTAAGACATAAAAAAAAAGCTTTTAAATTGTTTATCAGTTAATACGTTTTTGTTAGTTTGGCTTTTTTTTAAATATTTATTCACGGAGATTGCCTTTTAGCTTATCTTTAATTATTTGTTAAAAGCTTCAAATTTTTCTGTTATTTTGAGAATGAGTAAGAATTACTATGTGAAATTTACACATAAAATAGTTTATGAGGGTAATTTAAAAGTTAAGGATAAAATTCAGTTATTAAAGAATATTACACATTTTGGTACATTTTAACAGTAGTGAGTGAATGCCCTACCCAAACTCTAAGTGACCTTTTCTGTAGGAAAGCACCCTGCCCTTTATTATTTATAAGGAGAACTCGGATAATTCAATATAATTTTCACCGTGTTTACTTATTTTTTAATCATTAACTTTCAATATGCTGCAAATCCACCAACTTTTAATATCTAAGTAATAAAAGATATTGAACTGCTAATAACATTTTACAGAGAGCATACGGAAAATAGAAAAAATATTCTTTTATTTACATAGTTAATAATACAATTATTATTGCATCATAGAATACTAACATAATTATGTATGAAAGCTTTAAAGAGTTAAATCTAATGTATACAAAAAACAAAAAAAACTCTTGTCACTTAAATGGAAAGTTACATGAAAAGAAAATCATACAGAAAATAAAATCTGATAAGTTTGCAACTAGAACAGTACTGCATCCTATGTTCTACAACAAGATTTTATACATAAATAATATTCTGCAGGTCTACATCGAAAATTAAAATCATAGAAAGAGGTTTTGATTATTGGAGCAATAACAAGCATACAAGAATAAAAAAGCTTAAGTTGCAAATTTCATGATCACACATTCATCATATTGCAATTTTTTTTTAAATTTAAATTAACCTTTTATTTATAAAAAAAAAACTAATAAAAGGGATATGAAAATGGACTAACAAAAATGTGATCTGCCAAGGACACATTTCTTAATAGTTCTTAATTTCCATCTCTGTTCTTGTATCAACCGAAAGCAATTGCATGGTGCGTAGCCAAATCGCTCAACAAAAAAAAATTCACCTTTTAAGTACTACATGCATAAACAAAATGCAAAATAATTTTCTAAGACTTTACATGATCATGATAAAAAAACTTGATTCTGACAAAGAACTCTTTTCTTGATTATATTAGCCATCATAAAATGATCAAGAGATTTTTCGGTTTGATATCAGAGGGTGAAAAAAGGAAGCCTGAAATGGAGAATATCTCGAAAATAGTACATACATAGAACATATACTCGAACTTAGTTGCACATAAGAGTGCAATAATCTCACCGGACCCTAGTTCAGTAGACACACACGCGGACTTGCAACTATTTCATCAAACATGTAAAATTATCGGAGCTTTCATATGCTATGGACCAACGGTAACCGAAATAGATTGTTGAATGAATTATAAAAACTTTGAATAGAACAATGTGAAAAGCAGGCTTTGGCATAATACGAGGCAAAAATCAACATGGCAAAAAAAAAAAAATCTCATCTTCGAAGAGGGAAAACAAAGCACTTTTCAAAAACACTCAATGAAAAAAGCACCTTTTAGGGCTTTTAAGAAATGAATATCGAAAATAAGCACTTTTAAAAAACGCTACACACCATGAATTGGGGCTGTTCAAAAATAAAAATTTGAAATGAAAATAAAAAGAAATGTTTATTCAGAGACTTTTTTTTTCATTTAAATAAATTAATTCAATATTATCTATAAAACATGATCATAATAATCAATGTTTAAAGGTCTGTAACAAGATTATGGACAGACTATTAAATCAACATCACATATTCCAAACATAAATTGCTCTGCAATGTGTGTCTCAGTTTTGAGCCCTTTCTGCTGTCTTCATTTCACTTCATAAAGTGTCATATTTACATGTTGTGGTATTTTATATTTACAATCTATCTACTGTATGATTAAATAAAAAATTTGATTCCCAAAAGTTTTAATCAGGTGATTCAGAGTCAAAAAATTTATGATGCGCAAGCCCGGCAATTTTTTTAAATTTAAATGTTTTTTAGTTTTAGGTTTTTATTTGAAACTTTTACTATAAAAAGGAACATTAAAAAATAATAAAAAAACATCAATAAAACATCAAAAATTACAAATTTAATTCAAATCACATTTGTAATATAGTACACAGTATATGACTAAATATAGTATACGACTATACATGACAGTATATAATACACAGTAAATGAGTATTAATACCTAAAAAATTAAATAACTATTAAAAAACTAAAAAAGCTCCGAAGGATGAGAAAATCTAGAGCTCCAGCAAAAGCACAACTATGGTTGGAACTTTCATCATAGAATAAAATAAAACTATTTACCTGAATTCGCCTCACATAATAAAGCATCTAAGCAATTGCATATCTTCTGAACAGTACTTTCACCATTCATCCTTTTTAAGCTAAAATATAAAAATCAATATAAATATTGCCATATAAAATAATAACTTTCTGTAAAACAGTTTTTTTGTAAACAAATTGTATATTTAAATTAAGTCACACACAAATTAATAGCATAGATTAGAAAACAATAAAATTTAAACTACTATAAAATTAAAAATTCATATGAACATTGACTATAGTTTTTTTAAAGTAAGAAATCCTATAGTTATTTGTTTGGACCCATAGCAGTAACTATGGTAACAAGGCATATCTATTTAAGTAGGAGTCTGGGGTCACTGTTAAGGTTTTTATTCCGGTCAGAGACAGAAATTTTTTTTTCCTCAGTCTGTTGTCAGGGGTCTATCCAGACATTTTGTAAAAGGTCCTGTTTTTGTAAAATTGTGAAAAAACTATTCATAATTTGTGAATACAAAATAAACGTTAAGTCACATTCTTTCAACCAGGGTCCTGCTTTGGTGAATATGCGCAAATAAGGCAAAAATTGCTAAAAACCTTTTCAAGAAGTTTCTAAATTGTAATTAGATATAAGATTCTGCTCAACAATTGCTGCTACTAAATTACAGATGCAACATACAAATATTAGGTATTTAGCCTATACTGCTCAACACAGTATATTCATTTCAGACGAATAATGAAAACAAAATCACTTATATTTTTAATAATTTCAATTGACATATTTTAAATAATACAACTTAGAAATGTATCACTTTTAATGCATTACGCATTAAGTAAGCTTAGACAATTCTTAAATTTATAATATTTTATTTAAAAAATTGCCAGAAATAAATTTTTATTTAGATAATTTTATGAATAAATACGCTATTCTTGTTTCCCAGTGTTTTCACTACAGCGCGAGAATCTCACTCATTTTTTTCTTTTCTAGCATTCAAAAAAGAATAATGCGAGAAGATCGTGCACTCTATTAATCAATTTCAAAATGCGCGAATCTCGAGTATTTAGGAAAAAATTTAGTCTTCTGTCATTTTGAATAAAATTCGTTTCACTTTTCTTCCTTGATCTTTCATTATTTTCAACATCGATCATTGTTATCTAGCTTCCCTATTTACCAGTATTGTTTAGAACAAGCAGCAGAACAAAACTGCTAAGAGAAGAAAAAGCTGTTAAAGGGCAACATATCTATGGCAAACAAAAAAATAGCCCATATCTAAAGTATATCTGCAATTGTCGTTTTTAAAATACCTGTGCAGTTATGTGTAGAAATGTATGGTTCTAATTTCAAATAAAGTTAAAAGAATTAAAAAAAATTGGAATCATATTTTTCAATTCTATAGATCTCTGAACAAACTCCAAATTGATTTTATGTTTTATTATTTATATCTTGTTATTATTTTTTATTATTATAAGGTACATATACAGCTCTAAGCAATTATAACTATAACTCTCATGAAACAAATGGTTACTAAGAGCCATTAATGGTAATGCATATAAAAACTAATCGTTTAGTAAAGAAATGAGGTTACATTTCACATCAATATGCACCCTCGATAACAGCTTATAAACAAAACATATTCTCACTTTAAAATGGTCAAGCAACTAATGAAAATTAATTTCAAATCATTCTAGGCAAACTGAAACTATGCCTTCTACATTTGTTATGTTACTAAATAATTTCAAGTTGCTTATTCTAATTTAATGAAACAATGCTTAATATGCTTCTTCACATGTTCAAAGATGATAATTTATAGTAGTTGAAAAAGCCAAGAGCTGAATTTTAAAGAAACGATAAAAACTCTCGTGCTTTACTCATTACACAACATGGGATCACAGTGTTTAAAGCTTTGCTGATCAGTAATTTGATGTACTCTAAAAAAGAAAGGCTAAATAAGAAAAAGTAAAATATTACTAATAAAATTTTACAGGCATACCAAGCAATAAAACTAAACTTTAGACATGTAGAAGATATTGCAGAATTTTGTAAACAAATATGACAGAATAACGATGGACTCCGCAGATACAGTTAACTTCAAATTTCGCTGAAGTATGATCTTATGCCTTTTCCTGGCTAAGCAACTTATGAACAACACAGCATATGCGCTGCAAATTATTACGTAAAATTTTCACAGTATTCATTCGCGCTGAATGCGGTTTATGCATCACATAAAAAAGAACGCATGCGCAAACTGCTTTTGTAAGGGTTATTCTCACTACAGGTGATTTTTTCGAATCCCTTTCTTAACGGTTAGCAACAGGAGCACCATCTGCAGTTTTTGTTCATTCATAAATATAATTTAATAAAGCAGTAGCACAATTGGAAAAATATATCTTTATTGAAATTAACAGCAACGTAGAATGTATCAAACAATATATTGATATAGAAAATACTTTTGTAGTAAAAATATTGGTTCGTTATTTATTTGTGTCCGACATTTTGATAATGTATTCGGCTTGGAGTAATAAGGGCTTATCAATTACATTTCCACGAAAAATAAAAGCTCCTTTGCCTTCACTTTGATGTATTTTAAACAATTTAATTAGTTCTGTAGCCCATTCAATCTTTTCCTCTGATGGCGAGAAAGCCTTTTGTACTACAGGGACTTGCATTGGGTGTATAACTTGTTTACCAGTAAATCCCATGTTAGCACCTTCTTCTGAATATTTTTTAAGACTATCTAAGTCTTTATAGTTTATATGAACCATATCAATTGCTTGAATTTTAAATGCTTTAGCATAAATCACAAACATTTGTCGTGAAGTTACAAGCTCACGGCTATCAGAACTGCGGTTAGCACCAATATCAGCACAAAAATCATCTGCTCCAAAGATCAAACCTTCCAAACGAAAAAAACCTTCCTGAGATAGTTCCATGGCTTTTGCACAAAGAGACCGCAAATTTAATAAGCTAATAGCACTTTCTACTAAAAATAATAAGTTCAGCATTTTGAATTCTTTTTTAGGTTGTAAATGTGATCTTAGCACATCGTTCAGCCACATCAATTGACTAGGATTATCAAGTTTAGGAACCACAAGTGTATCAGGAAGTTTGTTATTTTTTAAAATAGCAATCAAATCCTCCTCAGCTAATCCACTTTCAACTGAATTAATTCTAACTGCACAATCTGTCTTTCCAAAATTAAAAGTTTGTAACATTTCGCAAATATTTCGACGAGCATCGGCTTTCATATTTGCCGCAACCCCATCTTCACAATCGAGCACAGCGCAATCTACATTGATGCTATTAAGTTTTCCAATTTTTTTCTGATCATGTCCAGGAACGTAAAGCATCGCTCTTCTTGGCCGAATAGAATCTCTAATCTTTAACTGTGAGTTTGCGTGAAAAGTTCGAACAAAAGGCGTATAAAATAGAATCTTACCTCCCACAGTGAGAGATTTCTGGATACCAAACAATTTAAAGCACAGATGCATCATTTTGTTCACTGCACAACACACACACATAAACACTTACAGGAAGTTATTTATTTATCAACAATACAGTAGACAATGTCCACATAACAAATATGGCGTTTATGACCCTGGTACACTGCCCATGCGCTAGTGATGGGTACCTCCTTTAGCTACGGGGTTACCTCATTGCGCGCAGGAGAACCGCACCCTCTGTCCGTCGAAGTTTTGGAATGTGTGTAACTACAAAGTAAAGGAAATTTTCCATCCAAACATTCATTTCTAGTAAATATAGAAACGCCGGTGAATGCACGATAATATTATTTCCAAAAATCGGTTGTGAAAAAAGTGTTCAACAACGGCAAGTGAATGCAATTGTTGCAATAAGACACTTTATGTTACACCGATTGGTTCAATAGCGGAGCCGCCAGGGTCAGATAACATACCAGATCTCTGGCGGATCAGCCGGTGTTACTTATAATTTCTTAGAAAAGTAGGTTTCTTATCATATCTTGCACCAGGTATGACTTATTTATACCATGTGGACATATTTATTAATACTTATAGCAATCAAAGTTATTTATATCACTCTGCAATGATAGTTATAGAAGAGGCCTAGCTATGTGTAGCCTTAATCGATATGACCAACAATTAAATTTTTGATAATTAATGTTTTAAATCGCTTATTATATCAAATACTCGAAGTAATTCTTGATTGAGTTGTTTCAGATCATTGCTTTCAGATATTATTATTGCCATAAATACAATATTTATGCTAATCTTGATACATTTGACAACTAGGCTTACGTTATAAAAATATACACATAGTAATTTGCATTCTTATGTTCTTTATTCGTTTATTATGTAACTGTACTCTATTTAATATATCAAAAGAAATGCTTAAACACGTACATTCCGTTGCGATTCTGAGAAAAATATGCTTAAAATTTACTGAATTTTACATTGTCATTGAACAGGTGTAAACATATTAGATTTTTACCTTTGGGATTTATTTATTGTTTTATGATTGCTGCAAATATACTATCTTACTCTAATACTATCGATTACGAATAAGTATATTGATTTAATTACGTTGCATGCGATTTGAGATTTGATTAAATTTAAACACTTGTGAATTAAATGTACCCTTTATCATACAAGGACACAATCTGTTACTATAAATTTTGATTCAAATTTTGTTTTGTTTACATTTTATCTTCTATTCTGTTTTATTCTTTATAATCATAATACACTAATTGATCATGGTACACATTAAAAACTATCAATTGATTTTCATTACAGTATTCTATTTTAAGGAATTGTGTAATTTTATATTAACATTTATGTATAGAACACTTAACCATGTTCATTTGTTTGTTTGAATATTGTTTTGGGCGTAACAGGGCTGTATGATAGCATCTTTATTCTTTTTTTAAAAAACATTTTCATAGATCACTTAAAATATATTAAATAAGATTTCCAGTGATCTATAAAAACAGTTAAATTGATTTAATATTAATAAATATTTATGGAACTAATCAATAAACATCAAATAAGAAATTCATTATATGTAGTGTTTGTCAATAATCTCATTTTTTAAAAAAACAAATTTGGTTGTTGTACTTCTGAAGCATTTTAAATTGCAGTCAAAGGTAACATAGCACTTTGTATATAAAGATAAATAATTTATTTTTAATAGATTTGATCATATTCTAACATTATCAGAGATGGGTTGCATAGGTTTTTGCCTTAGGTATTGATGATAAATTTGTTGTTTCGGCCTTATGCAATTTAAATTTTAACTGTTTGTGGTTATTATATCTATTTGCAATAGGAAGTACTATTTATTTCTATTGTCAAATCGCAGTTAGAATAGAATCGCAGTTTGAAATGTGATATATTTTCATAGATAGTTATTAACCACCAAAAATGATGGTTAGATTCATGAGTAATTTCTATCAGTTAGGATTGCATTTGTTGTGTAAACAGGCAGCCCATTTAAGTGAAAATGTATAAGTCATTGTAACATTGTACTTAATATAAAGTTATTTTTTCTATATTATAGCTTTATTCACAATTTGCATTAATTCGTTATTTACATTAACATATCTTCTTGCATATAAGCTGCGTCTACATTAAATTCATTCTTTCATGTCAATAAGGGAAGATTTCCGTTTCTGATCTGCGACTGAAAAATCGCCAAGTTTTGGCAGTGGCCTGCAAGGAACTAATAATAAAAATTAAAAAAAAAACAGGACCGATTCAAAGGGTATACTGGTAGCCTCCTGAGCAAACGTCTGAATTTTTTTTTTTTTAGTTGCAAGTGTAAAATTCATTTGGCAGCTTGAAAATTTTAGTTGGCTCGGCAGATCACAATACAGACTTTTCACCAAATTCTGTTTACTGTGTGCTTTAACTCTCTCATTTCGAGCGTCATAATTAGCTTGCATCCACGTGATGAACTGCGTGTAATAGTGCCGTTCATAGGTGGCGTCTGTTTGATAATTATTCCAAACTGCACCCTGTACTAGAGTGCCACTTTAAGCCTGCTTAATACATTTTGCTAGTCAATCAAAACAAGAAAATCTGAGCATCAGTTTACTAACATGCAATATGCACACTTCGCGACATGGTAAACTGTTCAATGAAGTTATTTTAGCGAAAAAGACTGCTATAATGAAAGGGTTAATTACCAATTACTTATGTGTGTCCTTGACCGTATTACAAAGGATTTGTGACAAACAAAGAAAAAGCAAAGTTGTTGTCCTGCTTGGTGATTTTTGAAAAGAATACATGTATGAAGTTGAAATATTCCAATTTGTCTCTTAGAAGATATTTTCATGTTGGGGTACACCTTTTCATGCCAACTGTAATCACAATTATACCATTGTCCAGTTTGTTTTTTATTTAAATTATGTACATAGTGGCTGGGGATATTTCTGTATCATGATATTGTGCTAACTACAATATCCAAGTTACCTAATAGAATTTAAACTTCAAAATTCAAATAGAAGAAAAAAACATGTGGATGTTTGCCCGGGGATTGGCTATGAGTTCAGGGCAGGGGTCTGTCCAAGCTAAATTTACTACCGTTTAGTAGTACCTTCACAAATTCAACTTTTGGAAAAACGGTAGTTTCACAAAATACTTTTTCTTTAAACTCTATTTTGGTATCCCGTAGGAAACGATTAAACCATAATTTTGTGTTTATTTTTTAATAATTTTTAATTTTCTCAAATCATGTCTAAATTTTTACAAAATAGGTAGTAAGTAGGTACCTCTCAGTAAAACCTAGGCAAACCCCTGGAGTTATACCTTTCAAGTTGGTCCCTTTCTGTGATTTTTTTTTAGTTCGTTGCAGGCCGCTGGCCGGAAGTTGCTAAGACTTGCCAATTATTCTGTCGCAGATTGCAATACGGAAATCTCCCTTAGTGGCTCGCTTTAGTATAAGTTAGATTCTCATATGCAAATTCACTGCTTTCCGTAAAACTTGGCTAGAATTTTGATAAAAGGTTATACTGACCTTTTCCTGTCTCATTGTATTTTTAATTGGTTGTTAGGTTACTTTGCTAGACCCTGCAGAAGTTTAAGACTGCATGCTATCTTGCTTGTGTAAAAAACATAATTGAATGTGCCTGAAACTTTCAAAAAAACATTGTACAAAGTTAAAATTCAGGAAGATGTCTGTATCTTTACTTGCTCCGGATAATAGCTAAATTGTGGCAACGAACGGGGAACTGTGTACTAGAAATTTTAAAAACATATAAAAGAGGTCCAACTGGTATAACTTATAGTCACCCCCAAGTAAACTACTAAACTTTTTTTTCAGCAAATGTTCCCATTTAGTTACAAAAAGAACTATTTAATCCTAATGTTTAAAAATTTTATAAATATTAAACGTCAATAACAACATTGAAAGCTTTAAATATATGTAATCAGTTGCAATGGATAATTTATCAGTATTTGTTTTAAACAGAACATATCACAAACAAATGTTTGTACTTTAAGTTCTGTTATTTGTGGTATATCTGAAGTCAAATAATGTATCCTTTGGTGATCACTGAACAATTAATAGCACAAGTCACCGAACAATTGTCTAAAAAGAGACTATAGAATGGGACTAACTATAGTCTAAAAAGAAACTATAGAAAGGGACTGACTTAAAGAGTCTAATTCTTAGTTACTCCTAGGACAAGCCATTATTTATTTAAATTTTATACAAAAACCAGGTAGTAGTAGATAGTTATTATTTAATAACAATTATAGTTTTTAGGTATTTAATTTTTTTTTTTCCTTTACGCTTTACGTTATATAAATAGTTTTCTTTTATTGTAGGTCCTTTAAGAAGTAAAAAATGAATGAACTCGACAGTCTTCGTCAAGAGGCAGAGACCCTCAAAAATACCATTAGAGTAAGTGAACTCGCTGGATGTTTTTTAAGAGAATTTTTATTCGTTACTTTCATTTATAGCCATTTAATTGACTTTACCCATGAGAGCTTTTACAATACATCTGTTATCTTTTAAGTGTAATAAAATATTTATTCTGCTTCTTAAATGATAGGAGTAAATTGGGTTTTCATTTAAAGTGAAAAATATAAATTTTATTTTAAAAACAATTAATATTTTAATATAGTTAAAATTTGAGAGCAAGATCTGTTGATTATTTTATTTTTTAAATTTCAAATTAAAATTAAAGCAATCTAATCTATTCCAAATATTTGCAAAGGGAACGAAACTGTTTTGCAAATATGCATAATATACACGAACGCCCTTCTCAGAAATTTTTTTTAAATGGCTTTTTGTTAGGCTTGCAAGTACACAAATTTTGCCAAATGTTATGATTTGAAAATTTCAGATTTTTTGGTTAGTTTAATTTCCTACTTAAATTTGGCAGCAACTAACACTTCTCTGAAACTCAGAAATTTATAATATACAACTAATAAACATTTACGGTAAGGGACAGTGTATGACAAAAATTACATAAGAAAATCTTTTCAAGATTAAATCTTGTCAAGTATTGTGATTTTTTTTAACCTTTTATCTAATAATTTACATGGATGATATACTTCCCTGAAGTTACAATAAGAAAACAAAAAGGAGAAAATATTTAGTCAGCTCATCCCCTTTACCTGAATATATATATTGAAATGAAGGAGTGACACAGGTTATTGCACTAACTAATTTAATTTTGAATTAAATTACTCAGTGCAGTTTGAATTAACAGTTTTTTAGCTGTTTTATATGTGTGTCATTCATTTTTACATGTACCTTGGCCCTGATTTTCAAAGCAATGTTTGAACAAATTTGGTGTCAACAAAAGGGCTTAAGCTAGAGTCACAAGCATGGGTGCCACTCTTCAGTCCTGGGGACTGAAATCAGTCTTGAGAAAAATCAATAGACTAATAAATTCTATCAATTAAACTAAAAAAAAATTTTTCTTTGGAAATTTAAAACTTTTTTTGGTCAAAATAAAAAAAATATTTTATCTTAATGAAAACATATGATATGGTAATGATCTCAGGACTATATTTATCTTCCTTTTGTCAGCTTCACTAAATCTTATTCTTAAAGTCTTGACAAATGGGATTGATTGAACTTCATCTACTTGTGTAGTTAAATTTGTACTATTGCTGAATCTAAATCTGCTGAAGTTTGCTTCCCCTTCCCTAGCCTATTGTCATGCTGGCCAAAGTTAAATCAAGATTATTATTTTAAAAAGGAAAGAAATTATAATGCTAGAACAAAAAATAAGTAACGGTGAAGTGAAAAATAGAGATATGAATGGTTTCAGGTTGTTCAGTAATAGTTGTAAAAAAATATACAAGGTTAGCTGTTATTTTTGTTTTGTTTGCTAAAGAAACATGAAATAAAGAAGAAAAAAAAGAAAAATAATCAAATGATTGATTTAATATGTAGGCTATTATCAAGGAAAGGCAAATTTTGGTGTCGGTGAGCTATTAATTTCTAAAAGTTTCGTAAACAACGCTAGGTAGTATTATTTGGTCAAAAAATAAGTTCAGTCTTGAAATTTTTTTAGAGTGGCACCCCTGGTCACAAGAGTCAATAAATAGCTTGCAGAAAGTTTTTTTAGTTCAGATTTTGCGTAAGATGAAATTTTCTTCACGTTATCTAAATTCTTTGCTTTCTTGTTGAATTAACTCCTGCCTCCTACATTCAGTTCTGAAGTTGCAAAATTTGTTGCTATTAATGATTCTGGAAAATTTCTTTAAGGATGCACGAAAAGCGGCGTGTGACACAACGCTGGTTCAGGCGACAGCGAACATGGAACCAGTTGGTAGAATTCAAATGCGCACTAGACGTACACTTCGAGGACACTTGGCTAAAATCTATGCCATGCATTGGGGATCCGATTCAAGGTAGGATTGTTTTACCTTTTGTTTATGTTTTTCAATTGCCTGATGTTATACTAATATTATTCTACTATTTTTAGATACTTAGTATCTGCCTCACAAGATGGAAAGCTCATTGTTTGGGACGCATATACAACTAACAAAGTAAATTATATGTCTTTTGTATATGTATTTTATAAATACCATCAGCAATAACCAATATTTAAAAAAAGAAATATTTTTTATAAAGTTAATGGACTTGTGTATTAATCTGATGTTAAATATTCGAGCCAGTTTTTAATTTAACTGAAAGTAGATTGAGCTTCTATGTCTTTGAAAACCATGAATTAGTTTTGTCAGATGCTTGGTTTTGGAACGATACAGCAGTCTCCTTATTTCTTGTTAATTTAATCTTTCTGCCCTAATAATACAAATTACTTATTGATCTTTTCCAATTTTGTACATTTGAAAATGCTGGATTTTAATTGGTCTGAAATAAAATGATTAAAAAATTTATATTAAATGTGAGGCAAAACAAATAATTGGTTAAAATAATTGGTTATAGATTGCCTAAGGAAGTCATTTTGACTGCTTTTTAATTTCAATTAGAAAAACAATGATGTCTATAATGACACAATTTCTTAGAATTTTGTGACTTTTTGTACAGCATATAATTTTTTTATTGTTAATATTTACTAATAACTTGTTAAATAACTGTAAATAATATAAAAAATGCTAAAAATTAATTTTAAACAAATTTATTCATGCATTCGCAATCCTGTCATTTTGACTGCTTTTAGGCAATTTAGGTATATACGAATTTTCCGTCTTTCTAGTGTTAATCATTTTAAATTTAGTATTGAGTAAAATTCAAATATTTTTCTAAAAACTAATTATGAAAAATTAAGAGATTAACAGTCTGTTAAGAAAGAGCCTAGGTTTTCCATAACTTGAGAACTTGTAGATCCAAAGAAATGCCATGTACATCGACACAATCAAATCCTCCTCTCCTTTTTTTCTTAATTTTCAAATTTTGATATTATCTAAAATTGTTGTTTCTCATTTGCTTGAGTTATTTTCTGGGAAAAGCAAATATTCAGCCAATCATTGTCGAATTCTTTGTATAACATGGAAAATATTATTTTAAAAAAATTATAAAGAAATAATAATTCTAGCTCAGCTTTATATTTAAAAAAGGCATGAGAAATTAGTCTGTTTAAAATTAATTATATGTGATCACAAAAAAAAAAAAATATGAATTCATATCGTAAAAAATGCTTTATCACGATCTGTTTCGTTAAAATTTTTATTTAAATTTTGATCTAGTTAATTTTTTATTCAAGACATAAAAATTTTATTGCATTCTTCATTTTTCTTTCTTTCTTTCTTTTTTTTTTTTTTAAATGTGTCAAACCTTTGAATTTTTTCTGCAGTTAGTCAGTATTCTCAGCAATAAATAATTTTGTCAAAATGTAATCCTTTTATTGTTTTTTGTTATTTAAATAGAAGTGTTGAGGTGTTTAAAAACATAAATTTTACCAAGCATTAGTTGTAAAATACGAGTGATTGTGGTCTAAGAAGAACTTAGTTTTTTGTACGTTTTAATTTTATTTCCATCTTTTCTTCTTTTTTTTTGAAATTGAGAAGAATATCTTAAGTTTTGTTTTATATTGTTGCAAGATTGTTTTTCAAATTGAGAAATTTGTACCTTTTTTTTTGCAATAATCTTTTTGGCTTTAATGTTTATTGTGCTTTAAAATTCTTTGAGTAAATTTAAAAAAATCATCCCATATATGAAATTCTACCTCAAGCTGACATTTTTTTTTTCTGATTTATAAGTCATTTTTTATTTTATTTCTTAAAGAAAGATCAAGCTGTNTTGCAAGATTGTTTTTCAAATTGAGAAATTTGAACCTTTTTTTTGCAATAATCTTTTTGGCTTTAATGTTTATTGTGCTTTAAAATTCTTTGAGTAAATTTAAAAAAATCATCCCATATATGAAATTCTACCTCAGGCTGACATTTTTTTTCTTCTGATTTATAATTCATTTTTTATTTTATTTCTTAAAGAAAGATCAAGCTGTCAATATTTTTATAGTGTAAACTTTTCAAAATGTATGAAATTTAATAAAGTAAAACTTTTAATCTACATATTCTTCTATCTCCTACTTGCTAATTTTAATAATTTTCAGTATGACTGGTTTTTTTTTAACCAAATGCATATATAAATATTTTAATTTATTATTACAAAAAAAATATTATGCAAAATTATTTAAATTGAAATATTTTCAGGTTCATGCTATTCCACTTCGTTCAAGTTGGGTCATGACTTGTGCCTATGCACCCTCAGGCAGTTATGTTGCATGTGGTGGTCTTGATAATATATGCTCCATATACTCTTTAAAAACTCGTGAGGGAAATGTACGTGTTAGTAGAGAACTCCCTGGTCACACAGGTTACCTCTCTTGCTGCAGATTTTTAGATGATAACCAAATAGTTACAAGCTCAGGAGATATGACCTGGTAAGATTAATGTTTGAGTCCTCTTCTTAAAAAAAAAAAAATTTCTAACTATCTTAATTTTTTTTTTCTCAGCTGATATCAGTGATTCTGTTAAATTTTACAAATTTCTGGTTCCTCTTACGTACATTTTTTCCTCTTTTAAGTACATTTGGAAACTAAATATAATGCTTTAATTTATTTTATTTTAAATATAAATCTTAGTAGTATGCAGAATTTTAGGTAAAATAAATATATTTGCAATTTAAACAATGTTTTAAAAATAAAAAGTGTTAACAGTTTTTTTTTTTTTTTTACGATTTAAGGTTTTTAATTGCATATAACTAATTATGAACCTGCATCAAAGTTTGTTTAATTTTACCTAGACCATAATAAATTTTAAAAGCTGGTCCTTTTTTTTTTCATGAGATGCAGCTTAACTTTATTTTTGCATCTCATCTATGATTTTTTAGATATTTAACGGCGCTGTACTGTATAAATGGAAGCAATGTGGGTTCTTTAATTATCAGGATTTCTCAAAATGAACCTAACTCATTAAAAACCTAATTGTTTTCCTCATTTTTACAAAAAAAAATTTTTGCTAAATGGATTTTTCTTATTACACTGTACTACATTTATAGCAGCTTTTATTTCAAAAACAAAATAATTGCTATTAAGCGAAAAACTTCCAAATTGAATCTAAAGTAATTTAATAAATTAACTTTCATTGTTATATATTGCAGTTAGATTTATATATATCATTAAATTGCATTTGACCAGTTTGGTAACAAGTTAATGTACTTTTAATATGACGGAAATGTGATAATTCTGTCCTTCTGAAGATTTCATGTAACTGGTTTTATATTTTTATCATGTCTATTTAGTCTAAACTATTTAGTATTTAATTTTATAAAATTACATTTAAATGCGTTGGTTCTCTTGAAACCTGTCAAATACTTATGAATTTTTGCAACACTGAGAGTTTTAATTACTTAGATTTTATTACGAGACATCGAATTTCGATGCCATCATATGAAATCAATTAAGCAATTAAAAGACATTTAGACAGGTTGATGATATTGATTAATGTCAATATAAAATAGATTCAATTTATTTTTTAAAAGAAATTTTTTTTTTTTTAAACTTCATATAATATATATATCACTGGAGCTAATTAGCAATTCAACGTACAGTGAAACCTCCAAGAAAGACCCACCTCTATTTACGACCACATTTTGGAGACACAAAATTTTTTTCCCTCGGCTTTTTGTTTAAAAAAAAAATGTATGAGAGACCACTAAAACTTCTTTAAGTGACCGGGAAAATATCTGCACTAAATGCGGAAAGCATCAATTAAGGAAACACAAAATAATATCAAAATAAAAAATGTAGCAAAATAAATAAGTTGATTGAAATGTATTCAAAATATTTGTTTGAGGCTCTTATTTAAAGAGATCTTTTTAACAATACAACCTCATGTTACAGTCATAGTGCACTAATGACGATACTGCCAATGATTTATTCAGTAGAAAGTTGAATTATTAAAAAATTTTATTTTTAAAAAAACAAGCATCTTAAACAACAAACTTGTCCTCTTTTTAAGCTAACTAATTTTTACGATACAAAATTAAGTGCAAACTTAAATATAATTATGTATTTAGAATAGCTTTATCATTCATAATTGGTACATTTATTTTTGCACATAATTATATGAGTTGGGAGCATTTTCATGGACTCTAAATTTTACTCATCTATCCGTCTTACCATGACGCCAACAAAAGTGTCATTTTCGCACTAAGGAAATGACACTGACCAAAATTAATATCGCTTGCAAAAAATCATGTACCTTAAATAACAATTTTGAAGTCATTGGGGGTAACCTCTAAGAACGACCAACATCCATCAACAACTATTTTATTGTGGAACGGAGAGTGGTCGCTCCAGAAAGGTTTACTGTACTAGAATCAGGGATGAGATTTTTCTGCTTTTTTCACTTTTATCTCTTGAATTTCAGCTTTTTATGAAAAATTCAGATTTTCTAAAGATTTCACTTTTTTTTATAAATATTCCGCTTTTTCAGAAAATTCACCTATTTTCAAAGAGAAACAGAAAAATCAAACTACATAGCTACCAATCCTTTCTCATTTTTACTTATTTTAGCTATTTTTTCTCCTTTTACACGCAGCGGTTAAGATTTTCCGAATTTTTTACCCGCCCTCCAGATCGATCCAATTTTTGTAGTTCAAACGATACTGCTTCTGAAAAGCCTTTTAGAGGTCACAAGCCTGGAATCTGCTAATATCTCTATTCTTATTCGCACGATTTTAATATCAAACATAGCTTTTCATATTTGCGTGTTGCTATTCTTATTCATGCGATTTGAATATTGTATGTTGCGATTCTTATTTACGAGATTTAAAAATCCGATATTGTAATTCGTATTTACGCCTTTTTAAAAACCTATGTAGCGTTCATATTCATGCAAGTTTTAAAACCTATGTAGCGATTCGTATTCACGCAAGTTTAAAATTCAATGTCTTGATTTGCTCATGCGGTTTATTATATCAAACATTGATTTTCGTATTTATACGTGATTTTAAAATAAGGCATTGGGATTTGCATTCACGCATTCTAAAAATTATGCATCATAATTCTTATTTATGCAATCTAAAAATTACGCATCATGATTCGTATTTACACGATCTAAAAATTATGAATCGTGATTTGTATTTACACGTTTTAAANCATTGGCTGCGTTATTGATATATTGACTGGACTGGTGATTGACTTTGAAATAATGTCGAAATATTGCCATTTGTGCGAAGTTTCGAAAAGTGAACTTAAATTCTCTTCACCTGAGTATCAGATATGGTATGAAGGACACAAAAGTTCGGGTCTTTGTGAAAAAAACTTTGAAGACTCTTCAAATGCCATGGAAATGTCTGCGGCGGAAATTTTGTGGGGCCGTTCTGTTACAGAATGCAAAATGCGGTACACAACTCTTCTTTCTGATGGGGACTCCAAAACATTTTTGCATCTAAAAAAAATGGATGTGTATGATGGTATTGATATTGAGAAGGAAGAGTGCGTGAATCACGTGGCAAAAAGACTAGGTACAGCGCTTCGTAATAAAGTTAAAGAATTTAAAGTGAAGGGTGAAACATTGGGGGGGGAAGCGAAAAGGGCACTTGACAGATGCTCTTATATCAAGGCTCACTAATTATTACAGGCGAGCTATCACAACTAATGCTCCGAATGTCGACGCAATGAAATCATCGATATTTGCTTCTCTATATCATTGCTCGTCAATAGACGCGAAACCAAAACATTTCAAGTGCCCCCAAGGAGCAAGTTCTTGGTGTTTTTATAATCGTGCAAATGCCCTTGGGCAAAAAGTACCAAGTCATTCAACGATGAAAGCTTTCCTAAACAGTAATATACTAGTCAAAATCATGCCAATATATCAACGATTGGCATGTGATGATTTGTTGAAGCGCTGTACCTCTGGGCAAACTCAGAATGCAAACGAAAGTTTGCACAGCGTAATATGGCAGCTTTGCTCAAAAGATGTGTTTGTCAGCAAGCGCCGCCTTGAGATTGCAGTGACAGATGCAATCAGCAGATTTAATATGGGAACTGTTGTTGCTATAACTGTGAAAGGGAATCTCACTTCATTAAAAGTTGAAAAAGCTGAAAAAATTGCCTCAAGGCGTGTAAAGCAAAGTGTCAAAAAGCAAACCAGCACTTTCAAAAAAGCTACGAAAGAAAAAAAATATTGCAAAAAAAATGCTAACAAAAAAATTGAAAAACGCGAAGGGCAAACATATTGTGCTGGTGAATTTTAAAACCAATTGTGGGCACTTTGAATTCAAATGTATGAAATTTTCTAGCATGTTATCGAAATTCTGCAATATGCTTTTCCTATGTGCCTGTCAATAATTTTTTTATTTATCTGGTATCAAATATATTATTTGTTTTATTAAAATTATAGAGAATAATGTTTTTAGTGTAATTTTTATGCACACAAAAATAATCTCTTTTCTTTGTTTCAAGGTTACATATGACATATTGATATGATGCATAACGAACAATATTTTTATGTAAAAATCGTTTCTATTGGTAAAAATTTAGCATTTATTATATTAAGAATACATCAGAAGTTCTTTTTATATTTTAAGCATGATATTATAGCTATTATAGTTAATTTACACAAAAAAAAGTAGTTTTTCTCCGTTAACTTTTTTTGCATAATTTACTTCTATAATTTGTCCCTTGTGACTGAATATTTGAAAATTTTTCATATGCTTCATATGACTGTTATAAAGACAATGTAACATTGTTTTCACGAAATATTAATTATAAAGTTTTTTATACAACTTTAACTGTAGGAGGAAATGAAAATTTTCGAAAAAAAAGCGTCGGAACTAAAAAAAATTTTTTTTCTCAAAACCTGTTGAAGTGAAACAATAACTGATGCTAGAGAGTCTTTATATCATCATTATCTATCTATAGAAAAAATTTTAAATTATTTGGATGAAATTTCAGACACAAGGGACAATTTTTGTATTTTTTAAAATTTTCATATTTTATTAAATTTTTAAAAAAATTTTGACCAAAATTGTTTTTACTTGGCCTATTTCCTAAAATATGCTAAAAAATAAATAAATTATGTTCATAATAGTAAAATTAAATTAAAAAACAAGTTTTCATAAATTTTCATTTGAAAGGTCCCGTGTCCCCTTAANAATTTGTTTAAACAATATAACGTTACAACACTATAAATGTCACTTTAAAATATGATTACTTAGAAAAATTACTGTTCTGCACCAATATATCCAAATATTTATAATACTAATATATAATAATATTTGGACGCGAGAAATGCAGGCACACGTGTAAGTAAACAGAATTCCTTTTGTTACATTTATGTTAAGTGAACAATTTTAACTTTATAACTGTCGCTGCACAGCCGACCCAATTTTCAGCTTACGGCTACCAATGTTAAACACCAGAGTCTTGTAATTTTGAATACAATTCAAGAGACAAGGGAACTCCTGGATTAAGTATTGGGAGAAATTTGCCTTCGTCGAAGATTTTTTGATGGAACTAACTCGCATTTGCGTGAGATGGAGAGGAAAACCACGAGCCACTCCCACTGTTAGCCTGACGGCAAGGAGACTGTAACCCATGATCCGTCTACCACTGAGGATATTTCAATGGTAATGGATAAGTATAATTCCACTGTAAAGCATTACCCATGTTGGAGACATTTATTAGTTTGGTTTTTAAATGTTCTTTTATATTATTTAATTTTATTGCTTTGTACGGTTATAAAGAAATACCTTTGTTAAAGAATGTAATAATCAGGGCTGATTGTGCTCCGGAAAAAATCCGGATTTCCGGATTTTTCGCTAGAAGTGATCCGGAAGTTTCCGGAGAATGAAGGTCCAGACGTTTAAAAAAATCATTGATCACAGAAGTTTCCGGAAGTCAGATTTTCAAAGGTGGAACTTAAAAACACAGTTTATTTTATTTGTTTGTAAGGGAGAGCCAGAGAGATACTTTATAAGCTTATATTCATGAATTATACTAATTTTTTATCAGTAAATAGTTATAGTCATGAACTCTAGAAAGAAAGACATATTTGTAAATTTTAATTACTTCTCCAGGTCATCATAGGTATGTGTAAATGGTATAGGTATGTGTAAAATTTTAAATATATTTTAAGTAAACTAAGAAATATTGAGAAAAAGGAAAAAAAAACTTGTTTAAATTTTTTTCAATTTAAACTGTTTTTTTTTTTTTTTTAAACTCAAGAAATTTTCCGGAATTTTGGCTTGGGCTCACAATCACCCCTGTTTAATTATAATTTGGTATTATTTAATTAATTTACTATCTTTACTTTGTGTGCCATCTTTTTATTTTGTAATAACACTTTATTATGTTTGTTGTTTTAGGCACAACTTTCTATTTAGAACTAAATTCTTCCAATAAGTTTTATCACAAATAAGCTCACTTTTTGCTTATGATGCACACAGCATGAACTTCTAACTTCAAGAACAGAGCATTTGTTTTAACGAGCTCTAACTAGTATTTGGGAGTTTTTTTTTTTTGTGACTGATTCCAAACGTTCATTGTTTTGTATAATGATTTTTTTTTTCTATTTCTTGAAGCGAATTATAAAACTTTAGCAACGGTAACTGAATGCCAGTTTGAGCAATTAAAAACAAGCCCAAATTCTGATAATAATTTTTAAAAAAAGGGAAAAACCCTAATTTTTCACTTGTTCCCTAAAGTAAATGATTAACTATACAAAGAATGACTTCATTGTTGCAAACGAAATGACCTTTCTAATATAAAATATGCATTGTCTGTGAGAAATCGTTTCCTTGCATTGCCGATCAGAATGAATACAAAGTATTGGTTCGTAGGTTGGACAATTTGAAAACTCTTTAGCCCAAAGAAAAGTAATTTAAATACTATGAATGTAAAATTTTTGTATTCAGCAAATTGTGGCAAGTGCTTTATATAAATTAAGAAGTTGAAGTACTGAAAGAGAGAAATGAAAGTTTAGAAAAGGATTTGAAAAATAAAAATAATGAACTAAAAATTTTAAAAAAAGTTTGATTCAGCATATAAAACAGTGGAACGCATACAGAAAAAAAGAATTATGAGCAGAAATAATTATGATTGTTGAAATTGGATCAAGCTTTTAAAAAGTGTTAGTTATAAAACTGTGTAAAAAAAAGTTTCTTCAAATACCAGGTGGACAATTATGGACGTTTCACATATTATCACACGCTCTTTCTTTCAGAAGCATATGGTTTTTGTAAATTTAAAAATTTTCCAATTTCTACCAAGCGTTAGTATGTAAAAGTGATGGTGCTGAAAGTTTTCGATTTAAAAAAAAAAAAAAAAAAAAAACATGCCTCCTTTGTTTTGACGAAGTGTATATCTCATTAAATATTTGCTAAAATGCAGAACTTAATCAAAACCTAGGTCCTTTCAAAAAAATTCCAACTGATTTTGGTTTGAGGAATGTTTGCAAATTAGAAACAAATAATTTTTACGATTTTAGAGTTACAAGGGATAAAGTCTTTTCAAAATCATAGAAAGCTTGGAACTAGTTTAAATTGATGGAAAAGCAATTGCTTCAGATTAAGGAAGATGTGGAATACGTTGGAAGAATCAAATAACAATTGAATCTGTTATTCTTTGTATCCTATCAGACCCATTTTCATAAATATTTATTTTTGCTGATATGTCTCATTATGTACAGTTACTGCGAAATCATTTATTAAACTCAAGAATAATTTAAGATGATGGGACTTTTATTTCTGGAATTGTTGATGAAGTATTGAGAAAAGATATTGGAGAGATAAAATTTTTGTCATAAACTAAGAGTTTTATTTGTTAGTTAGAGGTAAATGATAGGTAAAAAGTTACACTAGTATTTTTCTCTGCCACTACAGTAAAGGGAATTTTAAAGTTAACAAGAAAGAACATGATTTTTTTTTATATATATATAAATATATTTTTTTTTCTTTGATGTAATGAATAGCAAAAGCTTAGCAAGAAATATGAAAGCGGCTTTCGATTTTTTTCTTCCAATTTGTATCATTTTCCTGAGAAGTAAAATGAGAGTGTGTGGTAAAAAATGTCTACTGCTATTTTAAAAAGCAATTATTATTTTTATTATTAGAAGATTAAAAAAATCTATTGAAGTAAAATATATTTTAACTATTAGATTTGATTATAGAGATTATTTAGACAAATCCGAGGTCTTGTCAGATTCAATGACTATCCAAGGCCTACCGAAGTAATTAAAAGATTTAAACACTTGTTAATTGTAAAAAAGTTAAATAATTTTTTGTCAAAAGTATGCACAGAAGTAAATTCAGAATGGTTGTTATTTAACTGCTGAATTGTTTGAAAGAGACTTTAAAAATGACACATTCTAGTTTTGGATTTAATTTAGTTTTGGATGTTATTTTATAAACTTGTAGATATTATGCAATATGTAAATAGCTTCATTTCAATGTCTTGGGATATTAACTTTGCATTAGAAAATGCTTGAATTAATTCCCAAGGGAAAAAAAGACTAAATTATATAGCATTTTGTCTTACAAATATTTATTTAAATCTAAGAATGCCTTCTCAGTGCATCCGACAACGCTAAGGCAATACGGAAGTATCTTATCTTAAGAGAGATTCTTCCGTCAGCAGTATTAATGGAAGTGTGTCGAGAATTCGAAAACATATTCTGAAGTGTGCATGAGACATCTTGCAGAAAATCAAATAGTGACTCATCAAAGAACTTATAAATGAAATAAAACAATATCCTGCATTGAATAAAAAAGCGATGTGTTTATTCTGTCCTTAAAGAACTTAAATCATGGTTCGTATCATTTTTAAAAAGTGCTTGAAGGTGCTTATTTTTGATTTTCGTTTTTTAAAAGCCTTTAAAGGTGCTTTTTTTTCATTGGGTGTTTTTAAAAAGTGCTTAATTTTCCCTTGAAAATAAATTTTTTTTTTTAACCATGTCGATTTTCGCCAAGTATTTATGCAAAAGCGTATTTTCCACATTGTTCATTGTTTTTAACAATTCATTCAACCACAAACTGTTTAAGCGTACACTGTCGCTTCTTAGCGTATGAAAATGTCGATTATTTTGCATGTTTCATGAAATACTTGCGTTTCAGCCCGTGCGTTTACTGCGCTCTCATGTGCAACTCTGTTGTATTTTACAAGATATTCTCAATTTCAGGCTTCATTTTCCACCCTCTGATATTGAACTGAAAATCCTCTTGATCTATTATGGCTAATATAATCAAGAAAACAGTTATTTGTCAGAAACTGTTTATTTAATCACGATCATGTAAAGTCTTTGAGAATTACTTTGCATTTTGTTAACATGTATAGTGCTTAAAAATATTTTTTAATTTCTTAAAAGGTGCTTAATTTTTGTTGAAAGATTTGACTATGCACCCTGTTAAATAAAAATTCGCTATTTAAATAGATGCTGTCTCATAATTTCAAGAAGAAAAATGAATAGAGTAAAAGAAAATAGAAAGTCCTAAATTGGATAGTAAATTAATAAATAGTTAAAAATTCTAATTTCATAATCTTTTTTTTAATGTCATTATTCTAAATATTTGTGATTTTTTTTTAAATTGTATTCTCTCAAATTTAAATATCTATAAACAATTGTAAAATTTCTGTTATTATTATGTACCTAATTGACTATATTGTTTCAGATGTTCAGTTTAAGATTGTAGATTCCTAATGATTAAGTGTTAAAAAAAATTGTCATTACAAAAATATGTTAAAATAATTGTTAATAAGTACGGCACTCAATTCAAAATCATAACTAATAGGTTATTTTGATCATTATTCTTTTTAATCTTTTTCATTTAAGAATTAAAAAGAATAATTTTGATCTTAATTTTTTTCTAAATAAACGATTTTGTGACTTTATTTGTCTGACTTTCCATTGTTTCTGATCAAGACATATCGCAATTTACCTTTAACTTACTGCTAATACACAAGCAAAATTCTCATCTGAAGATTTTGTTTCAATGTTAACAAAAACTTAAAATTCTGATGTGACTAAAAAAAATATTTGTTCAAAGATGAGAAATTTAATCCATTGGGTTTTAAAATATTATAATTGTTTGGTTTTGTTATAATTGATTTTATTTTATTCCATTAAATTTTCCTTCTTTCTATTCTAAACTAGCTGTGGGATATTCGAGATGGAATGTGTAAACAAACTTTTCCTGGTCATGAGTCTGATATTAATGCTGTCACAGTAAGTAGAGTTTAATGTTTCTCTAATTAGATACTCTAATTTCTTCTGTTTCAAAATATCAAATAAATATATGTTATATTTTACTTCCTGTGTGTATTGTTTTTTAATCAGGATTGGAAAAAAAACTAGTTTTTTTTTCGCACAAAAAAGCATGATCTTTGGTTTTATTTATTAAGAGCCTGTGCTTTTCTTCTCTTTTTTTTCTTTAAAAAAGTCTTATAAAATTTCTGAACAATAAAATCCTTTCTTAGGACAAATTTTCTTAGCAGATCATCTGTCCACTGGAGAAAATGTTTTTCATTTAATAAAGAACAGGGTGCGTAGTGTTTGTAAAAAGTACTTAAAGGTGCTTTTTTGGGGATTTTGTTTTTAAAAGCTTTTTAATGTGCTTTTTTCAGCTGGCATTTTTAAAAAGTGCTTTTTTTTTTTTTTTTTGAATAATTTTTTTCCCCTTCAGTGATATCTGGTGGATCCCATGCATTTCACGAAAAAAGGGGAGTTTGGTACGTAATCATTCACGCGGACTTCATGTCGTACCCACATTATGACTTGCGCATGCGCGCACATCGAACCGAAGCCCGAGTGCTTCAATTCGGATAGAGAATATCAGAACCTTCTGAAATGTTTTTCCTTTTAATTTATTTTAATTTTGTTCTTGTTTATTTTATTTTACTTCTAACACTTTTTTTGACGTAGGGGGTAAGGGTACTTTTGTTCTGAGTTCAGGGTCAAGTTGAATTCGCTCGGTGATGTGGGAAAGTACTGATTGTTTCGATTTACTTTTTGGTTTTTTTTTTAACGCTAAAACTGTTTCTAAAAAGTTTTTGTTTTTCAATAATATCATTGATTGAATATGAATTTTTTGAGTGCTTGAAAACTTTTGTAAAGTGCTTTAAAAGTTTTTAAAAAGTGTTTATTTTTGATTCAGAGATTTGGCTACGCACCCTGATGAAGTGGAATTCCTCATCACTAAAGGAATTATATATAGTTTGAAAATATGTAAAATTATTATTATTTTTTTTTTTAATTTATTTCAATTTGTTTAATTTTTTGAAGAATACACATAAAGAATGTATACTCTTTTAATTTTTGTTTTAGTATTATTATTTTTTTACACATCAATTTAGATTCATTTTTTATTTTTGAATGTCAAACATAAGAAATTTATTTATTGAACCATTAATGTTTGGTAAATGTAATACAATTTGCTTCATTTTTAACAGTTTTTCCCTAATGGGTATGCATTTGCTACGGGTTCAGATGATGCTACTTGCAGGCTTTTCGATATAAGAGCTGATCAAGAGTTGGCAATGTATTCCCATGATAATATAATCTGTGGAATTACATCAGTTGCTTTCTCCAAGAGTGGAAGGTTACTTCTAGCTGGTTATGATGACTTCAATTGTAATGTTTGGGATTCCATGAAAGCTGAACGTGCTGGTAAGTTACTTGATTCTCTCATGCCTGTTTTTATTTCCTAATATGTCTTATTCTTTTATTTATTTATTTTTTTAAGTTTGATCCACCTTAATATCCAGCGGAGAGAAATTACTGACTTTGTATTTAAACAATTTTTTTTTGAATTAAATCAAACTTTTGTGAGAGGGATCAGGGTTAATTTAGTGTGCAGTTTTATGAAACTTCCATTCTTTAAACTCCATTTTTAAATATTTCTCATAATATTAATAATGGTATACAAACTAATAATTAAAAAATTAATCATGACTTTTATTTTAACTCATTACACTTAAAAGTTCTGAAGATAGTTCTGATTTGTTTCACCAACAAATAACTGAAGGTACAGGGTTTGATTGCTCTCAATTAATCTATAGCTTTCTGAAGAATTCAAATATTTTATGTATTTTTTTTTTAATAGTTTTATTTGTTTTTATAACTGTTAGGAAGATTTCATTTAACAACAATGGTTACCTTGATTTTAAAAGTAATATCCTGGAAATCGGAACATGTCTGATCATGCGAACAAGGTTCAGGGGAAATTCAAGACCTTTTTGAAGTTTATTTTACTAAAGTTTTTTTATTTTATTATTATTATTAATTCTTTATGCATATCAACTTACGGCCTAAAAATAATATTTTCTTTTGTATTAAATATAACTTAAATGACTTTATGTGTCAATTTGTTTGTTTATAAGTTTGAATTCCTTAGATTTATGCAGAGCTGATTGTGCTCCGGAAAAAATCCGGATTTTTCGCTAACCATGATCCGGAGGTTTCCGTTGATCAAAGGTTGTTTCAAAAAATCATTGATCACAAAAGTTTCCGGAAATCAAATTTTCAAAGGTGGAACTTAAAAACACAGTTTATTTTATTTGTTTGTAAGGGAGAGCCAGATACTTTATAAGCTTATATTCAAGATTAATATTCATTTTTTATTAGTAAATAGTTATTATAATCATAAAACTCAAGAAAGAAAGACTTATTTGTAAATTTCAATTACTTCTCCAGGTCATCATTGGTATGTGTAAGTGGTATAGGTATGTGTAAAATTTTAAATGTATTTTAAGTAAACTAAGAAGTATTGAGAAGATGGAAAAAACCTTGTTAAAAAAAAATTTCTAATTTTTCGATTGAATTTTTTTATTATTTTTTTTATTTTTCCTTAAGAAATTTTCCGGAATTTTGACTTGGGCTTACAATCACCCCTGTTTATGAGTAGGCCCTTAAATTTAGTTTTAAGGATTATTATTATTTCAGTATATTTCGATTTCTGTTATTTTTAACATGTGTTTAAAGTCAGTTTTTTTTTCTTTCATAAAGGAAATTGTTATCAAAAAATTTTTTTTAATATTCGAACTTTGCTTTTTAAAAATATTTTGGAAAAGTTATCTTAACTTAATATATAATATTGGGGGTAAATTTCAAACCAATAAAAGAGTGTCCTGAGAAGTATTATGGTCTCAAAATGTCCTACACCCCCTGAAACATCTAACTCATTTCTAAAGATTATATCAAATTCCCTTTCTAAAAACTTCTAACTCAAATTGCCTAATTTGAATTCAAACAATAATGTATTCATTAACTTGAGTTCAAATGAAAATTTTTGTATAAACTGGAAATCAAATATATTAACTGATAATAATTTCAGAAATATTTACCTTGAAAACTTATAAAATTAAAATAAAATCAGTTTAATATTTAGTACATGCATGATTAATTACCCATTTATCTCGCCTTGATCATAAAGACAATTATGCCTGTGTGAAGACAGTTACAAAAACAACCAAAATCTGGTGTAATTGAATTTCATGCAGCAAAATCTAACCTTGCTATCTTACCCAAAAACTTTGCTAAGTTTCTGTTTTGAAAAGAAAATATATATATATATATATATATATTGTCTTTGTTTGTTTCTCTTCTAAAAAAGAATTTTTATGCAGTTACAATTTGCTAATAACATTTAAAGTAAGTATGAAATAACATTTTGCAATAACATTTAAAGTAAGTATGAAAACTGTATTTTTTAAAGTATAAATCACTTGCAATTTTTCTTCCCTCTCACATAAAAAAAAAAAAAACTATTGTTTATCCCAACAACAGCATTGAGTAACAAATACATGAAACAATAACTGAATATCACATTTATGTAATTGGCAAATGTTAGGTACCTCTCATATTATTTGTACTATTATTGTCATCCAAATGTATTAGTATATGTGAATTAATTTTTTCCTCTCTAAGTTAGGGAAGTAAGGATTATTCGGTATCCGGCCCTTTTGCAGAATATTCGATTGACCGAATATTTGCTAAGAATTATTTGGAAAAGTATTTTTCGACTAAGTTTTCTTTAGGGGAAATTTGAATGAATTTCATAACAAGTAGTCTAAAATAGCATTTTTTGCTATACATTAGAAATTGTTTTTACGTATATTTAAGTTCTAAAACTTAATTTATGTTTTGAAAGACTAATGGAAAAGCGAAATTTTAAGAATTGAAACTAGATTACTTTATATTAAACTATAAGTTTTGTATTGTTGATTTTTTATATGTATATTCATCAAGTTAATTTTGACGTTTTTTCAGCACTTAATATTACGAAAGTTGAGAATTTTTTTTATTTGTTTCTTTTTTGCTGGTTTTCCTGTATTAACTATTTTGCAGCATTTTAACGGAGCATTTCTGGTAACTAATTCTTCTATAGTCACTCTTTTCCTGTACAGTAAGACGGATAATCGGTTACATAAAAAAACTAACTCTAAATGTTAAAATTAAATTTCAGAGCCAGGAACAATTTTTCTGTTTTTCATTAGCTTTTTTATTAACTTTTCTTTTTATCAGAATTTTTTAATGCGACATCACTTTTTAAAGAGCGTATCTAATGAACATTATTCTTCTATTAAGTTGAAGTTTTTGGCGTTCATTTAAAAATTATGAACGATTTTTGCTTTGATTTCTATCTAACTTTGTCTTTTTTAAAAACTTGCTTTTAAAGACATTTTTATTGTGATGCAACTAGGAGGTTTTCTATTAGACTTTAAACTTAACTTTTTCTAGAAAATACGGTAATTGAAAAACAAATGGTTAGCTTTAAAATTTTCTTTCAAAAATTTAGATTGATTTCTATTTGTCCTGTTTTGCTTTTGTATATTATATTTTTTTATCACCGTTTTTATGACAGCGCTGCATTTTTAAAAGCCTTTGTTATAGTCATTGTCTCTAAACGGTTTTTTGGATAATTTTTTCAGAAAAATATTATTTTTAACATTAAAGTTTTGTTTTAAAAATTAAGACAATATCTTTTTTTTTTCTATTTCTCTTTTTCTCATCGTTATGACTGTTAGTTAAGATTTTTTATTTAAGGATTTAATATATATCTATAAAAAATATTTATTTATTTTTTGGAAAAGGAAAACTTTGCTATTCGGCTGCCAAATATTTGGTATTCGGCCTATATTTTGGGCGCAATATTCGGTATTCGGAGAAATCACTTCATTACCTCCCTAATCAGAATATTTTATATCTTGGAAGAAATTTTACTTACTAATTCTGTATTTTCAGAAAATAATTTTTTGGTGTGCTAGTAAGAAATGATTTATAGTGTACTATTTATATAATCTTAAACTTAATCAATTTCGTCCTTTTTGCCATGAATGATTTAATATAATGCATGATACTCATTATACTGTTGACTAAAGATTTAAAAAAAAACTCTGATTTTAATAGTGCATAATCAACAATCTTTATACATTTTCATAAATGAGGTTTCATCATTTGAGAAATAGAATAATTATGTATAACTTTGAGTCATTATTTTGCTTAAAAGACATAGTTGCATTTGACTTTCACTAAAGTCTTTAAAGCAATATTTATGTTCTGTATTGGATTTGAATTTCAAGAATAATTGCAAAATTAATATTTTAAAAGAAAAATTCCCATAGTTAAATTTAAAGTATCTCTTTAAAATACTAATTAAAGCCCATTATCAAGAATCTTTATATTCCCATTCTGAAACATTTTATAATCTGTCAAGTATATTAAAATACAGTAAAACCTTGCTCCAGCAATATTTTGGGGACCAAATAAATATATTGTTGTAGAGGGATTTGTTATATTGAGGACCTACATACTTTGGGGATACAATCATATTTTTTTTTTTTTTAATTTTAATGTTATATATGTATTAACTATAAATCTATTTATGTATTGTATAAAGATTTTGTTTGCAGAGTTGTAATTATGGTTAAATATGAAATCAGATAGGAATGTTACATTTGTGACTTCTTAAGAGATACGGGAGGCATTTCTGAGAATAGAAGGTCTTTGGGTGGTGTATGCACATCAAGGATGGGGTATTGAAATCTGAATACAAAAGCCATTCACTCTGGTGAAAAGAAATAAGATAAGTACCAGGGTTGGCAAGTTTTTGACACATGGCGGATTTTACCGGTTTATACCATGGTTTTTTCCGTCATGTCAAAAAACCCTCTGTCAAATACGTCAAAAACCCATAGTTTTGGTAAAACTGTATTTTTATTTGAGTTTAGCTGCTTATAATTTAAAATTAATTTCTGGGCAATAAAATTAGAAAAAAAGTTGTTAAAAGATATTTAAGAACTGATTCTTGCATTTTCCCAACATGATTATATCAAAACATACTATTTGAAGTAAAATATTAGGATACTAAACAAAATTTTCAACATTTCCAAGCATCNTTTGCAGAGTTGTAATTATGGTTAAATATGAAATCAGATAGGAATGTTACATTTGTGACATCTTAAGAGATAAGGCAGGCATTTCTGAGAATAGAAGATTTTGGGATAATCAGCAGTGAAATTTCTCTTGTCAGAAAAGACCGGGGGGAAATTGCCAAAATATGATACGATTTTTTACATTATTTGAAAACCAATAAATAATAAATGGAGAAAATAAGGTTGAAATTTGAAGGGGGGAAATTGCTTCCGAGAATATCGGATTATTGAGAGGTGGATAGCATTGAAATTCATATGCAAGTTCGTCGGGACCCCGAAACATTATTGTAATGGAGGGAGTTATCGTTGTAGCAAGAGTTCACTGTACTAAACTATCTTAGATAAAAGTTGTTGTTAAGTTAGGGTAATTATTATTATTTTTTTATTTCAAGCTTTGTAAGTAACCAACATTTTTTCTGTGCAATTTTAATTTTCGTTTGTTTTATTTCCAGGGGTTCTGGCTGGTCACGATAATAGAGTAAGTTGTCTTGGAGTAACTGAAGATGGCATGGCAGTTGCCACTGGATCCTGGGACAGCTTCCTCAAAATATGGAATTGACGCTGAAACAAAACATATTTCCTGGACCAGTTATTTGTTGTTTACACATGAACACAGTAGTGTTGCTTCCTCGGCCTTCTTTTGTAACTTTACATCTAGCATTATTTAAGTCTGTGAAGAAATTTACATTCGTATGTGTGTGATTTGGCGTTCATATTCAGACGTGCATGTTTATATCTCTTATCTGTGAGTGAGTGATCTAAAAAAAACAACAACCAATCCTCCCCTCTTCTATTGATTTTTCTCATTACTGGATTTAAGAAAAAAGAAAATATACAGCTCTGTCTAGTCATGAGTATGTCGCAAAATGCCTGAAGTACAGTTGCTCTCAGTGCACGGTGCTTGCTGTTCTTTGCTTGCATAGTATTCTCTTGACAGTTATATTAACTTATTACCCAGATTTATTGCTCTACTTTTTTTTTTTTAATGTAATTCTGTAGAATGCCACTTCTGCATATCAGATCCCATTCTTTTGAGGTTTTGGTTTTTTAAAGATTTTTACGGTCAATGTGTTGGCTGGCCTGAGAGATCCGTTTGAGCCCCGGCTGGTCTCTCGCTCACCTAACACAGAAGGGTTGCACATAGACAAATATGGGATCCCATGCGTAGATATGCCATTCTTATTAATTTTCAGAGTTGAGCTTTTTTTTTTAATTATGATCAAGACTATGGACTTGTATCAAATTCTATTCCAGGCTTTAAATAAATGTATCATTGTAAAACCTTATTGTGAAGTCAGTTATGTTACGAGTGCTAGATGTGGATTCCATTTGTAAATAATGTGAATTCGTTATTTGTGGTCAAATCACATGAATAATCTAGATTGTGACTGTTTAAAATGTCTGCCCGAGTCAAAGGGGCAGACCTCCCCCTTCCCCAGTTTCACTCTTCTTGGGACCATGAAGATGATGTGGAACTTGCCCAACTATAATCACTGCTGAAGTATATTCCAAGTTGAACTCAACTTGCAGACTATAAAGTCTGTAACTGCCAATGCAGTGGTAAGAAAGATAGCATATGAAAACAACAAGACAAAAGCTACAAGAGGTTTTTTTAAATAAAAAAAAATGAAGGTTTTGTGTACTGTAAAAGTTTGTAAATCTTTTACGCACGTCTGTATTATTTATAGTTTTTTTTTTATCAATGCTTTTATGTTATATAAGAAAAAGTTTTACTATGTAGTAACATCTATAAAATATCAATGGAGGGAAAAAAAATAGTATGAAATATTTCTTTGCTATTCTCAAAGTTGTAGTTTTATATAAATTATTAACACAATTTCTCTGCCAACTTTCCTCTCTGTTGGCTTCATTTAGCCAACGTTTTTCTTTTTTCTTCTACCGGGACAGTCCTACTTTAAGACTGCCAAAATAAAATAACAATGCATTTCTGCTGTTTTCTGTCTGATCAGCATCTGACAAAAATGCTGATGGTTCTTTACAATACACTTTTTTTGGTGCATAATGTAATTTCCCAATGTGTTATTGCACTCAAGTCTCTATTCATGGAATTTCACAAGATGGTGGTGTTGTTACTTTCAGGCTGCCCTTGATTAAAATAAAAAAATAACTAATCTTTCTTTCAACAAACGGAAAGGAACTTACATTGTAGGCTCCTATGTTTATATAAGTAGATGTAGTGGAAAATGTAGCAGCCATTGTCTATTTCAAATTTTACTTAATTGTTTTTGTTGCTTTAGCCAGTTAGCATTCTAGCTCGGAGCATGCAGCCTCTTGTGTGTATAGTATTAAATCCTCCCCCCTGTGCTGTCACTTTTACAGCTCTCAGTGAGAGTCGGAAAATACTGTTATATCTGACACTGTTCATATAATACTGGAATATCTTCTTGTGTACAAAGGAGCTGTGCATGTCAGCTTCATTTTATTTTCGCCATTGTCAGTGTGAAAGTCAAATTCGAGTCTAGTTGTGTTTTGTCAGTTAAAACAAAAAAAATAAATAAAATAAAAACCGTATGTAATTTAAAATTGGTGAATAAAGCTGTTTATCTTTACGTCTACTCTTTGTTGCAGTTGCTAAACGCTTTCTTAGCTCTTCCCTGCCACTTTTAACACAGACATACCATCGATACATTTTTAAGTGTGTGTTAGTAGCAATGTTAACTAAATTAACAGTATTTTTGATTCAAGTTTTAAAAAATTTAGTAGAATTTCCAGATTAATTGTTTTAAAAGGTGAGGTAAGCTATGTGAGAGCATGGAGATGCATTTAAAAACTATATTCCAGATTTATAGACAAGAGTTTTAAAAATACCTTTTATGTATATTAGATGCTTTTACAAGTGGTGCTAATGTTAGCACTTTTTGAAGTAGATTTTTTGTAGTGATAGCGAAATAAATATTTACTTTATTTTAAGCATTTTATCCAAAATTATTCTAAATCAGAGTTTAATATAAACTCTAAATCAATCATTAAAGCTGCTTTTTTTAAAATAAAAAAAATTTTAAATATAAAAATTCTCAGATTGAAGAAGAAAAAAAATTTTAATTTTCTAAAAAAAATTTATGCTTTTCTCCAATTCACTTTTAGCGCTTTCTAAATCCCTCTTTTAGGTAATGAATTTTAGAAAATTATATTTTTCACCTTATGATCTTCCCTTAATCAGTGAAGATAAAAGTAAATTGTAAATAACTAAGTAGTTAAATTCAAACAGTTAAAACAATAACAAAAAAAGACACTTTGTAGTTGATGCTTGTAAAATTAGTTTCACATTCAAAATGCAAAATAGTTCACTCAGTTCCACACTCGAACGCTGGAATCCCAAGAACCAGTCACTACAGCCATTCCGTTGTCTGGCATACTTAATGATGAAACTCTGTTTTCATGACCTGTCAGGCAACCTAAAATTATTTTTGATGTTAAGCAAACTGTATTTCCCCATTTACATACATGTTGAAATAACATTTGCTATTTAATTCAGTTGTGAATTTTAATCGCATTGCCTTTCTTGGTGTTTAATACTATTCCAGGATGCGTAGCGTTTTTAAAAAGTGTTTAAAGGTGCTTATTTTTGGTTTTTAAAAGCCCTTAAAGGTGCTTTTTTCATTGGGTGTTTTTAAAAATTGCTTGATTTTACCTTTACCATGTTGATTTTCGCTACGAATTAGGCAGAAAGACATTGTTCTATTCAATGTTTCCACAGTTAATTCAACCCCAATCTATTTAGGCGTATTGTCAGTCCGTAGAGTATGAAAACGCTCTTCGTTTTACACGATTCAAGATTTTTCTCGAAAACAATGTTAAAAGTTTTTTTTTTTTTCAACATGGCGGTTAAAAAAGATAAAAGATAAACAAGAACTCTCCATTCCTGCCTAATTATGATACTTTTTTTTAAAGTGCTTAAAAATATTTTTTGAGTGCTTGAAAATGCTTAAAAGTTGCTTATTTTTTATCGAATAATTTGGCTACGCACCCTGTATAAAACTAATGTGCCATTTTCAATGGCTGTGGCATCGAAAGCGGTACAATCGATACTGTACAAGGTTTATGCTGGGTCTGAGAACCCAGGAATTTAATCAAGAAAGAAATGAATTTTGAAACAAAATCCTGTAAAATATTGAAAAATAGTCTTGAAATTCTCAGTAACAATAAATAGCCAGTAAGGTTCAAATGAAGTGGATCTATTAAATGCAGAAACACTAAAAATTCTGCGATATATTAAAAAAAATAATGTCTTATTAGAATATTTATCTATGCGTAATATACTCTTTCTTAAATATTTTCCCAAATACTTGTAAATCTTCTGTAATGTTCACGAGACTAGTTATAATTTTTTTCAAAAACTAAAGCTTTCTGTAAACATTTATTTTGATTCTTAAGTAGTACTTAGAAAGGCTATAAGACTGATATCACTTTATTGAAAAACTGTTGCATTGAGTTTTTAATATTTCCAGTTCTTGCGTAAAATACTGTCATCTTGTGAATTTTAAAATCTACATGATAAATATTCTCCTATTTTACATATTAAAAAATTTCTTTGCTTATTAAATAAAAAACATATTGTATAGTGTATTGCAAAAATGAGTAGGGATGTAACAAATATTCAGTATGCCACCCTTTTGCCGAATATTCGATTTGTCAAATATTCCACAAAGTAAAAAGTATTTGGAAAATTATTTTTCGATAATTTTTTTTTTGGGGGGGGGGATTTTAATAGATTTAATAAAGAATAATCTAAAATCAAATTTTTTACTGTACATTATTAAAAAGCTTTTGCGCATGTTTGTTAAGTTCTAAAACTTATTAATTTATGCTCTAAAAGACATGGAAAAGCGAAATTAGAAGAATTGAAACTAGATTTCTTCATAATGATCCAAAAGTTTTGTAATGCTGATTTTTTTCTTTTTTAATTATATTCAAGCAAGTCAGTTTCATTGGTTTTTCAACACTTAGTTTTAATGAAATGAAGTAATATAATAATAATACGAATAAATAAAAAAATATGTATAATGATTGAAGTGTTTCCATTATTTTGTCCATCCCCTGTATTTCAGAACTAAGAAGAAAAAAATTTCCTAATTCTTTGATTGTTTTATTAAGTTTTCTTTTTAGCAGCGTTTATATTATGACTGAATTTTTCAAAGAGCGTTTCTAGTAAACGTTATTCTTTCATGATCACTTTTTTTCTAAAAATACAGCAATAGCGTCGTTATAAAACTCAAAACGATTTTTGTTGTGGTTTTTATTTAGCTTTTTCATGATCTAAAATCTTATATCTTTATGGACGTTTTTAATATGACGCGGTAATTAACAAGGTTTCTATTTAACTTTAATCTTTTTAAATTCTGAATCGAAACCCCAATTTTCGTAAAATTCAAATTTTCGTAAACCTAGCTTAAATATGGAGATCTGGATACTTTTATAAAAATTTAATTTCCTTGTCTTACGTTTTTTTTTTTTTTTTTTTTTTTNTTTTTTTTTTTTTTTTTTTTTTTTTTTTTTTTTTTTTTTTTTGCTATAACTTTAAAAATAATAAAATTAAACTAAATTTCTGAAACTGTTTAAATTAATTACGGAACTATTGCTTTATAATTTGAGAAGAATGTTTTTAAAGTTGCTCAAGATATAAATTAAAGTAGTTCTTTTATACTGCACATGCACAGAAAAAAGTTCGACTTCAATATCTTAAAAATTTAAAAAGTTTCAAGCCATTTTCTAGGTAGTTTTCGTACTCTTTAAAAGAAAGCTTAAAATGATAAGGGTTTTTCCACAAATTTCACTTTGTACTATTAAACAAGATTTATTAAAAAGATTCCGGAATTGTTGGGGGGGGGGGGACACACTCTTAAAATATCTTTTCTTAAGCATATATTTCTTTATACTATCACATTTCGGCGTGTGTGAACGTTTATTGTTGGTATTATTTGTTATTTAATTTTATCTTATAATACAAAATAATATTTGTAGAAAACCCTTTATCAATTAGTTTTCTTTAAATAAAAGTGCAAAATCTGAAAAAATTGCTGGAAACTTTTCGAATTTCTTAAACATTCAAATCGGTCTTTTTTTTTCCAATTGTTGCCAAATACGTTTCATTGCAAAATTCTGTGGGGAAATTTTTTATTTTCCCGCTTATAAGTCGTATACAAGAACTTTTTTATTTGCTTATATATATTGCACAATTTTCGACGAATTTTATTGAATTTTTTGAAGTTACAACAAAAAAGGGCTTTTGTATTTAAAAAAAAATGTCCATATTTCCATAAATATTTAAGCTAGGCTTACGAAATTTTTTCTTATTGTTTATAATAACCAAAATAATTATTGCAAGTTACAAATCTATGGCTACATTTTTTGACATAGGGTGAATACTATTTTCCGTTTGTAATTTATTGTCGGTCCCTTAAACCTCTAAAATCTTTGAACTTCATGAGAAATCACATGATCTAAATACTTCTGAAGTTTTAAATGTGAAAAAATTTACTATTAGTATAGAAATGTTTCCATTATTTTGTCCACCTCCTGTATTTCAGAATTAAGAACATTTTTTTTTATTGTTTTATTATGTTTTCCTTATCATCGTTTTTATTACTACAGCATTTTTTAAAGAGCTTTTCTAATGAACCTTATTCTTTTATGGTAATTTTTTTTCTAAAAATACGACGGCGAACGTCAAAAAGTTAAATTAAGATTTTCAGCGTTAAATCTTTCGTTTAAAAGTTAAGAACGATTTTTGCTTCAGTTTTTATCTAGCTTTTTCTTTATCAAAAAACTATGTTTTTATATGAGTCTCGGTAATTAAGTGGGTTTAACTTTTTTTTTTTTGAAAATGTGGTGATTGGAAAACTCAAATGCTGTTTTGTTTCTTTTAAAAATTAAGATAGTTTTTTTTTTTTTTTCTGTTTTGCATTCGTATATAATCTTTTTTTTTACAGGCGTTTTTATGATAGTGCTGCATTTTTAAAAGCGTTCCTGATCGACATAATCTCTTGCAGTGTTTTATAGATAATTTTTTTTTATATTTTTCGAAAAATATTGCTTGTAGTATTTTTGTTTTAAAAATTAAGAGGTTATTTTTTGAATAGCTGTTAGTTAGTTTTTATTATCTTAAACATTTCTATTAAGTTTTTACCCCATACCAATAATACATTTAAGTTTTGATTATTTTTAAATCTTGACTAAACTATATAAAAAATATTTTTTTAATGTTGCTATTCAGGCAAATCACTATTCGTTACATCCCTAAAAAATAGTTCTAGAATTTTGTTGACGTTTTTACTATTGAAGTTGGGAAGTTTTATTTCTGGAATTGAGTGGCAGTTTCGGGCATAACTTATTAATCTTAAAAACGTAGTTTTTCAAAGCTTCGATGTCAGAAGAAATGGGCTAGAAAATTAATTGTAAAATGCTTAATCGACTAAGATCTCCTCTGAAAATTAAGTTTATTAACTCGTAACTGAGCTTGTTTTATTCATAAATTTAGCTTTGAAACTTAAGCTTCAAAGAAGTGATTGACACGTAATTTTCTAATTAATTTGATCGAAACATTTTCGTATTGTAAGATAAACCAATTGTCACATTTCCTGTGATTTAAAATGACAGAATCGAAAATTGAACAAAATCGGACTAATAGAAACAAAAATTTTAAAAACTACCTGTGAAACTTTATTGAACAAAAGCTATCCAAGATTTTTTTTTATCTCCTTTAAACCCTTAAGGTTAAAGGAAATTCGGTGTATAATTCAGATATTTCTATTTTATGCAATTGTACGTTAAATCAAGTATTAATTCCGGTGTCTTGGTTTCTATTTTGTCCCCTGAATGTAATATAGTCTGGTGATTTAAAACGGGGATTAACTGATAACGGATCATTAACCTTTTAACTGTCAAGTTATTTGGGTACAAAAATTGTCAATTTTTTTATTGCAAAACTAAAATGTTTAGCAAATGTTAGTTATATTTTTAATTACATGCACAAAAATAAGTTTTCATAGCCACTATATATCCGCTTGAGGCGGCTGCCGCTCAGTGTGGCAGTGGGAATGTTCGTTTCTAGTGGAGCATTTTTTCCCGAAAATTAATAACAAAAAATCGATTTAATAATTTTCTAAAAAATTAAATCTAACACTTCAAAGAACTGAACTCCATTTTGCAACCAAAAATACCACGCACTTAGAATCTAAATTTCTATCCTTTTAAACTTTCAGTAAAGTGCTGCCATCTATTGTTCTAAATTAATTTCCGAGATAGATTCGGATTTGACAAAGAGGTGAAGCAGAAATAAATTTCTCCCGATATATATTCGGGTATAACATTACGATACACTCAAAAAGAAAGAAAAATTTACCCCGAGAGGTGCTCGGGCATGAAAGGTTAAAGAACATGTTAATTAGTAAGCAAGTGAAACAAAAATCAGCTAAGCGCCACTTATGCTTGCAGGGTTTGGACAAAATAATGGAAACACTTCTATACTAACACATTTTTTTTATCGTGTGTTTTTAAACACCTTATGCCGAAAATATAGTAATAAATTTGTCACAATTGTGGGGATAGTCACATCGACAATGTCAACCTTCATCTATGAAAGTGTACCCCACCATGAAATCGAGTTAACATGTTTTATATACTAGTGAATTGGAATTATATTTTTTTGTCGTGGTAGATGCACAACAGTACTCCCCAACCAGAATTATATCTGTGATAGAATTCAATGAGCTATCATTGTTGTTTTGTGAGAAGCCGGGAGAGCTGTATTAAGATCACCGGACTTTTATATGCTGATCGTTAGAGCTGTATTAAGTTCACGATAGTGGCCGCTCCTGTTTTGCCATTATATGTATAAAGGTCGACGTTTTGTGATCGAGACTGAGTAGCAACAGAGATAGGACAATGTCGCAGTCAACTGTTCAATGTGGACAATGGAAGTAGGCATGTTCGAATCAAAGTGGGACTTTCTCTCGAGGTAGGCGTGTTGACATCACGTCCGGGTCGCCAATGTGGGGAGAGAGTTGTTATCGAAAATATCCTGCACCTATGGAAAGGTACCCCACCATAGAATCGAGTTAACATGTTTTATACTAGTGAATTGGATTTATATATTTTTTTTTGTAGTGGTAGATGCACTACATCGAAATATGTAATAATTGCGCAAAATTTCGTAAACCTCGCTTAAATATTTATGAATATATGGACATTTTTTTTTATTAAAAACTAATTTTTTTTTTTTGCGATAATTTTAAAAAAATATTCAATAAAATTAAACAAGGAGCAGTTTGAAATTAATTACAAAATTATCGTTTAAAATGACGCAAGATATGTGTAATTAAAGCAGTTCTTTTATACTGCGCATGCGCAAAAAAGAATTCTTAATTTTGAAATGAATCGTATTTAGCAACTAATAAAAAAAAGTCCGATTTGAGTCTAATAAAAAAATTTAGAAAGTTTCAAGCCATTTTCTAAGTAGTTGCCGTACTTTTTAAAAGAAAACTGAAATGATATGGGGTTGTCCACGTTTGTACTATTGAACAAGATTTATTAAAAATGATACCGGCCTTATTGGAGATCATCTTCATAAGAGTATCTTTTTCTTTGCTTGTTTTCTATTCTTATAAAAATCATACATCTGTGTATGAACATTTATTATTTAATTTTGTCCACAAAAAAAATAAAAATTTTAGAAAACCCCTCATCATTTTTAGTTTCTTTGAAAAATACGAAAACTATTAAGAAAATTTAATGAAACATTTTAAATTTTTAAGATATTTAAATCGGACTTTTTTCATTAGTTGCCAAATGCGATTCACTACAAAATTATGAAAAAATAAATGTTAAATTTTTTCCTCGCATGCGCAGTGCAAAAGAACAACTTTAATTACTTGTATATTGCATAGTTTTCTACGATTTTTTTAAAAAATTTTACAGCAATAATTTTGTAGTTAATTTATAAAACTGTTCTATAAATTCTGTTTATTGAATGTTTCTAAAGTTATAGCGAAAAAACGCAAGACAAAATTTTCGTATTTCCGCAAATACTTAAGCTAGATTTATGCAATTATTGCATATACTAACCAAAATAATTGTTAAAAATTTATTGCTACATTTTTTGGTATAGCATGTTCAGAAACACTATTTTTCGTTCGTAATTTATTGTTGGTCGTTCGTTTGTGATTTATTGTTGTAGTCATAAAATGATTTTTTAAGTATTTCTCTGAGAAATATGAAAAAATTTATTCATATAGATGTGTTTCCATTATTTTGTCCGTAACCTGTACCTTTATACGGTTTTCTATCCATTACATTTGTTTAAAAATCAGAATTTATTTTTCATAAAATATTTTCTTTGAGCGAAATATTTAATATTTATTTCTTGATTAACAGTGTGCGTAGCGTTTTTGAAAAGTGCTTAAATGAGCTTTTTTTTTATTTACGTTTTTTAAAAGCCCTTAAAGGTACTTTTTTTTTATTCGGGGTTTGTAAAAACTGCTTGATTTTTTTATGTTTTAAAAAGACATTTTTTTCTTTGCCGTGTCGATTGTCGTTCTAAATTTCAAAAAATGCATGATTTTCATAATTTTCTCTGAAATATTTATAAGAAACTAGTTATTATATCATGGTTCTGTAAAGTTCTTGAAAATATTTTTGAATTTTACTGATTTTATGTTTATAAATTAAGAACTTTAAACGATAGAAGAAAAAAAAATTTTATTCCTGCACCGATCATAATTATGATTTTTTCTTTTTTTTTTTGGAAAGTGATTAAAAATATTTTTTAAGTGCTTTAAAGGTGCTTATTTTTTGTTGAAAAATCTGTCTACTCACCCTGATAGAAATAGTTAAGAGATTTAAAATTTTAGTGCCCTTTGTCGTCAATCGGTTACCTGTGACCCATGACCCGACTGTGATGATAACTTCGGTCAAGTGCCCCTTTAGAAATGTGCTATTTTTAATTTTCAAAATTAAAATATATCACAAAAAAATCCAAAATGTTATTAAAACCTTTATAAATTTTTAAAATATTACCTGTTTCTACCGTAAAAAAGATTCTTAATTTAAATGTTTTATAGAATACCTATAATAGACATTGAGTGTCTAGGCTCATGCGATAAAAAGGCCCCACAGCCTGTGCGCCTTCTCTGCACGTCACTACAAGGCACAATATAGTTTGTCTAAAGTAAGAACTTCCCTAGCCTATCGTCTGTGGTCTAGACAAACTGTAGGTACCAAGAAGTTTTGCTCCTAAAACGTAAACTATACACAGCAGCATTAACCGATCTGCACGTGGCAGCAATCAACAATTTGGTATACATTCCGTCAGATGTGCCATTTCGCCATACATAGTAGCCATTTTCATTTTTGAAACTCATACATAAGGTTGGCCCGCAATGGCTCAGGGGATAGAACGTTCGCCTTCCAATAAGGTGAACCGGGTTCGAATCCCAGTGATGGCTGGTCGATACGAATTCCGCATCCGGCTTGCACTAATTTCAGTGCTGACGTGAAATATCCTCAGTGGTAGACGGATAATGGTTTAGAGTCCCTTTATCGTCAGGCTAACCGTGGGGGAGTCTTGTGGTCTTCCTCTTCCTGTAACGCACATGCGGGGTAGTTCCACCAAAAAATTCTCCACGGACCGCAAATTTCTTTCCATACTTGATCCACTAGTTCCCTTATCTTCTGAATTGGGTTCAAAATTACAAGGCTATAGAGTTGAAAATTAATAGTCGTAAACCCACAATTGGATAGGCTGTACAACAACGGTTATAAAATAAAGCTAGTGTTGAAAACATGAAGCAAGATAAATACCATTATGTTTTGCCTTGAGAGTGTCCCAACTATGTACTGCAGAATCATCCGATCCACACATCATCATTCGACCACTTGTAGACAATCCACAAGACGTAAATCCACTTTTATTAGAAGGTGTCTTGTACAGTCCGATCTGCTGGTCAGCTCGAATGTCGAACATGCGGGCTGATTTATCATCGGATCCCGTGCCGAAGTAGAAACCGCTCGAATGGAACTGCAAATAAGAACGTATAATTAACAATTAGAATTGCAATAGGTATGTGATAAAAGAATCAGTGTTTAGAATAATTTTTTTTTGATTTTGTAGATTTTGGCAACTGAGGCATCAGTTGGCGAGTTTCTTGTGTGATAATCAAATTTTTTTTTCAAATGAATTTTATTATATTGTGTTTGGCAACAGTATAAATTGCAAAATAAATAAATTGTTTGTTGACAGATGGCGCTGCACTTTCTTTTCAAAACTGCTAGTCTATTCAAAATATCAGCAACGAGTAAAACCGAGATAATTTTTCAAAGCATGTTGATTTAAATCCTGAAAGTAGAGACATTCGGTGGCAAAGACTGTAAGTATGAAAGAACCTCGAACCTATCGAAATTGCAAAGAAGTTAAACAAGGTTAAGTTACTTTTTATACCTCCAGTGCATCATACTTCTTTTTTTTTTTTTTTTAATATAGCAAATAATGCTCTCTCTTATGTTCGAACAATATTTCCGAGAAAAACGAAATGGTTATAGCTATCTATTTTGGATTTTCTTTAAAATTGGTATAAATCACATTTTAAAATAACTTTAATTTACTATATTTGAACCAATATATTTATGTGGCATATCAATGTCCCAAAATAAGTTTTTCATTTGGAATTTTTTTTTTTCACAGAGCTGAAAAAAATAATCATTTGAAATTTTTTGTTCATGCATGGTATTTCATTTCGAATTAGACAAAACAAAAAATAGCATGGCACAATTCATTTAAGCGAAAGAAATTAATTCTGAAACTACAAACTAATTTTATCTGAAAACAGCGAAAAATCTACCGCTATCAAAATTGTAGTTGGAGGTAGGTAATCTTAATCAAAATGCCGACCAGGTGGCGGGGTGGTTAGCGTGCCTGACTGCGGAGTCGATGGTTGCAGATTCATATCCCGCTCAGGGCATGGCTGTTTCTTTCTCTCTGTGTTCTATGTTCTTTCTTCTGTGTGAATGTAACCTGCCCTATAAACGGGTTTGTGGTTGTATGACGTGGGTGACGCTACTCCACCTCCGTGGCTTAGCCATAGGTGTTCACTGGGTTACGAGAAGAGAGTAGCAATTCTGGCATTTCTGAGGCCAATGGGAAATAGACCCAATTGCCGGCCATTAACAAACAAAAAAATCTTAATCGAAATGGCGTCAACTATGCAAGAAAAAGGGTACAGTGTTTTGGAATACGCCAAAATACCATCGTTTTAATAGATTTTCGCATGGAATTCTTCAAAATTGTATGCCTGAAATTCAGTGAAAAATCGTCACAACATAAAACTATGTTTTATTCAAAATGTCCTGTCCCCATTTGACCAGCGGAAACTCTAATAACTCTAGTTTCACTGTAGATTGAATTTATTAAAGTAAATAAATTGTAACCTTCATAAGTCTGAAAGCATGCCCTCTTTTTGCCCCATTCTTTAAAAATAATTTCAGTATATAGTTCGTAATTATAGTTATATTTCTATAATCATTAAGTTAAAGGTAATCAACTTATTACCATTAGCTGCCAACTTTTACAATCGTTAGGAAGATTTTACAGAAAAGCAGTAAAATAATTAGAATAAGAAAAAATTTCTAAAAATTAAGCTGCTACGCCAACACTTAAAATCCAACTTGACTGAATACTAGATCCTATTATATACTATCTCCGAATACTATGTGATGGTAGGTAAAAAAAATTTTATTTTATTTAAACATTAAAACCGAGATTTATATGAAACATAAATGTTGCTGCCGCTAAGAAAAAGTTTTCCCTTCAACTGTACAAAATAATACTTATGCAAACTGAATTAGTTAATTTCTAAAATGAACTAATTCAGTTTGCATAGATGACCTTACAGTAATCTGTATAATTTAATTATAGGAAGGTAGAATTGATGAAAGATATCTAAGGAATACTTACGCAAACTGAATTCACATCTGATTCATGGCCCCAGAATGTTTGCTTACATTTTCCATCTCGGATATCCCACAGCTAAATAGAAACGGGAAATGTTTTTTATCCAATCCAAAGGACATTTTTAATATATGATGATAAAAAATTAAAAGCGGTAAATTTATTAAAAAATTACATGAATCCTTTTTTTAAATTAAGTTTTATTACATTAATAACACTGTATGATAACCCAATGCTTCTGATATCTAATGTACTTTGTTTTTATGAACTTGGTTGGTTTTGGCGCCCAATACATCTGATTTGCATTCCATAATCTACATTCTCAACATTTTAGAATCTTTGTTAAAAAAGTTTACACATTAGTGGTAATATCTTAACGAAGAAAGGATAATTTTTTACTCACATAATAAACTTATATTTATTAGAGTATAACTGTTAACCTTTCAAGTAAACATGAAGTTATTACTAACCGCAACACATTTGCAAATTTTAAAAGTGGCCAGTTTTAGCCTTAAAGCAAAACTATAAATGTATCACAAAACTTTCTCCAATGGGTCACAAATTAATACTGATACTTTTCCCCCTTTCCAGTTCAAGGAATTTTTTAGGCATACTAAAGTGTTATAAGGTTAGAACAAACCCCCTTCTCCAAGATAGACCAAAAGGAAAAATCCATTGGATTCAAGTCTGGAGAATAAGGTGGCCCTTCTTGCGTTTTTAGAAAGTGAAGGAAATTTGTCGTGCACCATATTTGAAGGCTTCTTATGGCTCTTTGTAAGACGTCTTTTAAAAATATAAGTCTTAGTTAAAATTAGAAAGGAAAAAAACATCCTTTTAATACATTTAACTTATTCCTTGTCAAAAGATAGAAATACACTTATATTAATGATACAGACCTATTTTAATGATAGAATGATGATAGTATATATTCTAATGATTTGGAAAAGAAATAGTAGGACCTACATGCTGAAACTAACAAGATATTCTCTTGTGTAAATTAACTTTTTAAAAAAATACGCAGTCACCTGTTTTCGGATAGAAAGATATTATTTATTAATGTAAATATAGTAGAAACAAATGTTTTATTCCTTCAAGATCTTAAGAAAATAATAATTAAGTTACTAATTTTTATTTTATTTTTAGAAAAAATCGGACATGTACTGGACTTTATTTTGCATTGAAATTGACGAAGCTTTCATGCACGGTGTCTATAAAATGTTGTGCAAAGAAAAGAAAGAAAAAAAGGGGGGGAGGGAAGGTTTTTTTAGAGGAGGTATGATAACATCATGAGGAATTAGAATTGCATAGTAACCTATGGCCGGGAACGTCTTGGGAAACGGATAACAAAGGTAAATCCAGTGGGAGAAAGGATCATGCTAGTCGTTCCTTTTTTTTTCTATTTTGTAATGTAATGCGCTACTTTAAAAAAAAAAAAAAAAAACAGTATTGTAGTAAATAGTGCGAAAAAAAACAGTAGTTTGTAGCGACTTCTGGAATAACGCTAGCTTAATTTAAAAAAAAAAAAGTTTTTCCAAATCTAATTAGGGATAGACTGGTTGGTAGGGCAGTGGGCCCATGCCTGGTTGGTAGGCCATGTGGGCCGGCCGAAGACTCCCCGTGTTGTATATGGTGACTGCTGCACGTAAAATCTGTCCAGTTGCAAAGTCCTCCATATTCCCATAACAAATCAATACCTCTGGGGGGTACTGATCTAGGAGTTTCCTTGTCTTCTGGATTGGTTCAAAATTACAAGGCTGCGGAGTTCAACATTAGTAGTCGTAAACCCATAAACTGCTGGGTCGGCTGTTCAACGACGGATATAAAATACAAATAAAATCTAATTGGTACATATCATTAATAGCCTGTCAATGAACGTAATGAGAATTAATAAGAATTATGCACATTAAAACTAGACATTAAGAACAACAGCTACCAATTTATTACTTTTGCCTCACCTTCAAATGCAAATGTACACTGATGAAACATTGGTGTCATTTCAGTGAAAGAGAACATAAATTCTCTGTAATTTTCGATGTCCTTTACTTCTTAGAGGAAATAAACGAGTACTAAACACTTCAGAAAAATTTAAAATATTTCATAATTTCTCAGCATTTCTTTAATTAAACATTCGCAGTCGGAAAAGGCATAAGAAGGTAAAGGCTATAAGAACAAATTCATAAAAAATCAAACTGGCTCATGTAAACATGTATGAATAATGTTTACCATTTGGAACATAAGCGTAAATAAAGTTCTTCAGCAAAGTTCATTCCCTAAAAGTATTCTAGTACTCCCTAAAAGTAACTCTTAGCATCAGTTGAAAAAAAAGTGAATTAATTGTCGGACATGGTCGCACATTATGAGCTTCTTATTGATGGCATTAGCAAAACAGCCAAATCTTGTCACGAAATCCGAAATCCATTGCAAACTCCACTCAGAAAGCATGAATCAAGTGGTCAAAGCACTTGGCAGTACACACGCAGTTCTGCTAAGTGTATTATAGCATTACAGTTGCGGGATACAAAACACAAAAAGTCGCCTACGGAAGTGAAACCTCGACAACTACACAATATAAAACACAAATTACTTTCATCTTAAGAAGGAAAAATTATGCGAAAAATATTTACACCTGTAAAAGATAATCATGTTTGGAGAAAGAAAACAAATTTATAAATTGCAAAATTATATAAAGACAAAGATATAATTACCATCATAAAGTCTATAGCAGTTAATAAAAATAAACAAAAATCGAAGTTTAAATTTTAAAAAAATTCTTAGCGGAAAGATAATACGAAAGCGAAATGCTGAAAGATTCAGAAAACAATGGCTTGAGAAAGTTGACCGAGACTTTGAAATCAAGAAAGTTATAAAAGGAAAGTTGATCATCAAAAAGTTTGAAGTTGTGCGGTGAGTAAGGTGTTATAGAGCCAAGGAATAAGTAAGCTAACTACGAGGTTTCTTAGCCATATCAGATTAACACACAACTCAGGTAATCGTCAGCATCGATCTAAGTAAGGTACTAGCGAGGGTTCTCAGCTATAGCATATTAACACACACCTCATGCAATCGTCAGCATCGATCTAAGTAAGGTACTAGCGAGGGTTTTCAGCTATAGCAGATTAACACACACCTCATGCAATCGTCAGCATCGATCTAAGTAAGGCACTAACGCGGGTTCTTAGCTATAGCAGATCAACACACACCTCAGGCAATCGTCAGCATCGATCTAAGTAAGGTACTAACGAGGGTCCTCAGCTATAGCAGATTAACACACAACTCAGGTAATCGTCAGCATCGATCTAAGTAAGGTACTAGCGAGGGTTTTCAGCTATAGCAGATTAACACACACCTCATGCAATCGTCAGCATCGATCAAAGCAAGCTACTAACGCGGGTTCTTAGCTATAGCAGATAAACACACGCCTCAGTCAATCGTCAGCATCGATCTCATGATTGCCATCTCCAAATCAGAGTTTATATGTATAACTTACTTTCACACTTCTGTCAACAGATCCTGTCACAAAAGAGGTTTTGTCAGGATGTAATGACATGCTTATCACGTCACCGGCATGACCGTCACATTCAAAGTCTTTGACTCCCTTCTCCAAATCCCACATCATTCTAAAACACATAAACAATAAATATATACATCGTCATTAGGGTGATTCGCTTAAGTGCGTACAGCATTTCATGAAATAACCACTTTTAGCCATGGAGCCTAGGGTGTGGTGGTTGGTTGTGTCCAGGCAGTGGCGTAGCGAGCTTAACTCGCGCCCGGGGCACAATACCCTTTTAGCGCCCCCTATTCAAAAACCATATAATATTATATGCAAAATATACTCGCAAATTAATAATACATATGATTAATAATCATATGATTATAATACATTAATAAAACTAATTACTATCTCTAAATTTTTCGTGCTTTTGATGAAGCAAATGTATCAATAATATCATCAAAATTGTTCATTTAAAATTTTTCTTTTTCCACACTTAAAAATGCTAGGTCACTTAGGCGATCTGTCAAAATTAATTTTAATTTGCTGAATGAACGTTCGCAGCTAGCAATTGATACTGAGATAGTCAGNTTGTTGTTGTTGTTGTAGTTCATTTACGTCGCACTAGAGCTGCACAATGGGCTATTGGCGACGGTCTGGGAAACATCCCTGAGGATGATCCGAAGACATGCCATCACAATTTTGATCCTCTGCGGAGGGGATGGCACCCCCGCTTCGGTAGCCCAACGACCTGCACGCGAAGTAGAGCACTTTACGGTAGCACAGTTTAACGAGGACCAATACCATACACCCTCGGTCCCTGCGCAGACTGATCCAAGTGGGTCACCCACCCGCACACTGGCCGCAGCTAGTGATGCTTGACTTCGGTGATCTGCTGAGAACCGTGTCTTAACGATCAGTTCACTGCGGGACGCCAGAAGATGAATGAATTCATTTGTGGTGACAAATATGAGAACAACAAATTTTCCTGTTAACAAATTTCTTCATACTCTATTCACTTAATAATAGAATCGTCGAGTAGATGTTGTAAGTAATCTTATTTGATTTATTACTTACCAAGAAGGCCTTGAACTTGAAAGGTAGTAACATAGTGAAATATACAATATAATTTATGCTGACATTAAACTTATATATAACATTTCATCTTTATTCTAAGCATAGAGCAATGACAAGGACGTGAATTAAATATTGAAATATATTTAATATGAATATGAATTTAATATAATATTTAATATGAATTAAATATTATGAATAATATTTATGAATTAACATTTATTATATTACACTGGCACTAATTTAAAATATATTTTCCAGAGATCAATTATAATTAAAAAAAATTATCCAGCAATTTTTTGTTTTGCGGACCATTTGGCGCCCCATTGTGAGTAGCGCCCGGGGCATGATGCCCCCCCTTGCCCACCCCTCACTACGCCACTGTGTCCAGGAGATGAATAGATTGAGTTTACATTTTAATTAGTATTTATTTTACATTTAAGTATTAAGTATAAAAAGGGAAAATATGAAACAAGAGCAGCGCGTCATTCTACAATGGCGGATAGGATTCTTCTGGTGAATGACAGAGACAGTTATGGATCGTAACTGTCGCGGTTACGATTAAGTTAAGTTCAGTCGCCGCAAGGGTATAGCAATAACAAGGCTATCTAGGGTATAGCAATCACAGGTCAAATTCCGGCTATTTGTCACACAGTAGGGGAGAGTGGGGTCAATTGTAACATTTTTTACTTAACTATTTTTAACTAACAAGAAATCCAATATATTATTAGTAGTAATTGATAGACGAGTAAAGTAGATTATCCTCTACTAGGAAAAAAAATAAATACCTTATTTTAAATGTTATTATATTAGTTATTAACAATTTTTGACAGTCGTGCACTTGTTACAATTGTCCCCACTTACGGGGTCAATTGTAACAGTTCATAAATTCAACTAAAACATAGTTAATTATACATGTTATCATAGTTGTGATATATTTTTTTACTGATCAAAATAGTAGTACATGTAGATATTTTAGGAGTAAAAATAATAATGAGCAGATACCTAAAGGGTTAAACTTTTAACTTTAAGGGGTTAAAATTTTAATTTATGCTGTGAAAGGTGACAAATAAATTAATGCAGGTGCAACATAATATAAATGATATACGAAGCTATTGGTGGTTCCTAATGAGTTACGTAA
>NC_092205.1:92834008-92850425 GCF_043381705.1 Parasteatoda tepidariorum
AACGAGGGTTCTCATCAATAGCAGATTAATACACACCTCAGATAATCGTCAGCATCGATCTAAGTAAGCTACTAACGAGGGTTCTTAGTTATAGCAGATAAACACACACCTCAGCCAATCGTCAGCATCGACCTCATGATTTCCATCTTTAAATCTGAGTTTATGAATAACTTTGAAATTCGTCGTTTAACAGTTTTAACTTACTTTCACACTTCTGTCAACAGATCCTGTCACAAAAGAGGTCTTGTCAGGATGTAATGACATGCTTATCACGTCACCGGCATGGCCGTCACATTCGAAGTCTTTGACACCCTTCTCCAAATCCCACATCATTCTAAAACACATAAACAATAAATATATACATCATCATCAGTGTGATTCGCTTAAGTGTGTACAGCTTTTGATGAAATAAGCACTTTTCGCCATGGAGCCTAAGGTATAGCAAATAACAGGGCGATCGTTTCATTATCATTTCTTTTTAAGTATCCTAAATTCCGGCTATTTGTCCAGCAGTGGACTGATCGTAAAGACACTGTTCCCAGTAGAACACTAAAACATCACTGGCTGCTGTCAGTAAGCGGGTGGTTGATCACTTTGATCAGCCTGCGTAGGGACTGAGGGTGCGCGGTATTGTTCCTCGTTAAACTGTTATATCGTAAAGTGCTCGACTTCGCCCGCAGGTCGTCAAACTAGTAAAGCAGGGGAGCCATCCCCTCTTCAGAGGATAAAAATGGTGATGGCATGTCTTCAGATCATAATCAGGGATGTTTTCCAGACCGTCACCAATAGCCCGTTGTGCAGCTCTAGTGCGACGCAAATAAGTTACCTACCTATTTACCCTTCCGGCTATTTATTCCTATTTAAATACAAAGAGTTGAAAATGCCTCCATGCTTAATCCAGTAATGATTTTTATTAACATTTTACTTTTATAGTCAGTAATCCTAGATCATTGGGAGAAAATCGATGTTTTACACATTTTTTTTCTCCAATTTCCGCGTTTTATCGAAACATATGAGGTTCATGTTGTTTTTAAAATTTCTTTTTATTTTGTTCTGTATCAATTGGGACAAGAGCTTTTGCGGTACGATCTTTCAGCACAGTCATCATTATTGGATTTAGAGATGTCAAGCATATCCTTACAAGCCCCTGGAAAAATTTAAGAAAGAAAAGAAAAGGAAAAATCGCACCGAGGTTGAGATCCGGAGTTGCGTATAGTTGCTGCTTACATTTTCATATCAGCCGATCCAGTGATTAGTTTGTTGTCGTCTAGAAATCTGCAGCAGGAAAGAAAACCTTCAAATCCCATCATCTCTCTCCTAACCTTTGCAGTGCCATTACTGTCTCTGGAGTTGACATCGTACACGGTGCACATATTGTCCATGCCACCACATGCCACGTAGTTGCCTGATGGTGAATAGGATGCAGTCATCACCCAGCTCGACTGAAGAGGAATGATTCTAACCTAGAGGGAAACAAAATATTAAAGAATAAGTCCACCTTGGCAACAATTTTATCTTGACTCTAGTTTGTCTGAGTGAGCCATAGCAATTGCGAAAATTTAACTGGATTCTGCCCTAATGTCAACATGGATATGAATTTTTCTCAGCTAGATGACAAAGTTAACAATCAAAAAACTGCATTTGGCATGATGGACATAGAATTGTCAGAAAATCAATAAAATAGACAGAACGATATTTCGTCTGACCATTGGAGCGGGGGGGGGGGACTTTATAATTATATTAGGTTCTAGTCAATTTTCTTGTTATATATGTATAATGAAGTGAAAATTTTTAAATACCTCCATTAAGTTCAATTCTTCATTACGGAAGTAGTGAAGCAGAGGGGGCCCCCAAAGAAGGTTTTTGCCCCGGGTTCCAATTAGGCTAAGTCGGGCCCTGTGGTTACAATTAAATAAAGGAAGAAAATAAAAATCGTTCTATTTAGTTTACAGCTCAAGGCCCATTTATATAATTTTTCTGATGCACAGGTAATCAAAATACCATACTAATGATAGCGAAGGAAAGAGAATAAATTCTTTTCTTTTAAAATCGTTTTATTAATCAAACATTTTAAAATCGTTTGCTTTCTTCCGCCATGATTTTGACAAAAATTCTTTTGACTGTTCCTTACAATAAATGCTTTATTCTGTTTGTTTTTTTAATAAATTGGTATTTCTACTGTAGAAACATAGGTTTTGAAAAACTTCAGCTTTCATGCTATGTAATTATTCGTTTATTTAAAAAATACCACAAAAATCTAGTTATTGTACTTCATAAATGAATAAATATACAAAAAAAGTACTTAAAAAATACACTAAGTACACCAATATTGGGAGCAAGAACCTGAATCCGAAGATTGGATTGCAACAGCTTTATCGTTTTTTTTTTCTTTCCATATTTTTAATAATATATCCTAAACGAACTATGACTTACATATTTAAGTAAAAAAATTTTTTTAAATGTATTATAGATTTATTATTAAAAAAAACTTCATAAGGTAAAATGAACACAATAAATGAATAAAAATAATTTTTTCTCAAGTCAATGTGAATTATACATAACATTCCACTTATTTACAGAATATATTGCCCACTTATAAAAGCACGCTGTTTAAATAAAATTGGTACAAAAGTAAATTAGTTCTAGTACAAACCTTATTTCCTGACCAAGTATCCCAAATTATAAGTTTTCCATCTAAGGAGCCAGATACCAAGTGCCTAAAATAATCAAATGTTACCTTGAATTTAGTATTTTGTCATTGTATGTAAAATTGTTACGTATTGTTACAAAATTACAATAAGGATAACAAAATTATGAATAACAAAATACACAAACTACACCCCTTGGAACTACATCAATTTTACACAGCTATCGCGCATTCACATTAATTTTATTTTATTAAAAACCGTCGTTGAACAGCAGACCAAATTTTTGGGTTTACGACTACTAATGTTCAACTCCGTAAACTAATAATTTTGAACCCAATACAGAAGACAAGGGAACTCCTGAATCAAGTATTGGGCGAAATTCGTTTTTGTAGGGAATTTTTTGATGTAACCAACCCGCGTTCGCGTTACATGGAGAGGAAAACCTCCCACGGTTAGCATGACGGCAAGGGGACTCTACCCCATGATCCGTCTACCACTGAGGACATTTCATGTCAGCACCGTGGTCGGAGCAAGCCAGATGCGGAATTCGTATCGACCGGGATTTGAACCCTGCTCACCTCATTGGTGAACGCTTTATCCTCTGAGCCATCACGGCTAATTGACATTAATTTGAAATAAAACACTACATCAGATCACAGAAGAAAGTTTACCAGCTTCACCTGAAATAGTGCCATAAACAGTTGACATAAATGACACGCTGATGTAAACGATGTATGTAACTCTGATATCGCGTTCCATTACTGCCAACTTCTACAGTCGTTGAAGAAAATATTTCTTTGTGGTAGCTTCAATGTATAAATACGAGGGTTGTAAATTAAATAGTGGCAACTTAACCTTGAAACTCACTAAAAGGCGGGCATGCGCAAATTGGATATGGGAGCGGTGAGGTGGCGCTGTTGTCGATGTGTAGAGTGCAAATAAAAGTCAATTTGCTTAGAAGGGTAGTTGTTGTGTGGCGTTTGCAATTGCAATTGAAATTATGAATTTTATTTTCAGCTGTTTCAATCGTCCCTTTACTTATTGTTACAATCGTCCCCAAGGCGCCATTTCAGCTTCATTTGTTAAAAACAATGCTAGTTAATTAACAAAACTAATCTTTTTTTTTTAAATGTTAATTAAGGTGTCCACTTACATATTCGGTTAATAATTTTTATTTGTTTAAACAAAATTACTTTGTTACAATATAATATTCTAATACCAAAAAAAGTACTTACGTAGCGTGAAAATATCTTTTGTGATGTAACACTTTCAAAATTACATAAAAATGGTTACCAGCAGGTGTGTACATGTAGATTTATTAAATACACCTTGTGCGCCACCTAGGAACCAAATCTAGAACCCGACACTCGAAATTCGTACCCTGTTCGTACCCAATCGTACCCTGTTACAATTGACCCCACTCTCCCCTACCCCTAGAGGTATTATTTGCTATGGGAACATGGAGGACTTTGCGACTCGACAGATTTAACGTGCATCAGTCACCATTTACTACACGGGGAGACTTCGGCAGGTGGGGATCGAATCCACGAACTCTCGGACATGGGTCCAGTGCCCTACCAACCAGGGTGTCCCGGCCCATATACTTGATATTGTAAAATTTTTATCTGCCTCAAAAATTATAAAGGTGGAAAAAGTTGAGAGAGCGCTCTAAGTTGAAGGGAAAAGAGCTCTCAAAAATCGGCATTCATTATGAAGATTTGTCAGAGAGCAGATCCTTCTTCATGACGCTAACTCTTCTTCAAGACAGAACCTTACTTTGTTTCAGTAATGTAGTAATTTTACTAAGTTTTTTTCTTCCAATGTAGGGTAACTTTTTTTTAAATGTTAAGATTATGTTACACTTGGTGCCTTTTTCTTGCGCGGGAAAACGTTCCTTCCAAATTGAAAAATCAATTTAATTACAACGATTGTATTCATAAACATGGCAATAAAAATTTTTTGTTAATATCTAACTCATTAATACAAAATGTTCTATGCATATATTTCTGATACATTACCTATTGTCTCCACAGTAGTGAACGGCTGTAACTTTGGATAAGTGTCCTTTCAAAATTTTTTTGGTCCTCACTGGAATTTTTGGAATATCCGCCATGTTTCCGCATACTTCTTCCAAATTCTTATCGGCTGATGCTGCTTGTGCCTTCTAATATAATTATATCACATTAAAAAAGCAATATGTTTTGAATATTACAGAATACGTAATACAATTTCCTATTTACTTTATAAGTTAATAAATATTTTCTTTAGATGAACAAAATACTTATTTAGCGATATTAAAATACTTATTTCGCACACTGGCAAGTCAAAGTGTTGTCTCATTTTATTAACACTAGAAAGACTGAAACTTTGTATATAGTATATATCTATATTGCCGAAAAGTAGTCAACATGACTGGATTGTGAAAGAATAACTAATGTGTAAAGAAATTTGTTAAAAATTAATTTTTAATATTTTTTATATTATTTACTGTTATATAACAAGTTATTAGTAAAATATTAACAATGAGAAAAATTATATGTTGTACAAAAAGTCACACAATTCTAAGAAATTGTGTCAGTATATTCATCGTTGTTTTTCTAATTGAAATTAAAAAGCAGTCGAAATGACTTCTTTGGGTAATCTAGAGCTAAATTCAAAATAAATACCCGTTAACTTATACCGTCATCTTGTCTTGGTAGAAATGTTCATCTTATTACAATATTTTATTTTATTTAATTTTATTTTATAACCGTCGTTGAACAGCCGACTCAATTCTGGGGTTACGACTACCAATGTTCACGTCCGTATCCTTGTAATTTTGATCACATTCCAGAAGATATGGGAGCTCATGGATCAGTACCCCCAGAGGTATTGACTTGTTATGGGAACTGGGAGGACTTTGTGACCTCCACAGATTTTAACGTGCACCAGTCACCATTAAACACACTGGGATTCTTCAGCCGTCTGGATTCGAACTCCCGTTCTCACAAACACGAGTCCAACGCCCTACCAGCCAGGCTATCCGGGTCCTCTTATAACAATATGTATGAATCTTAAATTTTAAAGTTTTACAGACACTACTGATTCAAACATATGCATATAGTGAAGCTAGGCGAGTTAATAATTTTAAGTGTTGGCAGAGTACCTTATTAATATTTTTTTAAAAATTCTTCCTATTTTAATTATTATTTAGGTAACATTTTGTAAAATATTTCCAAGTGACCGTGAAAGTTGGAAGTTATGAGAATATAATAATAGTGGCGTTATTCCAGTTTTGTTAAAATTTCATCAGTATTTATCGTCTTTATTGATATATAGTAAGAACAAATGCGTATTACACACTTTTAGTACATACCTGTTAATTTTTACGAACGATATTTACTAGTGGAAGCCTATTTAATGCTTTAATATGTTATTCTGAGTTTGAAAAATTTTGATTAAAATAATTTTAACCACCACAGCATAAGGAATTCAAGATAACATATGTAAGAACTCTGAATATTAGGCCTTATATATGTGGTAGCTTTGCGACCCAGGTGCCCAATAAAATCAAAACACTAGGACTAGGCCTTATATGTGTGAAAGCCTGACAAAATTTTTAAAAAAATCCTAATGATTTTAATGGTTTTTAATCACTCTAAATGAGAAAATAAAATTTTATACAGCAATATAAATTAAACTAGATAATTTTTAAAAAGTACCATTTAACTTTTTTTTTTAAATATAAGTATTTATCCACACATTTGAAATTATTTAGATTTTACGTCAATTCCATCCAATTAACATAATAACTTCAGGATTGATGGATTTAATCGCAATTTTAATATTTACTACGTTAAATTCCAAATTAAATTTGTAAAGTTTTATGTAACGAAAAAAAATGTAAGAAAAATACACTTTGTTTAAAATGCTTACACTTGTGAGAATTAAATTAACTTTTTAAAATTAAAATGTGTGCCATAGTGAATTAAATATCATATTTGCAACCACTCGGGAAAAAAACTTTCGTAGCAACTGCAGATAATCAGCAGTAGGTGTTAGGTATGTTTATACCATAGTTACCTTCTACGCCTTATGGTTAAAACTTTCTGTAATATTTGAAACTATTGAGACTCTATTTTATCTATATAGTATTTATATATTGTAGTAGTGATGGGCCAAATCATAAAGCGAATTTATTTTACCAAAATAAAAATATTAATGTAAATATTTTGTTATCACTTTAAATATAAAAAATAAAAAGTAATATTTAAATCTGAACTGAAATTCATTTAATTAGATTAACGAAAATTTGAAAAATGTGCTCTTGATAGGTGACCGTTTTTTGATCGAGACGCGAGGAGGTCGTAGAACTTTCGGATTTTCATTGGTGTCTTTTGAGTGAGTAATACCTATTTCATACTCTTGCAATCATGTATGTTTTTCTAATTCTGAATTAACTTAAGAGTATAAGTAGATGCAAGTTAAGTTAAATGATTCTGCCCGATATAGTAGCTTTCAATTTACGTTAACATCACTGCTGAAGTTAATATTCGCAATCACGCAACAATGGCTACGTATCACCAACACGGACGTGGCGGAAAGCGGCTGACCGAAAGACGTGCACGTGGTTCAACGACGGATGAGGAATGCTCGGATTTTGAAACCAAAATGGCTGAAAAGTTAGCAGACATGGGAAGGAGAATTAAAGAAGATGAAAGGAAAAATAAAGAACTACTTGAGAAACTAAATCATTTGGAGCAGTCTCTCATGCCTGTGCCAAATAGGCCCGAAATACCGACAACANATTCCTTTAATACCACTGGGAAAAATTATAATGGAAAGGATTAAAAGTTGGCAGGTATGTTTATATAATTTTTTGAGAGAATCGTAACTGCTACTATTTATTAATAGTTTTTATATATCGATGCAGCATGTTTGTGAACTTTTACAACCATGGTGTAAGGTTTCTTATTGTATTTCCTGAGTTGCTAACTTTCTAGGTTTTTTTGAGAAATTTTTTTTGTAGTAGCCAAGTTTATGTTGTAATGCATTATGTCTTCTAGAAGGTTCTGTCTGCGAAAGAACAAGCCGTTTTTTACAGTAATGCAAAAGGTTCTTTTATGAAAGAAAGTGGAATAGGGTATTTTCCTTTTGACTTTACGGTAATACTCTAGCCAGTTCTAGCTTAAACACAACATGTATGGAGAGCATATGCATACTTATTCAAACTTGTAACGCAAGTATCAAACAAAATTAAGTGGTATCTCTGATATATGCATTTAAAGGTAAATAACCCTTCTATTTTTCTTTCTTTTTTTAGTAAAGGCACCTTTTGTGTACTTGTACAAAAAGGGGCGTGTTCTTTCGAGGATAGAATTTTTTAGGAACCCTAATATTATTCTTTGTTAGTAAATTTGAAAAAAAATTATTTTCCGCACCACTACATATAAGTAATTCAAAAGCTTATATAAAACCCACTTCAGGTAGGAGTCTTTTAAGATTATGAGGTTTTCTAAAATGTAAACTAAGGAACCAAAAACCTGAAAGATTTCGTTTCTTATTGTTCAGCACTTCATAAAACATTTTGAAAATAAGGTAGATATCGGCAGCCCTGTTTTACAAGCATAATCGATTAATTAGTTGCAATCGAAGTTATATTATAACAACGCTACGAAAGTATATATACATGTTTTAATTTTTAATAAGTAGTGGTAGCCACAAATATTCTTCTTTTCAAACTAAGTTAAAATTAAAAAAGTAATGCTTTTACTATCTGGGTATTTTATATATTCAGAAACTTGACATCCCTGCCTGAATATTATTCTGAAATGAAATCTAATCATAGTAGGTTTGTAACATGTCTACAATTAAGTTTGCACTTTTGCACTTTTTAGAGAAATATGCGAGCTTTGATTTTTGTTACAGTTACAGCATTATGTTGTGGAATTTGGATATTACAACAAAAAAAGGAATTTACCTTTATTTTTGCAATCAATCCATCTAATTCCTCCTTCAGTCCAGTTTCATCTTTTTGATCCTTAAAAGAAAAAAATTATTATTAAAAATGAACGCAATTTTTTTCTTAAAATCTAAGCAAAGCATGAAAGTAAGACAATAGTATATAAAAGGTCATAAATTTTTTTTTAACGAATTCTTATCGTATCAAATTTAAAAAAAATAAATTTTCAATCGTAAATCAAATTTTAAAAAAAAAAAGTTTTATACTGCATTTAACCTTCAAACGTAGATTTCAGCGTACTTAAAAAAAAAAAAAAAAAAAAAAAAAAAAAAAAAAAAAAACTTTTCATAAACTTGTGACATAGGTGTTGAGAAAATGTGAGTTAAAAAATTTATCATTTATTTAATCTAAACTCGATTTGATTAACTTAATTAGATTTATTTAATCTGAATTAGATTTGATTTATTTGTGCTCTACCTGGCTCTCGGATCTCAGCAATTTTCCAACGGCCATATTCGCTTTGGTAACAGCAGCAAGGCTTGTGGTTTCATCTCCCTTTAAAAAGTAAGAGATGATTGACGTCAAAATAAATATTAATTTGATGAAATATATATAAAAAAAAACTAATTTAAAACTCTTTTTAACATTTCATTCAAAATTTTATTTTTGCTACGAAACCACGCGCACTTTGAAAGCCGCGCAAGTGAGCTAATTAATGGGTAAACTATTTTCGATCTTTTTTTGTTGTCCCAAGTCAAAATTTTTGATGGTCCAATCAAAAAAATTTGATGGTTTATGATGGTTTAGGTGTGACTCATGATGGTCCAACATCATTTGATGGTCACCATCTTCCATTATTTTCCATTATGTTTTCATAGCTTTTGATATACCAACAAACTTCCATCATTCCATGATGGAAAGCGCTAATTTAATACTATGATGGTTAACCATCAAGAGAAGTTTGACTCTGATGGATCAACAATCCATCATGATCCATGATGGTTCTAACTATGTATTTTCATGATGGTTTAATGGGAATTCTTGTTGGTTCTCAGGAATATACCATCAAAACAAATTGGGTTCTTTTATGTTGGACCATCATAAAGCAGTGCGAATTCCTACATAGAGATGATGGTTGTTCATGATCGTTCCAACATTTGATTTCTTAGATACAATGATGGAAATTAATGAGGGTCCTTAATGGTACAACGATGCATTACCATGATGGTTTAATAATAATTCTTGTTGGTTCAGAAAGAATATACCATCCAAGCAATTTTAGTTTTTTTTGTGTTGACCTATCATAAATCAGTCCGAATTACTAAATTGAAGTGATGGTGGTTCATGATTGTTACAATATTTGATTTCTAAGAAACTATGATGGAAATTTCTGATGGTTTAATATGAACAAACCATCAAAACAAGTTGCTATTCTTATGTTGAACCGTCATAAATCAGTCCGAATTCCTGCTTTGAGGTGACTTATGTTGGTCCCCATCTAAAAGTGTAATGGTTCATGATGGAATTATTGATGATAACCATCAAGATTATGTTGGTCCATCAATGGAAAACCATCAAAAATTTTGACCTGGGTTAGCTACCAATTTAGTTTTACAAATTACAAATTCGTAATTTTAGATTCTAGTGATTTATAAGTTGCACTTGTAACCAGCACACAAACCTGCATATGTATATATTTAGCTGTCGGTTTTTACATTCTCTGTTTAAGATTATATGGAATGTGTATGATATAACTATTATAATAAAATAATATCCCGACTTAGCTACCAATTTAGTTTACAAAACTGCTAAATTTTAGATTCAAACTTTGCTCATGTATGAGCCATATTAGAAACACTCAATTCATGGCTGCCGATTTTGCTTAACAGGTTAAGAATAAACATAGTGGTAGCGAAATTACAATTGATATTACAACTGTTAGCTGCACTTGTAATCTCTACACAAACCTGCATATGTATATTTAGCTACCGGTTGTTACATCCTCTGTTTAAGATTATATGGAATGTGTACGATATAACTATTATAATTAGATAATATTCCGAGTTAGCTACCAATTTAATTTAAAAAATCGCAAGTGGTAAATTTTAGATTCAAACTTTGCTCGTGTATGAACCATATTAGAAACACACAACGCATGGCTGTCGTTTCTTTTAACAGGTTAAGATTAAACATAGTGGTAGCGAAATTACAACTGATTTTGCAACTGTAAGCAGGAATTAATTATTTCGACTGCATAAACATTTAATATATTTAAAGAATATTGTGAGGTCTTTTTTATATTTATTTGAATTATTTATGTTGTATCGGTGGTCAAAATCATTATATGAATCAAATTTGTTAAATAAAGATAAAAATATTAACATATACTTAGATTATTATTTTTTTTTTTTACGAAAACAATAAGCTTGGTGTGAAATGGGTTTACAACGATTTTTTTTCTCTTTTCCAGGGCACAAGCAGCCCCAAATTTTTATAACTCTCTTAGCTGTTTTCTAAATATTTAATTAAAATTACGAATTTAAAAAATTCGTTTTTTATTTTATTGAATGAGAAAACAGGTTTTTCCTAATATAATGTTGATTCACAAGAGTAAAATGTAATAAATGTTTCTGCTGAATAGTTGCAAGAACCTTGACTTCAAATATTCTTTTGTCGAGCTACAGGTTGACCTTTTAATTTTAATGTAAGATGTTTAAACGATCCACCCATTTTCTTTAACGGTTTAGAAATAACACTTATATGATAAACGACTAGTTCTGAATTGATATTTTGTTATTACTCAAATTAAGGTTTTTAATGTAAACGTAAAACATGAAGAAAAGAACGAGCTTTAAAATAATATCAAAATTCTTTAATGAAAGTTTAAAAAATCCTAATTTTAAATTTTGTTTAATGATAATTTGATATTGAATAATTAAATATTTAAATTTTTGTCTCGTAATTTTATGGTTAGTTCTTGTAACAGATGAATTGAAGATGGAACTTTTATAGAAATGAAGCAAAACTTTAAAATGAGTAATAATAATACATAATAATAAACATGTGAAAACTTGAATAAAAAGATTAATTCACCTATCGGAAAGATATTAGCATGCGTTTGAAATAAATGATTTAAAAAGACGTAATTTTTTTTTCTCCCGCTGTAATTTGGTAGGCATTTGTATAACGCAGTGTTGCCACGGCCACAGGCGATTAAAAATACAAAAAGTAGCTGCTAATAAAATTCAAAATTTCATTAAAAGATTTTAAAATCAGCAACTTTTTAAAGACTTTTTTTTCCGTTTACAATTGAAAGATAATGGAAAGAAACTGTGTAAATTAGAAAATAATTCAAACGAGAACCGGGTTAACGAGGCCACCTCAGTTATTAAAGATTATTTGCTAACTCAAAGAATTTAACCGAAAAAACGAAATTAGTGAAAAATTTGTATTTAAAAAGATAGCATGGAAACTTTTCGTTTTACCGTGTAAATCCTACTGGTAGTTATGATTGACTAATCAAAGAGATAATAAATAAATAAAAATAATTTATTTCCAACCACTTTCATCAAGTATACGTAACTTAGACCTGTAATCATGGAACTATGCTATTTTTTAAAAAACCTTGAAGTGGTAGCTAACTTTAGGAATATCCACTTAATTTAAGCACAAATGCCGCGAATGCCTTTTTGGATAAATTTTTTCTAGTGGTAGAAAAGTTTATGTTTTCATGTATGATTATTTGCTTTGTAAATTTAATATAATTATGAGATTGCCTACCACGACGCAAGGTTTGTTATCACTTGAAAAACAAAAATTAAATATTTCTTTACTAAAATGTGTAATAAAAAGAAGTTGAGAGCTTAAAACTGCTACACATGCCCTGGCACTAAAGTAAAAAACATTCGAAGTATAGGTTTCCATTCTGTAAAGAACGATAATTTCGATATTTTTTAAAAAAATTTAATTAATAATACTTTTCTCTTTGTTTCATATGATGGCTTAAAAGTATGATTATCTTATTTAAAGGTTATTACTGTGTTAATAAGGCTATGATTGTGTTTATAACCCTTTCTAAAACAACAAATTTCGATTGAAAATTTTAGCCAGACAGGAGGTTAGCAAGTGTGACCTTTAGATGGTACATTCTAAGAGAAGCGACAATCTTCAGCTCTTTGTCGTCTAAAGCAGTGGTCCCCAACCCCCGGTCCGCGAACCGGTACCGGTCTGTGGATCAAATGGTACCGGTCCGCCCATTTCATTGAAACTGAATTTAAATTCCTAGGTTTATACCCCAAATTAAAAATATCTGTGTTCCATTAAAATTTTATTTATTTAAAAAAATATGCCCCCAAAGGTAGTAACATAATTTTTTTAATGTTTTAAAAAGTAAAAAAAAAAAATAAATCTTCTGCAACTATTTTCTCATTCAATTAGTTTTAATAAAAAAAAACAATCATCGTAACTGTAAATGTCATAAATAAAAAACGAAAGCGCGACGCGACATTTGCATTGGAACTAATGGAGAACTTCGTCTTCTCTCTCGATTCTAACGCCTCACACAGCGAGAGTGTATAGTAAGGCTATAAAAGAGAAGCTGGCTCGTCTGCCATTTAGTCGCCCAAAGACCACGTGACCATGATTCCTCTCTACTGTTTTGTGTGCTTTATGCGGATTTGTTTGTTTTTTGTAAAAAGAAAGCGTCTATCACTCCTCTCTCTGTTCACGGGTACTTTCTCAGGTTTAACAGTGCTTGGTGTACGTGTGTATTGTGTCTGCACAAATTTAACTCACAAGTTAGCAAACATGAATACAAAACAGACGACCTTAGAAAGTTTCCTTGGAAAAAAGAGAAGGTCCAGTGAAGAGACCGAAGAGCCTTCAACATCAAAGAAAAATGCAACTTTTAACAGACAATACCATGAGTCCTACTTGAAGTATGGTTTTGTCGGGACGCATGTAAACTCTCTTTACACACATAGTATCCCCAAGAGATTTTGAGCGCGCTGATTGGCTTTCTCGGCAACGCCATCTGTGACATATGGCTATTTCATTCTGCCATGCTTGTTATTTTCAGCATACAGTGATTTGTATACTCCACCTTTTGTGTACAAACTTGAAATGTCTGTTTTTCAACAGAGAAACTGCCTTCTTCATTTAAAAATGAAATAAAAAATATTTCCTCAAATACCATTACCCTTAGAAGCAATGTTCTAAATTTTGACAATTGTAACAAGTGTGTAATGGAATTTGGGGAACCTACCAATACGAAATGGAATTTTAGAACTTCCAAACGTCATGGAAAAAGATTTGTTTGCATTTAATTTCTATGGGAAATGCTTTTTTCGTTAAATTTCTGATTATTACATGCAGGAATTCTTATGAAGCTAATATCCCTTTAATTTGCTGAATAACATTGAAATCGAATTTAATTGCCTTGCTTAATTCTTATACTCCCTATAAAATGAACACTGAATAGGTTTCACTGGATATTTATTTAATTAAATTAATGTTCATAGAATTAAATTAATATTTTATTTATTTATTGCGGATTACTAAAATTAAATTATAAAATTTTTAATTTAAGATTTATTAGTGGCGCCATCTATTATTATAAATTAAAACTAAGAGACCTGCATTATGCCTACTTATTTATAACTGATTTTTAATGTTTTTTTTTTATTTGTTAAATGTTTTATAATACCGAAAAACTATTAATTGACATCTAAGAAATTAAGCAATTGTCTTTTAAGATGCTTATTTTATTAATTTTTGATTGCATAATTTCCATCAAAATAAAAGTTAATGATTATGAATTGTCCATTAAATTAATACCATGAGTAATTAAAGAATAAATTTACAAAAAATTCCCCCTTTTAATTCTAGTGCATTTCTATTGGATTGTAAATATATTTTTATTATTTAATTGCTGGAAATTATTTGTTTGTCACCACAGTGCGTTTATGAAAGTGCCGCAGGGGAAATGTAATAGAAGTTTTTGAAAAATTCGACAATTTTTTTGCTGAATTATAATTACATTTTTTAAAACATTTTAGAATATTTTCCTCTATAATATGATAAAATCTTTTTCAAATAATCAAACACAATTTTAAAAATTTATTTATATACATTTTAAAATCTCATATAATAACAAAACTTAACTGAGTGGTTCTGCAATCATACTTATTAAATTTAAGTAAGAGATTTTAATTTCTAAGTGCATAAGGATATTCACAATGCTATTCAATTTGAATATTAATCAATTCTTATATACATATTACATAAAAGCTAGCTAATAAAACTTTAATTTATGTTTAATAATTATTATTACACTAATTTGTTGTTTTACCAAAACATGATTGCTTACCTTGCATTTACCTAAAATTCATAACTTTAACATTAAGAAATATTAGAATAAAATTTAAAGCAAATAAGATTTAAATAAATGTGTTATTATTAAAATATAATTAATGGCACTGCTTAATTTTTTGAACAAAACTTCAACATTTGTTATAAAATTAGTATGAGAAATATAATGGAACTGATTTATGATTGATTTACTTTTTGGGAACACACTACGGAGAAATGTTATTGGGGAGGAGCTGCAAAAAGACGTAACAGAAGGCAATGCCGAGAAAGCCAATCAGCGCGCTCAAAATCTCTTGGGGATACTCTGTGTGTAAAGAGAGTTTACATGCNTATTGTTGAAAAATTTAAAAAAAGAATAAGTAAACTCCTCCCCAAAACTAGCTATAACTGAAATGGTTTTACTACCAGCCTTTCCTCTTTTCCGTCTCGCTTTCACCCCTGCTCCTACAACTGAAAGCCTCCACACGGTTTTTTTATAGGTAGTCCGATCAGACCATTATGAAGGTAAACCAGTTTACGAAAGAGTAACTTCATACGAAATCTAATAAAAATAAGAGAGTGGTAGGAAATATATGTCTAAAAATTTGTTTAATTTATGAATATAATTGATTTGTTTTATTTTCTTGTCAACCACTACAGATTCAATTCTCAAGTATATATGATAAATTTCTGTCATTCAACTTTGGAATAGAATATGGGTTCCATGCGCACAACCGGTTCAATTTTTTAATAGTCCGCGCGGACTACTTATAAAAAACAGCGTGGAGGCTTTCTGAAGTAGGAGGTGATGGTTTAAAGCGTTCTGACATTCATTTCGTTATTATGACGGCTGGTGTTATCCAATTACTTTCGTAATGATGAATCTGAAATTAGGTTACTGGGAAACGCTCATTTAACAGAAAATAATAACGCATTAATCAAAGAAAAATTTCTGGATATTATATCATAATTGATGATGGAAGAATAAAATATGGTGCTTTTCTTTAATTCAGTATATACGCTTAACACTTATCATGGACAAAACACTTAATCAAATCTTTACACTTCTCGCGGTTTAACACTAGGTTTACGGGATGCGTCATTTTGACGCATTTCGAATTTCATAAAGAAAATTACAAAATCCGTTTGCATTTTTATTTTATCCCTTGTAATGACTTTTATCCATTGATAGAGGTAAATATTTATTGAAGTCTCTTTTCTTCAAAAGCGTTGAAATATTGAAATTCTCTTCGTGATATACCTATCTCTACTGATATGCATCAATTTGACGCGATCGTAATTTAGACAAAATTTTGAGTAAACATGCAAAACATCACATCAATAATAAATAGGAATGTAGGTACCGACAATACTTCGATCCGTTATCCGATACCTCAAATGAAACAAGCGATAAGCAACTGTTGCCGATAAACAATAATGCAACAAACGCGAAATGTCAATTGATGTCAGAGTGTCAGAT